>NC_029781.3:53493943-53494675 GCF_000817695.3 Arachis duranensis
TAGAAGCCACATTGGAGGACTCTTGTGGCTGTTCGCTCACTTCTAAAATGTCCTCCATATTGTGATCCATGGCAATGCCATATGATCTTCTGTGCTTCTTCTTTAGGCACACATCTACGGATTACTCCGTCCGCACATCTCTTGAAGAGATATGGTTCATCCCAAAGATAGTACTTTGCATCTGTGATCAATTTCTTTGATTGCTGCCTACTATACTCTTTGGGTCTGAATCTCACAGCCTTGTAGTTTGCAATGTCTGTAAACCATGGTACTTCCTGGATAGCAAAGAGTTGCTCATCCGAAAAGTTTTCAGAGATCTCAGTAATAGGGAGGGACGCCCCTTCTACTGGTTCTATTCGGGACAGGTGATCTGCTACTTGGTTCTCTGTCCCTTTTCTGTCTCTTATTTCTATATCAAACTCTTGCAGAAGTAACACCCATCTTATGAGTCTGGGTTTTGAATCCTGCATCGTGAGTAGATATTTAAGAGTAGCATGGTCAGGTCAGTGTACACAATCACTTTTGAGCCTACTAAATAAGATCTGAACTTGTCAATGGCGTAAACCACTGCAAGTAAATCTTTTTCTGTGGTTGTGTAGTTTTTCTGTGTGTCATTTAAAACATGACTGACATAATAAACGACGTGCAGAAGCTTATCATGCCTTTGTCCCAACACTGCACCAATGGCATGGTCACTGGCATCACACATTAGTTCAAATGGTAATGTCCAGT
>NC_029781.3:53496374-53497306 GCF_000817695.3 Arachis duranensis
TAGAGGTGTCCAGGGTTCTTAAGCACACTCTTTTTGCCTTGGATCACAACTTTATTTCTTTCTTTTTCTTTCTTTTTCTTTTTCTTTTTCTTTCTTTTTTTTTCGAATTTTTTTTCTTTTTCTTCTTTTTTTTTTGTATTCACTGCTTTTTCTTGCTTCAAGAATCATTTTTATGATTTTTCAGATCCTCAGTAACATGTCTCCTTTTTCATCATTCTTTCAAGAGCCAACATTCATGAACCACAAATTCAAGATACATATGCACTGTTTAAGCATACATTCAGAAAACAAAAGTATTGACACCATATCAAAATAATTAATCTGTTATAAAATTCAAAATTCATGCAATTCTTTTCTTTTTCAATTAAGAACTTTTTTCATTTAAGAGAGGTGATGGATTCATAGGACATTCATAACTTTAAGGCATAGACACTAAGACACTAATGATCACAAGACACAAACATAGATAAACATAAGCATGGTTTCTTCGAACCGGTTGCTAGTGGGAATGATTGAGCGTTGGATAAACTCCAACCATCCTCTAGCCACGGGTTTGAGGTCATGCCTTCTTAGTTGAACCGGCTTCCCTCTTGAGTCTCTCTTCCATTGGGCGCCCTCTTCACATATGATTGTGAGGACTTGGTCCAACCTTTAATCAAAGTTGACCCTTCTAGTGTAAGGATGTTCATCTCCTTGCATCATGGGCAAGTTGAATGCCACCCTTACATTTTCCGGACTAAAATCCAAGTATTTCCCCCGAACCATAGTAACCCAATTCTTTGGATCCGGGTTCACACTTTGATCATGGTTCTTGGTGATCCATGCATTGGCATAGAACTCTTGAACCATTAAGATTCCGACTTGTTGAATGGGGTTGGTAAGAACTTCCCAACCTCTTCTTCGGATCTCATGTCGGATCTCCGGATATTCAC
>NC_029781.3:53497411-53498384 GCF_000817695.3 Arachis duranensis
TGGTCTTGATGCACCCTTGAGATGAATCTCTCCATCTCCCATGACTCGGAGGTAGAAGCTTTTGCCTTCCCTTTCCTCTTTCTAGAGGTTTCTCCGGCCTTGGATGCCATAAATGATTATGGAAAAACAAAAAGCAATGTTTTTACCACACCAAACTTAAAAGGTTTGCTCGTCCTCGAGCAAAAGAAGAAAGAAGAGAGGAGAAGAAGAAGAAATGAAGAAGAAGGGAATGGCTTTGTGTTCGGCCAAAAAGGGGGAGAAGTGGTGGTTTGGTTATGTGAAAATGAAGGAGTGAAGATGGGTTTTGATAGGTGAAGGGTTTTTGGGGAAGAGGTGTTGAGGTGATTGGTGAATGGGTGAAGAAGAGAGAGAGTGGTGGGGTAGGTGGGGATCCTGTGGGTTCCACAGATCCTTAGGTGTCAAGGAAAAGTCATCCCTGCACCAAATGGCATGCAAAAATGCGTTTTTAGCCATTTCTGGCGTTAAACGCCGGGCTGGTGCCCATTTCTGGCGTTTAACGCCAAGTGCTTGCCCTTTTCTGGCGTTTAACGCCAGTCTGGTGCCCTTTTCTGGTGTTAAACGCCCAGAATGGTGCCAGACTGGGCGTTAAACGCCCAACAGCTAGCCTCACTGGCGTTTAAACGCCAGCACGCTCTCCTCCAGGGTGTGCTGTTTCTCTTTCTCTTTTTCATTCTGTTTTTGCTTTTTCAATTGATTTTGTGACTTCTCATGATCATCAACCTACAAAAGAACATAAAATAACAAAGGAAAATAGATAAAATATAACATTGGGTTGCCTCCCAACAAGCGCTTCTTTAATGTCAGTAGCTTGACAGAGGGCTCTCATGGAGCCTCAGAAATACTCAGAGCAATGTTGGAACCTCCCAACACCAAACTTAGAGTTTAAATGTGGGGGTTCAACACCAAACATAGAGTTTGGTTGTGGCCTCCCAACACCAAACTTAGAGTTTGA
>NC_029781.3:53498530-53498939 GCF_000817695.3 Arachis duranensis
AATGATCAATTCTCCTCTATCAACATCAATCACAGCCCTTGCTGTGGCTAGGAAGGGTCTGCCAAGGATGATGGATTCATCCATGCACTTCCCAGTATCTAGGACTATGAAATCAGCAGTGATGTAATGGTCTTCAACTTTTACCAGAACATCCTCTACAAGTCCATAAGCTTGTTTTCTTGAATTGTCTGCCATCTCTAGTGAGATTTTTGCAGCTTGCACCTCAAAGATCCCTAACTTCTCCATTACAGAGAGAGGCATGAGGTTTACACTTGACCCTAAGTCACACAAGGCCTAATTGAAGGTCATGGTGCCTATGGTACAAGGTATTGAAAACTTCCCAGGATCCTGTCTCTTTTGAGGCAGTTTCTGCCTAGACAAGTCATCCAGTTCCTTGGTGAGCAAAGGG
>NC_029781.3:53500914-53501376 GCF_000817695.3 Arachis duranensis
TTTCGCTTCAAGGTCCTTTTAGGTTCAGGATCAGCCTCAACAAGAATGCTTTTGTCCTTGCTCCTGCTCATAAGAAAGAGAAGAGAACAAGAAAATGTGGAATCCTCTATGTCACAGTATAGAGATTCCTTGAGGTGTCAGAGGAAAAGAAAAATAGAAGGTAGAAGTAGAAAATTCGAACTTATCAAAGAAGATGGAGTTCGAATTTTGCATTAAGGAATAGTGTTAGTCCATAATTAGAAGGATGTGAGAAGTGGGAAAGTAATTTTTGAAAATCAAGTAAAAGATTTTGAAAACATTTTGAAAAACACTAATTGATTTTCGAAAATAAAAGTTGGAAAGAAATCAAGTGATTTTTGAAAAAGAATTTGAAATTAGAAATCAAAAAGATTTGATTGAAAGTTAGTTTGAAAAAGATGTGGTTAAGAAGATATGATTGGTTTTAAAAAGATGTGATTGAGG
>NC_029781.3:53501588-53502728 GCF_000817695.3 Arachis duranensis
TGAATTTGAAAAAGATTTGATTGAAAAGATATGATTTGAAAAAGATTTGATTTTGAAAAGATTTTGAAAACTTGAAAAAAACTTGCATTGAAAACAAAATCTTCCCTCTTGTGCCATCCTGGCGTTAAACGCCCAGAATGGTGCAAATTCTGGCGTTTAATGCCCAAAACTCTACCCTTTTGGGCGTTAAACGCCCAACCAGGCACCCTGGCTGGCGTTTAAACGCCAGTCTGTCCTTCTTCACTGGGCGTTTTGAACGTCCAGCTTTTTCTGTATAATTCCTCTGCTGTATGTTCTGAATCTTCAATTCTCTGTATTATTGACTTGAAAAGACACAAATTAAAATTATTTTTGGATTTTTAATAGTGAGGAATAATCAAAATGCAACTAAAATCAAATAATAATGCATGCAAGACACCAAACTTAGCAATTTGTATACTACTGACACTAATGAGAATGCATATGAGACACATAAACACTCAAGTCAAGAGGAATTAAAGATCAGAGTAATGAAATCATCAAGAACATCTTGAAGATCACTAAGACACATTAATGAATGCAAGAAAAACAGAAACATGCAATTGACACCAAACTTAAAATGAGAATAGAGTCTCAACAGGAAAAATATTTTTGGTTTTTATGATTTTGTAAATTTTTTTTTGTGCTTTTTCGAAAATTAAGTGGAAAAAGAAAATAAAGATATTAAAATTCTTAATGAGAATTCCAGGAATCATGCAATGTTTAGTCTAAGACTCCGGTCCAGGAATTAGACATGGCTTCACAGCCAGCCAAGCTTTCAAAGAAAGCTTCGGTCCAAGACACTAAACATGGCCAATGGCCAGCCAAGCCTTAGCAGATCACTGCTCCAACAGCAAGATTGATAGAAATCAACAAGCTCTTGTGATGATAAGTTGAAACCTCGGTCCAATAAAATTAGACATGGCTTCACAGCCAGCCAGACTTCAACAGATCATCATGAAACTCTAGAATTCATTCTTAAGAACTCTGAAGAAAAAATACCTAAGCTAAGCAACAAGATGAACCGTCAGTTGTCCAAACTGAACAATCCCCGGCAACGGCGCCAAAAACTTGATAGCGCGAAATTGTGATCAATACTTTTCACAAATCAAATAATCCCCG
>NC_029781.3:53503586-53553961 GCF_000817695.3 Arachis duranensis
GTGCCAGTTCCGGCGTTTAACGCTGGGAATTCTGAGGGTGACTTTGAACGCCGGTTTGGGCCATCAAATCTTGGGCAAAGTATGGACTATCATATATTGCTGGAAAGCCCAGGATGTCTACTTTCCAACGCCGTTGAGAGCGCGCCAATTGGGTTTCTGTAGCTCCAGAAAATCCGCTTCGAGTGTAGGGAGGTTAGAATCCAACAGCATCTGCAGTCCTTTTTAGTCTCTGAATCAGATTTTTGCTCAGGTCCCTCAATTTCAGCCAGAAAATACCTGAAATCACAGAAAAACACACAAACTCATAGTAAAGTCCAGAAAAGTGAATTTTAACTAAAAACTAATAGAAATATACTAGAAACTAACTAGATCATACTAAAAACATACTAAAAACAATGCCAAAAAGCGTACAAATTATCCGCTCATCACTGGTGCAGAGATGACTAGTGCTGTGACCAGCTTAGCTTTCAGAGTCTCAAACGCCTGCAGACACTCCTTATCAAAGATAAATGGCGTGTCAGCAGCTAGCAGATTACTCAGAAGTTTTGCGATTTTTGAAAAATCTTTTATAAACCTCCTATAGAATCATGCATGTCCCAGAAAGCTTCTGATTGCCTTAACATTGGTAGGTGGTGGTAATTTTTCAATTACCTCTACCTTAGCTTGATCAACCTCTATTCCCTTGTTCGAAATTTTGTGCCCAAGGACAATTCCTTCAGTCACCATAAAGTGACATTTCCCCTAGTTTAAAATCAGGTTAGTCTCTTGCCACCTTTATAGAACAAGTGCTAGATGGTCAAGATAGGAGCTGCATGAGTCTCCAAATACTGAAAAGTCATCCATGAAGACTTCCAGAAATTTTTCCACCATATCAGAGAAAATAGAGAGCATACACCTTTGAAAAGTTGCAGGTGCATTGCACATACCAAATGACATCCTTCTGTATGCAAATACTCTGGATGGACATGTGAATGCTATTTTTTCTTGATCCTAGGGATTTACTGCAATTTGATTATAACCTGAATATCCATCCAGGAAGCAATAATATTCATGACCTGCTAATCTTTCTAGCATCTGGTCTATGAATGGTAAAGGAAAATGATCCTTTCTGGTAGCTGTATTGAGCCTTCTGTAATCAATACACATACGCCACCCTGTAACTGTTCTTGTAGGAACCAGTTCATTTTTTTCATTATGAACCACTGTCATGCCACCCTTCTTAGGGATGACTTGGACAGGGCTTACCCAGGGGCTATCAAAAATAGGATAAATAATCCCAGCCTCTAGTAATTTAGTGACCACCTTCTGCACCACCTCCTTCATGGCTGGTTTCAGCCGCCTCTATGGTTGAACCACTGGCTTAGCGTCATCCTCCAATAGGATCTTGTGGATGCATCTGGCTGGGCAAATGCCCTTAAGATCACTGATGGACCACCCAAGAGCTGTCTTGTGTGTCCTTAGCACTTGAATTAGTGCTTCCTCTTCCTGTGGCTCTAAGGTAAAGCTTATTATTACAGGAAAAGTGTCACCTTCTCCCATAAATGCATATTTCAGGGATGGTGGTAATGGTTTGAGCTCGGGTTTAGGAGGTTTCTCCTCTTCCTGAGGGATTTTCAGAGGTTCTATTATTCTCTCTGGTTCCTCTAGATCAGGCTGAGCATCTTTAAAAATATCCTCTAGCTCTGATTCGAGATTTTCAGTCATATTGACCTCTTTCACTAGAGAGTCAATAATATTAATGCTCATGCAGTCGGTTGGGGTGTCTGGATGCTGCATAGCTTTGAGAACATTCAACTTAAGCTCGTCCTCATTGACTCTCAGGGTTAATTCCCCTTTTTGGACGTCAATGAGAGTTCGTCCAGTTGCTAGGAAAGGTCTTTCTAGAATGAGAGTTGCACTCTTGTGCTCCTCCATTTCCAGCACCACAAAGTCAGTCGGAAAGGTAAATGGCCCAACCTTGACAATCATGTCTTAAATCACGCCTGATGGGTATTTAATGGAGCCATCAGCAAGTTGGAGATATATCCGGGTTGGTTTGACTTCTTCAGTCAAACCAAGCTTTTTGATAGTAGATGCAGGTATTAGGTTGATACTTGCCCCAAGATCACATAGAGCTTGCTTGGTACAAGTACCCTCTAATGTGCATGGTATCATAAAGCTTCCGGGATCTTTAAGCTTCTTTGGTAAGCTTTTCAGAATGAATGCACTGCATTCTTCAGTGAGGTAAACTTTTTCAGTTTCTCTCCAATCCTTCTTATGACTTAAGATCTCTTTCATGAACTTAGCAAAAGAGGGTATTTGCTCAAGTGCCTCTGCAAACGGAATCTTTATTTCAAGAGTTCTGAGATAGTCTGCAAAGCGGAAAAATTGCTTATCCTGTTTCGCTTGCCAAAGCTTCTGAGGATAAGGCATCTTAGCCTTGTATTTCTCAACCTTAGTTGCTGCAGGTTTATTTCCTACAGAGGTGGTTGGGAAAGTCTTCTTAGAGGGGTTGCTATCAGCACTTGTATGTGTCTGATCCTCCACTAGCGTTTGAATACCAGGGTTGGAAGCAGGATTGGCATTGGACGCCAATTCCTTACCTGTTTCTAGCGTTTGAATGCCAGAACTGAGCTTCCTTTGGGCGTTTAACGCCACTTCTCTGCCTGTTTGTGGTGTTTGAATGCCAGAACTGAGCATGGGTTAGGCGTTTAACGCCAGCCCTTCACCCTTTTCTGGTGTTTGAATGTCAGAATTGTTCCTCTTTGGGCTCTTACTATCCTCAGAGGGATTTTGGGTAGTAGTTTGTTCATTTCTTGGCTTCCTGCTGCCATGGAGTGAGGTATTTAATGTCTTTCCACTTCTTAATTGGACTGCTTGGCACTCTTCTGTTATTTGTTTTGATAACTGCTATTCTGTTTGCTTCAACTGCACTTCCATGTTCATATTAGCCATTCTTGTGTCTTGTAATATCTCCTTGAATTCGGCTAGCTGTTTTGTTAGAAAATCTAATTGCTGATTGAATTCAGTAACTTGTTCTGCAGGACTGAGTTCAGTGGTTACTGTTTTAGCCTCTTCTTTCATGGAAGGTTCGCTACTTAGGTACAGATGCTGATTCCTGGCAACTGTATCAATGAGCTCTTGAGCTTTTTCAATTGTCTTTCTCATGTGTATAGATCCTCCAGCTGAGTGGTCCAAAGACATCTGAGCTTTCTCTATAAGCCCATAATAGAAGATGTCTAACTGCACCCACTCTAAAAACATTTCAGAGGGGTATTTTCTTATCATCTCTCTGTATCTCTCCCAGACATCATAAAGGGATTCATTATCTCCTTGTTTAAAGCCTTGGATGTTCAGCCTTAGCTGTGTCATCCGTTTTGGAGGGAAATATTGATTCAGGAATTTTTCTTACAGCTGTTTTCATATCCTTATGCTAGCCTTAGGTTGGTTATTTAACCACCTCTTAGCTTGGTTTTTTACAGCAAATGGAAATAGTAATAATCTGTAGACATCCTGATCTACTTCCTTATCATGTACTATGTCAGTAATTTGTAAAAACTATGCCAGAAACTCTGTAGGTTCTTCTTGTGAAAGACTGGAATACTGGCAACTTTTTTGAAATAATAAAATAAAATAAAATAAAACTAAAATAAATAAAAAAATTTGAAAATGTTTTATGAAAACTTTCGAAAAAGTGAGGAGAGAGAAAGGGGTTAGGATATTTTTGAAAAAGATGTGATTTTTAAAAAATCTTAAAAGGATAAGATTTGAAAAATTTTGAAATTGAAATCTGAATTTTTATAAAAAAAAATTCGAAATAATTGCTTAAAAATAGTTAGAAAAGATATTTTTTATTTTTGAATTTTATTATGAAAGAGAAAAACACATAAAAGACAGAAGACTTAAAATTTTTAAATCCAATGCTCCTTGTTTTCAAAAATTTTGGAGGGAAAACACCAAGGCACACTGTTCATACCCTGGGTCGAGCTCTCCGACCCAGGATGTTCTTTAGGAAAAGCAACCGACCTCTTCAAGTCAGGATGACCCGACCTCTTCTCAAAGAGCTTGACCAAGTCACAGGAAAGCCCAACAAAGGGCCCAAATAGAGGAACACATCCCAAATCCAAGGGCAGCCCAAGCCCGTAGAGATAAAGGCGATTCCCTTGAAGATAAGATGACCTCACTTGAAGATAAAGATAAGATAAGATAACTAACTTATCTTATCTAAGAAGGTCATTCTACGCCATTATAAATACACTGGAGCACCCAGGTATAACTCATACTCTGATTCTACTCAATACCTGCTTAATACCCTTGCTAACTTAAGCATCGGAGTCCCTTGCAGGTACCCCCCCACCCTCCGGGGACGAAGGATCAGCAACATCACCAAGTCCAATGAGTCAGACACAGCGACTCCGATCACCATCATCAAGGTCGGACTCCGCAGCTCCGACCAGCATAGAAGATCTCGTCCGAGGTCGACCTCTTGTTTCAGGTAACCCTCGAAACATTGGCGCCGTTGCTAGGGAACCTGGAAGTCATCCCAGCACCATGGCGGATGACCATGACAACAACCATGGCTCAGATCTAGAGGATAGAACGCCGCACAAAAATGCGGACACTACACCAAAAGACACTCCCCAAATCAACAATAAGGACTCCCCAAACGAGGGAGCCCTAGAGGCATTTCAAGACCGGTTAAAACAACATGAGGAAGACACTCTACGTTAATGAGAGGCCGAGAAGAATCTACAAAGAGAAATAAGACGACACCGGGAATTGGAGAACAAACTCATAAAACTTGAAGCCGATGTCAAGACTAAAGCCAGCCGATCCACTCCCGAAGATAGCACCCGCAAAGACCAAGATCTATTCACCAAGGAGATCATGAAGACAAGAATCCCAAAAGACTTTAAATTCCCAGACATGACTTTGTACGACGGCACTACGAATCCCAGCCATCATCTCAGCAACTCCAGAAGCAGAATGTACCTCACCGATGCCTCAGATGCAGTTTGTTGCAAAGCCTTTCCAACTACTTTAACAAAAACGGCAATTAAATGGTTCGATAACCTCCCTCCAAGATCCATCTCGAGTTTCGACGACATGGCCAAAAAGTTCCTGGCCAGATTCTCCATCCAAAAGAACAAAGCAAAACATGCACTGAGCTTACTGGGAATCAGACAAGGAGAGCGGGAAACCCTGCGTAACTACATGGAGAGATTCAACAAAACATGCATGGATATATAAAACCTTCCAACAGAAGCTGCCACCATGGGTCTCATTAATGGCCTGCGAGAAGGGCCTTTTAGTCAATCCATATCAAAGAAGTACCCTACATCTCTGAACGAGGTACATGAGCGAGCAGAAAAGTACATCAATATGGAGGAAAACTCCCGATTAGGAGAGACCTCAAAAGCAGGGTTCACTCCTCGGGATAAACACAAAGATTCCAGAAAAAAAGAAGATCGACATTGAGAGAAAATAAAAAATACCACAATTACACCCCTCTTCGGGTGTCTCTCGTGGATGTCTATAGAGAGGTTTTCAACACAGAAAAGATACCACCAGCTCGACCACTCAAAGGCAAAAAAGGACGAGGAAATCGGGCTGAATATTGTGAATACCATCGGATCCGTGGGCACTCCACCAATGAGTATTTTGACATAAAAAATGTCATAGAAAAGCTCGTACGAGAAGGAAAACTAGATCGATACCTGGCCACCCATGAGGATGAACAAAGGAAAAGAAGAAGAGCAGAAGATGTCGGACCAACTACGCGATCATCCCGGACGCCAGAAAGACACGTCCACATGATACACGGCGGATTCGCCGGGGGAGGAATCTCCAAATCATCCCGCAAAAGACATCTCAAAGACGTATATCACGTCGCAGAAAGGAAGGAAGCACCCGACATCCCGACAATCACTTTTACCAAGGAAGATGCATCCGGCATCGCGACAGGGCATGGCGATCCCATGGTCATCACCATTATACTGGCAAACGCAAATCTTCATCGTACACTGATAGACCAGTGGAGCTCGCCGATATCTTATTCAGAACCGCCTTCGACAAACTCGGCTTGGAAGAAAAAGTACTCAGAGCATATCTGGACAGCCTGTTTGGGTTAGGTGATACCCCGGTTCAACCAATAGGATACATCCCGCTCCACATAACTTTTGGAAAGGGAAGTCAGTCAAGAACACTCAAAATAGATTACATTGTCGTTGACGTAAGCTCAGCCTACAATGCCCTAATAGGTCGGGCAACGTTAAATCAACTTAGCGCAATAGTCTCGACTCCGTATCTATGCATGAAATTCCCAACCGCAGAAGGAATAGCCACAGTAAAGGCAGATCAGAAGATGGCACGCCACTGTTATAATGAAAGTCTAAACCTCAGAGGCAGGGGAGAAGAATTCCACACAATTGAGCTCGGTGGAGTTCGGAGGCGGGAGGAGCTCCGCCCACAACCTGAAGGAAAAATAGAGAAAATCCAGATTGGGAACACCCCGGACCAAACAACCAACATCGGCACACTCCTAAAAGGGGACATAAAAGAATCACTCATTCTGTTCCTACGCGACAATACCTCTTTGCGTGGAAAGCTGCAGACATGCCAGTCATAGATCCCAAACTAATGTGCCACAAGCTAGCAGTCTACCCAGGATCTAAGCCGGTACAACAAAGGCACAGAAAGCTAGGACCAGAACGCTCTCAAGCAGTGGAAGAACAGGTACGAGCTCTACTGGAGGCAGGCTTCATAAGAGAAGTCAAATACCCGCTATGGCTTGCTAATGTCGTTGTGGTAAAAAAGTCAAATGGGAAGTGGAGAATGTGCACCGACTACACCAATCTCAATAAAGCTTGCCTGAAAGATCCTTATCCACTCACATACATCGACGCACTAGTAGATGCCTCCTCCGGATACAAATACCTCTCATTTATGGACGCATACTCGGGATATAACCTCTTTCTTATACCCACCCGACCAAGAAAAAACCTCTTTCTTAACCCCAAAGGCAAATTACTACTACATTGTTATGCCCTTCGGTCTCAAAAATGCGGGAGCCACTTACCAAAGATTAATGAACAAAGTTTTTTTGAAACACATCAGAAAGATCATGGAGGTCTATGTAGACGACATGCTAGTGAAGACGCAAAACGAAGAGATGTTATTATTTGACCTGACATAAGTATTCAACGCCATAAGACAACATGGTGTGCGACTCAATCCCACAAAATGTACCTTCGCAGTAGAAGCTGGTAAATTCTTGGGTTTTATGATCACACAGAGAGGAATCGAGGCAAACCCGGACAAGTGCAGGGCCGTACTCGACATGAAAAGCCCGACTTGTATCAAAGAGGTACAACAACTCAACAGGCAGTTGGCAGCCTTGTCCAGATTCCTGGCGGGATCCACAATAAGATCTCTCCCCTTCTACGCCACTCTAAGGAAGGGAAAGGAGTTTAAATGGACAGTTGAATGCGAGCAAGCCTTCCAAGACTTCAAAAAATTTCTAGGACAGCCACCTATATTAAGTCGGCCACGGGAAGGAAAACCACTCATCTTGTACCTCGCAGTGGGAAATCGGGCAATAGCCTCAGCACTGGTCCGAGAAGACCATAGTGGGCAACAACCCATATACTTCATCAGCAAAGCGTTACAAGGGTCCGAGCAGAACTACCAGAAAATAGAAAAGTTCGCTTACACTCTCATATTAACATCTCGATGACTCCGCCCATATTTCCAATCTCACACCATTAAGATTCAGACCAACCAGCCCATAAAAGGAATCCTACAGAAAACAGAGTTGGTAGGCAGAATCTTGCAATGGGCAGTCGAGTTGTCCGAATTTGACCTTCAATACGAAGCTCAGACGGCCATCAAATCTTAATATCTGGCCGACTCGCGAAATTCACTGACACATCAAAAATCCCCATAGAATGGAATCTATACGTGGACGGCTCCTCAAATAAAACAGGAAGTGGCGCAGGCGTAATAATTGAAAGCGACCAGGGGACTTAGATCGAACTCTCCCTCAAATTTGGGTTTCCTGCCTCAAATAATCAAGCGGAATATGAGGCACTACTAGCTGGTTTGAAGCTGGCTAGGGAGGTTGGAGCTAAAAAACTTATCATCTTCAGCAACTCACAGGTAGTCACTTCACAAATAACAGGCAGCTACCAAGCCAAAGATCCTACTATAAAAAAATATCTAGACAAAACCAGGAAACAGCTCGGACAACTCGAAGAGTATGAGATTCGACAGATACCCCGAGAACAGAATGCCCGGGCCGATGCACTCTCAAAACTAGCCAGCACCAAACCAGGAGGCAACAATAGAAGCCTTATCCAAGAAATTTACATAAGCCATCAATCTCAGAAGAAAAAAAGTCCTAGCCATAACAGATCGCGATCAGGGATGGATGACCCCATAATTAATTACCTCACCATAGAGGCCCTCCCTACAGATGAGAAAGAGGCAAAGAGGTTAAAACGGGAAGCACAATACTATACCATCATAAATAATACTTTATACAAAAGAAGGATTTCAACACCATTGCTAAAATGCGTGCTGACTTCCAACACCAAGGATATCTTAGAAGAAGTACACAGTGGCATTTGTGGCAATCATCTCGGAGCGCAAGCACTCACCAAAAAAGTACTACGGGCAGGATTTTATTGGCCAACCCTACAAAAAGAAGCCACAGAATTCGTAAAGACGTGTTCACCATGTCAAAAGCATGCCAACTTCCACACCGCTCTGCCAAAGGAACTCATCAGCGTAACCTCACCTTGGCCATTCGCAAAATGGGGACTCGATCTCCTCGGACCTTTTCCTCAAGGATCAGGACAAGTCAAATTCCTCATAGTAGGAATAGTCTACTTCACAAAATGGATCGAGGCAAAACCCCTAGCCAATGCCACGGCTCAAAGAAGTCAGAAATTCCTGTATAGAAACATCGTCACAAGGTTCGGAGTTCCATACTCCGTCACTACAGACAATGGTACCCAGTTCACAGACGCAGGCTTCAGAAAACTAGCGGCCGACCTAAATATAAAACAACAATTCACCTCTGTTGAGCACCCCCAAGCCAATGGGCAAGCTGAAGCTACTAACAAAGTTATATTGGCAGGGATAAAACGGAGATTACAGGATGCAAAAGGAGCCTAGGCTGAGGAGCTCCCACAAGTCCTATAGGCGTACCGAACGACTCCACATTCCACGACAAAGGAGTCACCCTTCCGATTAGCTTACGGAATGGAGGCAATGATTCCCATAAAGGTCGAAGAAGGATCACCCAGAGTAATCCATTTTAGCAAAAAAGTCAATTCCCAATTTCAAAGGGAAGAGCTCGACTTACTTCCAGAAATCTAAGAGAAAGCTCGGATAAGGGAAGAGGCACTGAAAAGACGAATGGCCTCCAGAGACAACCGAAAAGTAATACAGCGGGCCTTTGTTGAAAACGACCTTATCCTAATCCGAAACGATATAGGAACAACTCGACCTGGAGAAGGAAAGTTGGCAGCAAACTGGAAAGGACCCTACCAAGTCATAGAAGTATTGGGAAAGGGCTACTACAAACTTTCCGAACTCGACGGGCGAGAGCTTCCTAGATAATGGCACGCCTGTAACCTAAGAAGGTACTATAGCTAGGGATGATAAAAGATCTTGGACAAGGCGCACTCTTCTTCCTGAGAAAGGTTTTTTAACAAGGTGCCCCGCCAAGACCTACAAATCACCCGACTTAGGAAATTAACTCCTCATGTATATTTGCATTTTCCTTTAATAAAATTTTTCAGATTCTCTACAAACGCTCAAGTCATATTATTCTGAAAAAATTCATCGCCCGATTATAAAGCTACAGATCGACAAAAAGTGAAAATCGAATTCACTATGCGATCATGATAAAAACGAGGGCTAAAAACCCAATTTCTACAAAATTGCCAAAGATAAAAACAGAATAATGCAAGAAGTTATAGAAAGTGATCCATAGAAAGGACTTGACGAGGACCTAATAAAATGGATTGCTATAAAATAACTTAAAGACTGGCCGACATAAAAATTCGGACCAGCCACAACAACCCAAGTTATAAGTAAAGCCCTGGAAAGAGGTCTGGCCAACCCTATAAAAGAGGATTACTATAACTTCGAAGAGCCCAACATGAAGAAGTCAGACTCCTACAAAAAGTTACAAAAAATAATCCCTGAAAGAGACCTGAACAGGATCCAAGAAAGGGGATTATCAAGTAACTCGACAGGGCCCGACGTGACAAACTCGGCCCGGAAGGATAAAGTTACAAAAGATAAATCCCTGAAAGAGATCTGAACAAGGTCCAAGAAAGAGGATTATCAAGTAACTCGACAGGGCCCGACGTGACAAAGTCGGCTTGGAAGGATAAAGTTACAAAAGATAAATCCCTGAAAGAGACCTGAACAAGGTCCAAGAAAGAGGATTATCATGTAACTCGACAGGGCCCGACGTGACAAAGTCGGCCCGGAAAGAAAAAGTTACAAAAGATAATCCCTGAAAGAGACCTAAAACGAGGTCTAAAAAAGAGGATCATCAAGTAACTCGACAAGGGCTCGACGTGACAAAATCGGTCCGGAAAGAAAAAGTTACAAAAGATAATCCCTGAAAGAGACCTAAAACGAGGTCCAAAAAAGAGGATCATCAAGTAACTAAATAGGGCCCGACATGACAAAGTCAGCTCGGAAAGATAAAGCTACGAAAGGTAATCCCTAAAAGAGACCTGAACAAAGTCCAAGAAAAAGGATTACCAAGAAAACTCGACATGGGCCCGATCTGATGAAGTCGGCCCAGAAAGACGTAAAGCTACAAAAGTAATCCCCAAAAATAGACCTGAACAAAGTCCAAGAAAGAGGATTACCAAGCAAACTCGACAGGATCCGACATGATGAAGTCAAGCCCAGGACACAGAAATTACAAACAAAATCCCCAAAAGAGATCTAAACGAGGTCCAAAAAGGAGGATCACAAACAAAACCAAACCAAATAATCAAGATGATCATGTTGGACAAAATCCCAACCTATTAAGGTACCAAGATGAGTGCAAGCAGACATGATATAAAAGCTACTAAGTTATGATAATAAACTCCAGAGGCCATCAAAGACCAGCCCCGAAAGCTCGAGAACTACTTTGTTTTTCAAAATAAAGTTGCTAAACGAGCAACCTAAAGAAGTATCAAACAGTCACCAAAACACCAGTTACAAAGATAAAGAGTTCAAAAGCCCATAAAACGGGCTATACACAAACATAATAGAGAAATCATAGAGGATCCAAAGGCTTCCCAGTAGCAGCATCAACATGAGGTGAAGGAGGACGAGTCTAGAGAGGCACCGCATCCACTGTCCTGTCGCCTTGATTCAAGATCTGACAATCCGGATCTGGCTCAACTACGGTCGAGGGGGCTGAAGAAACAGGCATAGCAGAAGCTTTAAGAGGAGGCACAGGAGGAGGTTCAATGTCATCATCAGGATCATCCGGGACAATCTTGCCATCCTTTACTACGTTATCAAGACTAACGAGAGTCAAATCAGAATCAGGGGCAACAATTTGTAACTGCTCCATCAGGTTCTCATAGGCAGCAGTCACGCTGCCCACAAGGTGACCCTGGAGCTCGGCATAATTAACCCGACAAGTTTCCAAGTCATCCCGGAGATGCACCAACTCCCTATAAGGTGAGACATAGCTATCCTTGTGCTTCAATACCTGTCCTCAGCCAACTTCAAGGAAGCCGCCAAGGCGATAGAGCTAGCCTTCTCACCCTCCAGTTCCTTTTCTACCTTCGCCAACTTCACTTCTAATTCCTCCTTCAGACCCTTGATCCGATCAAACTCTGATTTAGCCTCCTCCATGAAGGATTTTGTAGCATGAATCGGGATACCCTGAACAGTTCGGAAAATAGCTGCACCCATATGTGCCATCTTCACACTATTTTTGGTGATGAAATCTAGGTGCTGAAGAAGGGACACATCATCCATGGAAAGCCCACCATAAGGGGCAATTTGCTGGTCGACAAACTCGACAGCATCAAAATCCGGGGCATCCAGGTTAAAGGGCTCAGATGTTTTCTGCTTCTTTGAGGGAGGAGCACCAGAAGCAGCAGCAGAAGTTTGTGGAGGATCTACTAGGCGAACCTAAGGAGTAGGGATCACTCTCCTCGGCCCAGGGGAACTCGGCACAGGCGGCTTCATGATGGTTTGAGAAGACCCCTCCCCAACCACCTTGACCGAGATGTTTTGTGCAGCAGCTGCCTTCCTGGCCTTTTTAAAAGCCTTCATGGAGTCGTTGTTTCTCGACTTTTCTGAAAAACTGAAAAGACAGAATCAACAAACAAAAGTCATCAATCACAGGGGTAAAATAGAATAAAATGAAAACACGTCAGTCAGTACCTAACACATTTCGGACCAAAGATGGGTCCCCCAAAAATTTTTTAGTATCCAGATGCGGAGGCTCCCCCCAAATATCCTCCAATACACTCACAAAGGCCTGTTCGACCTCGTCCAACATCTCCTAAGTATACTAAGACACCATGACATTCTTTTGCCACTCAAGAGGAAAAACAGGTTCATCATTTTCATCAAGAAAAAAGGGGCGAACCCCCTCAACAGCTTGAACTCTAAAGAAATAGTTTTTAAAGTCCTTAAAGGACTCATCATACATGGCAAAAACTTTGTGCCCTTGAGCAGATCTAAAGAAAAACCAAGAAGCTTTCTTTTTTGAAGAGGCCCCAAGCTTGGCCGAAACAAACAAATAGAGGAAAAGAGTTAGAGAAGGCTTGATGCCTAACTCTTGACACAGCAGCTGAAAAATTTTTATAAAACCCCACGAATTGGGATGAAGCTGGGATGGAGCAATGTTACACGACCACAACAAGTCGGTTTCAAAGGCAGAAAAAGGAAAAGTAATGTTCAACTGACTAAAGAAATATTTATAAGCATAGAAGAAGGGACGCTCCCCCTCGACTGAGGTGGGAAAACAGACTCTCTCGTCAGAACCAGGCGCTACAAGCTCATAATCCCTCTCCTGGGCACCGCTACCACAAACCCTATGATGTTTTCGCAGCTCTATACAAAACTCAAAATCCACCACAAAAATACACAGAAGAACCATAGAATCCACCAATCAGCCATGCCCTCAGGGACTTGGGAAGACGTCTCAACAATATTTTTGCGAGAAGCCATGAGGCCAACTAGTCCTACAATAAGAAAAGAATATTGGATTACTAAAAAACATCTCGGACAACATCAAAACAACTCGGCTATATAACCCAGCACAGTATGAGCAACAAAAGGAGACCCCAGGACCTGCACTAAAGATCCAGGGGCATCCTTTGGAGTTAGCCACAGAATAAAAATCCAAGGGGATCTACAAGTTCACACCCAAGCAACGACCCTTTTCTTTGTAACCAGAAACAACACCCGGAACAGAAATCATCAAGAAATCATCGTCTCCATCAAAAGAAAAACTAGAGGCAGAACAAAAGCCATTAAAGGAGCAACCTTTTTTCAAGCAGCGGCAACATGCGAAGCCCTAAAGGCACTAAACTACCATGAAATCCATCCGAAAGTATACAGAAAGATGAAAAGAAGACCAGAAAACATACATCACAGCGATTGTCAAGCATAGTAATATGAAAAGATTCAAGCTTTCCAACATAAACTCAGGAAAAATCAAAACTCTATCGAAGAATCACATCCAAAGCGAACAAAGAAGCAGAAAAAAGAACCAACCTGGAGAAAAGAAGGAGCTTCAGAAAGAAGAAAATCAAGAATCGCCCTCTTGAAGCAAAGAAAATGCCAAAAGATCACCAAGCAACGTCACAGGAGGAAATGAGAAAACTGCAAACTTCAGAAAACAGAAAGAGAGAAAGAAAAGAAAAGTTACGGAGAAGAGAAACCGTTTTTTAAGTGTGAAATTCAAAAATAGAAAGGCCAAGAGAAATGGGGCCTTAAAATCAATTAATGAGGGAATTAAAATCCTCGCACATTCCAGAAGCCAGAGCGCTAATACAAAAAGCGCGCGCTTTTAAGGAAAAACAAAACGTTATGCATTCAAAGGAGAACCTACAAAAGCGAAATCGATAAAATGCTCGAGTTCGGCTTCACCTGAAGGTTCGAAGTCCTAAAAACTAAGACTCTACCTCCAAATAAAGACCGAGCTTGAGCAGGGGCACTGTTCATACCCTGGGTCGAGCTCTCCGACCCGAGATGTTCTTCAGGCAAAGCGACTGACCTCTTCAGGTCAGGATGACCCGACCTCTTCTCAAAGAGCTCGACCAAGTCACAGGAAAGCCCAACTAAGAGCCCAAATAGAGGAACACGTACCAAATCCAAGGGCAGCCCAAGCCCGTAGAGATAAAGGCGGTTCCCTTGAAGATAAGATGACTTCACTTGAAGATAAAGATAAGATAAGATAACTAAGTTATCTTATCTAAGAAGGTCATTCTACACCATTATAAATACACTGGAGCACCCAGGTATAACTCATACTCTGATTCTACTCAATACCTGCTTAATACCCTTGCTAACTTAAGCATCGGAGTCCCTTGCAGGTACCCCCCACCCTCCGAGGACGAAGGATCAGTAACATCACCAAGTTCAATGAGTCAGACACAGCGACTCTGATCACCATCATCAAGATCAGACTCTGTAGCTCCGACCAGCATAGAAGATCTCGTCCGAGATCGACCTCTAGTTTCAGGTAACCCTCGAAACACACACCAAACTTAAAAATTTTAAGATCAAAACACAAAGAAGACTCAAGAACACCAAGAACAAAAGAAAGAACACCAAACTTAAAATTTTTACAAAACCAAAATAAAATTTTCGAAAACTAAAGAAAAATTTAACAAGAGAACACCAAACTTAAAGTTTGGCACAAGATTTAATCAAAGAAAAATTATTTTTGGAAAAGTTTTAAAAGGAAGATACCCAATTGCTAAGAACACAAGCCCACACTCTAGCCAATTGAGCTATAAATGTAACGTGTTTTAAAGAGGTGTTTTTAATAAATAAAAACTTTTTGAAAACTGATAGTTTGAAAAAGCACAAGAAAAACAAGAAAAGACACAAAACAAGACAAACTAAATATCAAACAAGGAAAATAGACAAGAACAACTTGAAGGTCAAAGATGAACAAGGAACATGCAATTTGAAAATTAAAAGACAAAAAAAAGCATGCAATTGACACCAAACTTAAAACATGACACTAAACTCACATAAAAACTAAAATTTAATAAAGAAAAATAATATTTTTGAAAATTTTTTGAAAAGAGAATAAAAGACTCTGACCCAAAAGACAAAATTTTCCTAATCTAAGCAACAAGATTCACAGTTAGTTGTTCAAACTCAAACAATCCCCGGCAACGGCGCCAAAAACTTGGTGCACGAAAATTACACTCACACTATGTAATTCTGCACAACTAACCAGCAAGTGCACTAGGTCATCCAAGTAATATCTTACGTGAGTAAGGGTCGATCCCACGGAGATTGTTGGCTTGAAACAAGCTATGGTTATCTTATTATTCTTAGTCAGGATACCAATAGGGTTCTTTAGTTTCAATTGTAAAAAGTAAAAGAGCATGAAATTAGTAATTGTTACGCAGTAATGGAGAATGTGTTGGAGTTTTGGAGATGCTTTGTCTTTTGAATCTCTGCTTTCCTACTGTCATCTTCTTCACGCACGCAAGGTTCCTTCTATGGCAAGCTGTGTGTTAGTGGATCACCGTTGTCAATAGCTACCATCCATCCTCTCAGTGAAAATGGTCTAGGTGCGCTGTCACCGCACGACTAATCATCTGTCGGTTCTCACTCATGCTGGAATAGGATCCATTGATCCTTTTGCGTCTGTCACTATGCCCAAGACTCGTGAGTTTTAAGCTCGTCACAGTTATCCAATCCCTGAATCCTACTCGGAATACCACATACAAGGTTTAGACTTTCCAGATTCTCAAGGATGCTGCCAATGGATTCTAGCTTATACTACGAAGACTCTAATTAAGGAATCCAAGAGATACTCATTCAATCAAATGTAGAATGGAGGTGGTTGTCAGGCATGCGTTCATAGGTTAAGAATGGTGATGAGTGTCACGGATCATCACCTTCTTCATATTGAAGTGCAAATGAATATCTTGGATAGAAACAAGCGTGTTTGAATAGAAAACAGAAATAATTGCATTAATTCATCGAGACGCTGTAGAGCTCCTCACCCCCAACAATGGAGTTTAGAGACTCATGCCGGCAAAAAGTACAAAGTTCAGATCTAAAAATGTCATGAGATACCAAATAAGTCTCTAAATGTTGTTTTAAATACTAAACTAGTAACCTAGGTTTACAGAAAATGAGTAAATTAAGATAGATAGCGCAGAAATCCACTTCTGGGGTTCACTTGGTGTGTGCTAGGGCTGAGACTTGAGCTTCTAACGTGCTTGGGCATTTTCTGGAGTTTAACGTCAGGTTGTAACCTGTTTCTGGCGTTTAACTCTAACTTGCAACCTGTTTCTGGGGTTCAACGCCAGAATGCAACATCAAACTGGCGTTTAACACCAGTTTACATCACTTATCTTCGAGCAAAGTATAGACTATTATATATTTATGGAAAGCTCTGGATGTCTACTTTCCAACCAAATTAAGAGCGTGCCAATTGGATTCTTGTAGCTCCAAGAAATCCATTCCGAGTGCAGGGAGGTCAGAATCCAACAGCATCAGTAGTCCTTTTTCAGCCTGAATCAGATTTTTGCTCAGCTCCCTCAATTTCAGCCAGAAAATACCTGAAATCACAGAAAAACACACAAACTCATAGTAAAGTCCAGAAATATGAATTTTACCCCCAAAAAGCGTATAAAATATCCGCTCATCAGGAAGTATGATTTATTATTGGTTATGTAAAAAGATATATTTTTGGATTTTTGAAATAAGGAATAAGTAATTTGAATGGCAAGGAAAATAAATTAATAATTATAAAAATCTTTTGGCAAGGTATGAGACTTAGAAATCCTATCCTAGTTATCCTTATCAGGTGTGATGAGAATTGGATTTTGCTCCCACTTAGTCAACCTCTAACTACGAAGGTAAGTCAGGTGGATAAATCAATATGAATCCTCAAGTCCTAGTCTTTCCCTTGGAAAGGCTAGAGTTAGTGGAATCCAAATTAATTAGCAAGGAATTCCAATTTTCAGTCAACACCTCGAGTTTGATAACTCAAGCGTCACCAATTACTTAATCAAATCCAAAAGGGAAAAATTCTAAATTAAATTGAAAACATCATAAATAGAATAAAGCAATCATAAATCTGAAATACCTCAAAATTATATTAATTAAGAAAATCCTAACATGAAAAGTTCATACACTAAATTGAGAAAATAAATAAAAGGAACGTTGAACCTGTGATTGAAGAAGATGAAACCCTAATTCCTTTAAGAGGAATCCTAATCCTAAATCCTAAGAGTGAGGAGAGAACCTCTCTCTCTAAAAACTACATCTAAACCTAAAATTGTGTGTATGATCTTATGCTCAGTATCCATTGAGTCTCTGCATGTTCCCTGGCTTTATTCTGTGTTTTTGGGCCGAAAACTGGGTCAAAACGTGGCCTAAAATTGTCCCCAGTGTTTCCTGAATTTTGTGCAGATCGCGCATGTCACGCGTACGCGTCGATCATGCGTACGGGTCATTAAGTGTTTTTCCTTGCCACGCGTGCGCATCAGGCACGCGCTCGCGTCACTGCGATTTCCTCCATTTCGCGCAGTCGCTTGAGCCATGCGTCCGCATTGCTTCTCGCTGGTCATCTCTTTAATTTGTTGTGTTCCTTCCATTTTTGCAAGCTTCCTCTCCATTCTCTAAGCCATTTCTACCCTATGAATCCTGAAACACTTAACACACGAATCTCGGCATCGAATGGTTGACGATCGGATTTTCTATCGGTAAAGAAATTCACAAATATAATCACGTTGTAAGTATAGCTTCTAAACCAACACAAAATCCTTTCGTACAAACGTTTGGTTGTCACAAGTAACAAACCCAATAAAATTTATAAACCGAAGTATTCAAACCTCGGGTCGTCTTCTCAAGGAATTGCAGGGAGGTATGATTTATTATTGGTTATGCAAAGGTATATTGGGGTTTTGAAAAGGTTTGAACAAATAATTTAATTGATAAGAAAAATAAATTAATAATTAGAAAATCTCTTGGCAAGGTATGAGAACTGGAAGTCCAATCCTAGTTATCCTTATCAATCGTGATGAGAATTATATTTTTGCTACCACTAAGTCAACCTCTAACTATGAAGGTCAGTTAAGTGGACAAATTAATTTAACACCTAAAGTCCTAGTCAACTCTTGTGGAAAGACTAGAGTTATAGGAATCTAAATTAATCAGCAAAGAGAATAGTTATCAATCACGATGAGTTTGACAACTCAAGAGTTACCAATTAATCAACCAAAGCCAATAGTTTAAAATCTAAATTATTTATATAAAGAAAGGGAAGCAATCATAAGTCTGAAATACCTCAATGGGTATTAATTAAGAAAATCAATCCAAACATAAAGAGTTTATAAACTAAATTGAGAAAATAAATAAAAGGAACATTGAACCTGTGATAAAGAAGAAATAAATCCTTATTCTAATTGAAATCCTAATCCTAAATCCTATGAGAGAGAAGAGAGAGGAGAGAACCTCTCTCTCTAAAAACTACATCTAAATTAAGAAAAGTGAATTATGATCTGATCTGAAGTATGAATGATGAATGAATGGATTCCCCCACTTTATAGCCTCTAATCTGTGCTTTTTGGGCCAAAAACTGGGTCAGAAACAGCTTAGAAATCGCTCTGGTACATATAGATCGTGGGAAAGTGACGCGGAGGCGTCGTCCACGCGTTTGCGTGGATTGAAGATCGCAAATGCAATGCGGGTGCGTCATCCACGCGTTCACGTTGCCTAACATCGGGGCAGCTATGGTAAATTATATATCGTTGCGAAGCCCCAGATGTTAGCTTTCCAACGCAATTAAAACTGCGTCATTTGGACCTATGTAGCTCAAGTTATGACTATTTGAGTGCGAAAAGGTCAGGCTGGACAGCTTAGCAATTTCTTCAACTTCTTGTATTCCTTCCACTTTTGCATGCTTCCTTTCAATCCTCTAAGCCATTCTTGCCCTGTAATACCTGAAATTACTTAACACACATATCAAGGCATCGAATGATAATAAGAGATGATTAAAATACACAAATTAAAGACTCTAGGAAGTAAGTTTTCAATCATAGAACAAATTCTGGGAAGAATTGTAAAACCATGCGAATAGTATGAATAAGTGTGCAAAGGCTTGATAAAAACCACTCAATTGAGCATAAGATAAACCATAAAATAGTGGTTTATCAAGCTCCCCACACTTAAACATTAGCATGTCCTCATGCTAAGCTCAAGAGAAGCTATAAAGGAGTGAAGAGGAATGATAGAGAATATGCAATGCAACCTATCTATGTGAATGCAACTACATGTAAAATGTTTCTACCTACTTGGTTAAAGTAAACAAGTTCTTCAAGACAAATATGAATCAAATTCCACTAATTCAATTTACACAATAAAAAGAAAGTAAACTTGTAAGAAGATAACTCATGAAAGCAGGGAACATAGAATCAAGCATTGAACCCTCACTGGTAGTGTATATCACTCTAATCACTCAAGTGTCTAGGGTCAATCACTCTGCTCTTCCCTAGTCATGCTTTCTAAACCATGTTCTTCGTCTAACCAATCAACAAATGTTTAGCATACCAATGCAAACATCATGAGGTCTTTTCAGGGTTGTAATAGGTCTGAAGTAAAGGTAAGGGTATATATATAAGGTTAAGTGGGCTAACAAAGTGAACCCTTGATTAGTCTAAGATCTCACCTAACATATACATACTTTATACAATTTAAAATGCTTTACCTAGCTACCCAAAATTTTTCCACTTTTGTATTTACATGCTCATGTATCAAACTTTATTTTTTGAATTTTGTCCCATGTGCATTGATTCTTTTTATTTTGCATTTGGGGTAATATATCTTTTTTGTATGCCCTTATTTAATTACTTTATTTTAATTTTTTTTTATCAATGCACATGGTAATTTAATTATTTTGATTTCACATGAGCATGCTTTCTAAATTTTCAATTAATTTATTCAATTTAATTCCCTACTTTTTTCTATCATCCAATGTTCCCATAAAATTTCCCACACTTAAATTATACACAATATCTATCTTAAGCTAACCAAGGATTCAACTTGGGATTTTATTTTGTTTTTCTGCTTAAGGCTAGTAATGTGGTTATAAAATAGAAGGGGATTAAAAAGCTCAAAGTGGCTAACAAGGGTGACATAAAAGGGTAGGCTTGTTTAGGATAGGTGAGCAAAAACAAGTAATGGCCTCAATCATATGCAAGCATGTAAATACACTAAATATTGGACATATAGATTGGAACAAAATAAAGATTACAATCATAGAGAAGAAAACATATAAGAATAAAATATTATGGTTAAATAATGTAACCATGCAATTAAGCTCAAATCTCACAGGTTGTGTGTTCTTTAGCTCAAAAACCATGTTCCAATTACAACTTCCAAAAAAATTTAACATATATTTTTCAATTTAAATTAGTGAAATACTATAAAAATTTCTTGAAAAAGAAAATATTACTTCAACCAAGTAGTAACTAAATGCATAAAATCAAACAAACATGCAATCAAATATGCAAATGCAACAATGAACAAACAAAGAAAATAGAGTATTGATGTTGAAAAGAAGATAACTAACCCCTGGAATTCAGTATCGACCTCCCCACACTTAAAGATTGCACCATCCTCAGTGCATGCTAAGATGTGCAAGTGGATGGGGGTTGTGGTTCCTCAGCTGGTGCTATTTCTGTTCCTTTCCTTGCCGGTGGTTTGGGAGTAGCTTTCTCTTTACCTTTACTGGTGGCCATCCTAAAAAGAGAAAAAGAAAGTAACTTTTAAAGCTAAGGGTTAGAGCAAGAAAGAGAACGAGAAAGGTGGTAATCAATGCACAGTAAAGAAGAATGACGTTAACACATGGTCATGACTACATATGAAAAGTCATGAATGAAAATATAGCAAGTGCATGTGATGACAGTTAAATGCAAGGTATTCATTGGCATGCCGGCAAAGGCATGAGTAGCATAGATCAAGCATTCAATGTCTAAGTTAGATTACCAAGTCTTTCAAACTAACAATATGTTTGTAATAACAATTATATTTAATTAATAAAATATAAAAGGGGTTTTGTGAAAAAAAGGCATTAAAGTAGTAGGATAGTATAAAAGTAGTGCATGATGCCATATGGGCTTTTTCACAAACACATAGCATGCATGGGAAATAAGTTATTGAAAGTATTAAATTGAACATGCAAGCAACCCTATAAAAAGTAATATATAATTGTCAAAATAATTCCTGAATAATTCACAAGCAAAATATAGAAAATAATGACCCAAATAAATTTCCAACACCAATTAAAAGAAAAAGAAAGAAAAAGAAGGGAATGAAGAAAGAAATAAGAAGGGAAAGAAAATTTAGATATGGGGAAGAAAAAGATAAGATATTTGGTTGATTTGGATAAGATGTGCGCCGCTTGTGACGCGGATGCGTGGGGCACGCGGTCGCGTGGATAACGCTTCGATGAAGTGACGCGAACGCGACGGTCACACATTTGCGTGAAGTGATTCGTGCCTTCAGTGCGAGTGCAGCCTCGCGGCTGCGCAACTCTCTGGTGAAAAGCTCATTTTGCCAAAAATTTGGGTCACGCGATCGCGTGGTGGACACGATCGTGTGGTTGGCCTTGTTTTAAAGCACGGCATGGACGCGTGGGGTACGCGTTTGCGTGGTAGGGCTTGTGCTACAAGCACGAGTCCAGCCCAATTCCAACTCAACTTTCGGTCATACACCCCTTTTTACATTGATTTTGAGGCACGCGTTCGCGTGGGTGACGCGGACGTGTGGAAGGCATTTTGCCCACTTGATGCGGACGCGTCAGCGACGCGGTCGCGTGGACCAATTTGTGCCAAAGGCACGCCTCCAGCTGCGCTTTCGCGTGACTCTCTATTTAGTTTTCTTTTCTTCCGAATACACTTGTGACACGGACGTGTCAGCGACGCTTACGCGTTGCGTGCGTGAATTTTTTTTGTGATGCAGTATGCAGAATGCAGTGCTTAATATGAATGCTATACATGATTCCAGGTTCAATCAAAACTCAAAAACAAACAAAATAGACTAGCATTAAAACTTAAAAAGCGACGATCATACCATGGTGGGTTGTCTTCCACCTAGCACTTTTAGTTAAAGTCCTTAAGTTGGACATTTTGGTGAGCTTCTTGTCATGGCGGCTTGTGCTTGAACTCATCATGAAACTTCCACCAATGCTTGGTTTTCCAATAAGCTCTATCCATACTAAGTAAATTCCTCAAGCTTTGACGGAGTTCTTCACAAGCTTTGAGCTCCCAAAATTGATCCTCATATATTCCTGAATCCCAAATCTTGTTTCTACACCAATCTTCAAGTTGATTATCATGATTCCATCCGGGTGTTTTAGCTTTAGAATTCTCACTGAAGCAGCCAAACAACTTCCTAGAACCATTCAGTTGAGCTCTACACCAATCTTTGTGTTTAAACTCAAAGCTTCCAACCATAATGAAACTTGCCGGACAATTCTTACCATTGACCATCTTCCTCTTACTCTTAATGCCACAAAGAGCTCTAAGTTGACCATCCGTCTCCAGTAGCCCATATTCAAGTGGAATTATAAAGCTAAGGAATATGAATGGCGGAAAGGGGCTTGTAAGTATGGTGGTCCAAAGCTATGTTGAGGAGGGGTTTATAGGCATATGGTGGTGGTTGTTGATAATCAAAAGAACGCTCACCATAGCCATTATCTTGGTATGCATCACAGAATGATTGTTGATAGTCCATTGGAGGTGGTTGTTATCATGAGGGTTGATCAAATCCTTGTGGCTCCTCCCATCTTTGATTGTTCCATCCTTGGTGCATGTTGTCGTTGTAATTTCCTTTTCCTGGAACATTATTGTAACCAGGCTCATAGCCAAAGGGGTGAGAGTTCATAGCAGTGAGAGAAAATAAAAACAAAAATTAAAAAAAGAGAATATTTTGAAAAAGATATAATTTTTGAAAAAAAAAAGATAAGATAAGAATTTGAAAAAGATAAAATAAGATTTTGAAAAAGATATGATTTTTTGAAAAAAGGATAAGATAAGATTTTGAAAAAGATGTGATTTTTTTTTTTTGAAAAAGATTTAAATTTTGAAAAATAAGATAAGATAAGATAAAAAATTTTAAAATAAAAATCTGAAAATTTTTTTTTTGAAAAATATTTACAATAACCAATAATAAGGCACACGTTTGCAATTTCCCGGCAACGGCGCCATTTTGACAATCGGATTTTCTATCGGTAAAGAAATTCACAAATATAATCGCGTTGTAAGTATAGCTTCTAAACCAACAGAAAATCCTTTCGAACAAACGTTTGGTTGTCACAAGTAACAAACCCAATAAAATTTATAAACTGAAGTATTCAAACCTCTGGTCATCTTCTCAAGGAATTATAGGGAGGTATGATTTATTATTGGTTATGCAAAGGTATATTTGGGGTTTTGAAAAGGTTTGAACAAATAATTTAATTGATAAGAAAAATAAATTAATAATTAGAAAATCTCTTGGCAAGGTATGAGAACTGGAAGTCCTATCCTAGTTATCCTTATCAATGGTGATGAGAATTATATTTTTTCTACCACTAAGTCAACCTCTAACTATGAATGTCAGTTAAGTGGACAAATTAATTTAACACCTAAAGTCCTAGTTAACTCCTGTGGAAAGACTAGAGTTATAGGAATCTAAATTAATCAACAAAGATAAAAATTATCGTTGCGAAGCCCCAGATCTTAGCTTTCCAACGCAACTGGAACCGCGTCATTTGGACCTCTGTAGCTCAAGTTATGACCGTTTGAGTGCGACGAGGTCAGGCTGGACAGCTTAGCAATTTATTCAACTTCTTGTATTCCTTCCATTTTTGCGTGCATCCTTTCCATCCTCTAAGCCATTCTTGCCCTGTAATTCCTGAAATCACTTAACACACATATCAAGGCATCGAATGGTAATAAGAGATGATTAAAATACACAAATTAAAGACTCTAGGAAGCAAGTTTTCAATCATAGAATAAATTCTGGGAGGAATTGTAAAACCATGCAAATAGTATGAAAAAGTGTGCAAAGGCTTGATAAAAACCACTCAATTGAGTATAAGATAAACAATAAAATAGTGGTTTATCAATGGTATAACGGAGAATTAAAAAACACAATAAAAAGATCTCTGGGAAGCAAGTTTTCAACCATGGAACAATTTTGGGAAGGAATTGTAAATACATGCTAATCATATGAATAAGTGGGTAAAAACTTGATAAAACCACTCAATTAAACACAATATAAACCATAAAATAGTGGTTTATCAACCTCTCCACACTTAAACATTAGCATGTCCTCATGCTTAGCTTAAGGAGATAAAATAAATGAGTATGAAAAAAGAAAGACTCATGCAATGCAACCTATGAATGTGAATGTAACTACATGCAAAAATGATTCTACCTACTTGGTGAAAAGTAAATAAATCTTTCAAGAACAAATATGCACTGGATTTCACTAATTCAAATCACAAAATAAAGTACAAGTAAACTTGCAAAAGAAAATAGCTCATGAAAGCAGGGAACAAGGAATCGAGCATCGAACCCTCACTGGAAGTGTATGCACTCTAATCGCTCAGGTGTTTATGGTTCGATCTCTCAATTCTCTACTAACCTTGCTTTCTAAGACTTGCTCTTCATCTAACAATCAACAAAAATTCAATGCACAGATACACATATCAAGAGGTCTTTTAAGGGTTGTAATGGGGTCAAGGTCAAGGTAGGATTGTATTTGCTCAAGCGGACTAAAATCTGAATCCTTAATTAACTTAAACTTTTCCCACCTAACTTAAGACAATTCAGGTAATCACAATTCTAGATCTAACTGCCCATTAACTATGTTTACAACATATCCATGCATCCCAAATTGAAGTACAACTCATATGCATTGATATTATTACTTTAACTTGGGACATTTTGTCCCCTTTTTGTTTATTTGCTCTTTTTCTTTTCTTTTTTCTCTTTTATTATTATTTTTTTCTTTTTATATTTTTTCTTTTCTTAATCTATTTTTTTTTCTTTTTCAATGCATTAGAATTAAGTTAAGTTAGGTTCAGATACTCTTAGTAAACCACCTTTTATAGCTACTGTTTAATACTTTAAGCTCTATAATCTGAGTGTCGGAGTTCTAGGATTGCCTTTGGCATTTCCAGGACCTTATATATTATGTGTTTGGCACCTTTACCATACTGAGAACCTCTGCTTCTCACCCCATACTATGTTTCAGATGCAGGTCGAGAGACATCTCGTTAGGCGTCTGGACCCCTGAAACGAAGTGGTTACTGGGTTATTTTTTTGTACAGTGATATATATACGTGTATTTGGCTTTCTCTCTGCATAACTTGTTCTTTTTATCCCCTTAGAGGTTCCATTGATTCTTTTGCGTCTGTCACTAACGCCCAGCCTTCAGGAGTTTGAAGCTCGTCACAGTCATTCAATTCCGGAATCTTACTCGGAATACCACAGACAAGGTTAGACTTTCCGGATTTCCATGAATGCCGCCATCTATCTAGCTTATACCACGAAGATTCTGTTGGGGAATCTAAGAGATATGCGCCCGGCCTAGAGTAGAACGAAAGTGGTTGTCAGTCACGCGCGTTCATAGGTGGGAATGATGATGAGTGTCACGGATCATCACATTCATCAAGTTGAAGTGCAACGTATATCTTGGAATAAGAATAAAAGAGAATTGAATAGAAAGTAATGGTAATTGTATTGAAACTTGAGGTACAGCAGAGCTCTACACCCTTAATCTATGGTGTGCAGAAACTCCACCGTTGAAAATACATAAGTGAAAGGTTCAGGCATGGCCGAATGGCCAGCCCCCTAAAACGTGATCAATAACCTCTTAAGATGAAGAATAAAACAAAACCAAGACCAAAGATGAAACGTGGTCAAAAGACGTCTAATACAATAGTTAAATGTCCTATATATACTAGACTAGCTACTAGGGTTTACATGAGTAAGTAATTGATGCATAAATTCACTTTCGGGGCCCACTTGGTGTATGTTTGGGCTGAGCTTGATCTATCCACGAGCTGAGGCTTTTATTGGAGTTGAACGCCGAGTTATAGCGTGTTTCTTGCGTTCAACTCCGGGTTATGACGTGTTTCTGGCGTTTAACTCCAGACAGCAGCATGTACTTGGCGTTGAGCGCCACTTTACGTCGTCAATTCCCGAATAAAGTATGTACTATTATATATTTCTAGAAAGCTATGAATGTCTACTTTCCAACGTCGTTGAGAGCGTGCCATTTGGAGTTCTGTAGCTCCAGAAAATCCATTTCGAGTGCAGGAAAATCAGATTCCAATAGCATCAGCAGTCCTTTTGTCAGCCTTTTTCAGAGTTTTGCTCAAGTCCCTCAATTTCAGACAGAATTTACCTGAAATCACAGAAAAACACACAAACTCAAAGTAAAGTCCAGAAATGTGAATTTAACATAAAAACAAATGAAAACATCCCTAAAAGTAGCTTGAACTTACTAAAAACGGCCTAAAAACAATGCCAAAAAGCGTATAAATTATCCGCTCATCACATATGATTAAGGTATTGAATGCATAAACATTTTCTTAACATTTTTCACATTTTCACACAAAGTCTAACATACTCAATTCCTAAACCAAACGTTTCCAAACCCACTTTCCCCACACTTAATTCATGAGCACTCTCACTAGTCTAAGCTAATCAAGGATTCAAATTAAGGACATTATTATTTTCCGCTTAGAGTTAGTGATGAGCTAAAGTAAAGAACAAAGGAGTAAAATAGGCTCAACATTGGTTTGCAAAGGATAATAAAAGGTAAGGCCATATGGATATATAAGCTCAGTGAAACAAGGCCTCAATCATATAAGTGCATGCATACAACAAATAATGAAAATATAGAATTAAGCAAGACAAAGATCACAATTTTAGAGAGAAAACCACACACCAAAAATAAAATATTGGTTGATAGAATGCAACCAATCAAGTAGGCCCAAAATCTCACTAATTTTGTGTGTTCAAGCTCTAAACCATTTTCCAAAATAATATTTTTTTAAATAAGTTTTTCAAAAATTTTAATTCATATTAGTGAAATACTACAAAAAGTTTCTTGAAAAAGAAAATATTACTTCAACCAAGTGGTAAAATATGCATAAAATCAAACAAACATGCAAATGCAACAACTAATTTAACAAAGAAAATTTAAACAATGGTGTTGAGACAGGAAGGTACTAACCACAGTAATCGGTATCGACCTCCCCACACTTAAAGATTGCACCGTCCTCGGTGCATGCTAAGATGTGTAGGTGGACGGGCTCCTACAACTGATACTTTTTTCTAGAGATTGTGCAGATGGACTTGTCTGTTGTCCCATATAGAAGTTTCTTTTTTCCTTTTTTGGTCGCCAGCCTGAAAGAAGAGGAAAAAGAAGAAAAAGTAACCCAGAAATAAAGATAAGAAAATAAATAAAGTCTGGGTAGGTTAATGCCAAATAATAAGGGTCTCAATTAGATGGTAGCTACAACATGCAAGTGAGAAAATAGTAGAAGCAAATGACATATCAATAGTGCAAAAGTTGCAACAATGGGGAAAAGACTGTGGGTAATGCAAGATAGTATAAGCTCATGTCAATGCAAGAGAGGTACAAGTATCATAAAAGATTAGCATTGATTTAAATAATATCACCCAATCAGAATAAAACAAGTCATGAAGCACCAAAATAATTCAAGAAAAGATGTAACAGTTGAATAAGAAAATTTAACACCAATGTAAAAATAATAACTTTAGAAAAGAAAATAAAAATATGCACAAAATTAAAATATAATGAATGAAAGTATGCAAATAAATTAAATAAAATAGAATGGAAGAAAAGAAGGATGAGAAGTTAAAGAGATGAAGAAGAAGTAAGTAAGAAAGAAAGAAGAAAGAAGAAAGAAGAAAAGATAGAAGAAATTAGGATTAGAAAAGAAAAGATAAGATAATTGGTGCTGATCTGTTTAAGTTGTGCGGCGCAGGCGACGCGGACGCGTGAGTGACGCAGTCGCATGGTGCGTGATAAGGTCAGGTGACGCAGACGCGTGGGTTACGCGATCGCGTGACTTGATTTGCGCGATTGGCGCGAGTGCAGTCTTGCGCTCATGGAACTCTCTGTTTCAAACTCATTTTGCCAAAAATCTGGGTGACGCGTTCGCATAGGTGACGTGATCGCGTGAATGGCCATTTTTGAAAAATGATGCGGACGCGTGAGGCACACGTTCGCGTGAGTGGGCTTGTGCTTCCAGCATGGGTCCAGCCTCATTCCAGCGCAACTTACTGTCATACACCCATTTACGTCGATTCCACAGAGCCACAGTTCGCGTGGGTGACGTGGACGCGTGGGAGGCTATTTTGCAACATGACGCAGACACCTCAGCAATGCGGTCGCATGGGCATATTTGTGCCTAAGGCACGCCTTCAGCCACGCTCTCGCATGACTCTCTGCTTCTTTTCTTCCTTGTTTCTAATGCACTAGTGACGTATACGCGTCAGCGACGCTCGCGCGTCGCGTGCGAATTTTATATATATGCCAAATGCAGGATGCAGTATGCATATGCTAATGCCAACATTATGAATGACACTAATAAAATTAAAATAAAATAAACTAGGAATAAAAGGAACGATTATACCATGGTGGGTTGTCTCCCACCTAGAACTTTTAGTTAAAGTCCTTAAGTTGGACATGCGGTGAGCTCCTTGTGATGGTGGCTTGTGCTTGAACTCGTCTTGAAACTTCCACCAATGCTTGGACTTCCAATAATCTCTATCAATACCAGGTAGATTCTTCAAGCTTTAATGGAGTTCTTCACAAGCTTTGAGCTCCCAAATTTGATCCTCACATATTCCCGGATCCCAAATCTTGTTTCTACACCCGTCTTCAAGTTGATCATCATGATTCCATCCGGGTGGTTCAGCTTTAGAATTCTCACGTAAGCACCCAAACATCTTCCTAGACCCATCCAATCACGTTCTACACCAACCTTTGCATTTAAACTTTGAGCTTTCAACCATAATGCACCTAGGATTGTGTTGCCCACCACTAACCATCTTCCTCTTACTCTTAATGCCACAAAGAGCTCTAAGTTGACCATCCATCTCCAGTAGCCCATATTCAAATGGGAAGGTAAAGGTTAAGGATAAGAATTTTACCCACTTGAATGTTGTGTTGGACGGTAATGGCCTTGGGAGAGGTGTCTCTAATGAACTTGCAGGCTCCACTCCCTTGTGCTCTTCTTTGACAACATCCACATCTTTGCGAGCTTCTTCAATATCAACCTCTTTCTCTTTATAGCTTTCTTCAAATTCAATCTCTTCTTCATTGCTCACTAAGGGCGTGGGAGGTTGTGCTTCTTCTATTTGAATCTCCATCTCTTGATTAACCTCTTCTAAGTCTTCAACTATGATATGCCTTGGAGGTTGTACACCTTCCTCAACATCAATTTCAAACGTCTTGGAAGAAGACTCTATGACTTGAGCTTCCCATGGAGGTTCAGCATCTCCTAAGTCTGCAACCACTTTTTTCTTTTCAATAATTGCTGCTTTGTCCAGTTGTTTAAGTATAAAATCGTACTCCTCCTTGATGATTTCTTTTCTATGACAACTCCCTTCAACTACTCCTTCATCTGTAAGGGTCTTTTCTACCTTCACCTTTAGTGCCTCCTCTAGCTCCTTATGAAGTATGGATTCGCGAAGATGATCCCTTCTCTCTTGTTCGATGTCAATAGCATCATTGAGATCATGTTGCTCTTGGATTGATTGATGTGGGTGCTTTTCCATGGATGGTGGTGATGGGATGGAGAGATCATTCTGTGGTTGAAAAGAAAGTGCACTAAAGCTTGAGGGTTGATTGTTGAAGGTATTTAGTGGTCCAATTTGGGCGACGAGAGCTTGTATAGCAAAGTTTAGATCGGTAAGTGATTTCTCCATGGAGGTTTGGGGTGTATAGGAGGGTTCATTTGTTGGGAGAAAGGGTTCATGGTAGGAAGGTGGTTCATCTTGATAATGATAAGGAGATGGTGTATATTGAGGTGGTGGTTCATGAGAGTAATTGTGTTGGAATGAGGGTGGTTCTATGTATGGTTCATTTGGCTCATAAGGTGGTTGGTATGGTAGATACGGGTTAGGGTCATATGGAGGTGAATGGTGGAAAAGGGCTTGTGAGTATGGTGGTCTAAAGTCATGTTGAGGAGGGGGTTCATAGGCATATGGTGGTTGTTATTGATAATCAAAAGAGCGTTCACCATAGCCATTGCCTTAATATGCATCACAGAACGGTTGTTGATAGTCCATTGGAGGTGGTTGTTGCCATGAGGGTTGATCAAATCCTTGTGGCTCCTCCCATCTTTGATTGTCCCAACCTTGATGCATGTTCTCATTGTAATCTCCTTTTCTTGCAACATAATTGTAACTAGAATCATAGCTAAACGGGTGAGAGTTCATGGTAGCTGAAGGAAATAAAAACTAATAAAAATTAATGAAAATAGACTCCTAAAACTAGAAAAAATAACAACAATATAAGATAAAAATTTGAAAAAGGTTTAAATTTTGGAAAGGTTTGATTTTTTAAATTTTAAATTTAAATTTTAAAAGTTGAATTTTGAATTTTGGAATTTAAATATTGAAATTTGAAATTTGATTTTTTTGAAATAAGATAAGATTTTAAAAAAGATATGATTTTTGAAAAAGATTTGAATTTTGAAATTTAAAACTAAGATAAGATAAGATAAAAATTTTATAATAAAAACTGATTTTTTTTGTAATTATTGAAAAAAGATCAATTAAAAATCAAATATTTACAATAACTAATAATAAGGCACACGTTTGCAATTCCCTGGCAACGACGCCATTTTGACGATCGGAATTCCTGCGTGGTCTAGAATTTTCACAAAATAAATCTTCATTGCAAGTATAGCTTCTAAACCGGCAAGGAATCCCTTTCGTGCAAAAGTTTTGTTTGTCACTTAAGCAAACCCAAAAAAATTGATAACCGAAGTATTTAAACTCGAGTTGTCTTCTCAAGGAATTGCAGGGAAGTATGATTTATTATTGGTTATGTAAAAAGATATATTTTTGGGTTTTTGAAATAAGGAATAAGTAATTTAAATGGCAAGGAAAATAAATTAATAATTATAAAAATCTTTTGGCAAGGTATGAGAACTGGAAATCCTATCCTAGTTATCCTTATCAGGTGTGATGAGAATTGGATTTTGCTCCCACTTAGTCAACCTCTAACTACGAAGGTAAGTCAGGTGGATAAATCAATATGAATCCTCAAGTCCTAGTCTTTCCCTTGGAAAGGCTAGAGTTAGTGGAATCCAAATTAATTAGCAAGGAATTCCAATTTTCAGTCAACACCTCGAGTTTGATAACTCAAGCGTCACCAATTACTTAACCAAAGCCAAAAGGGAAAATTCTAAATTAAATTGAAAACATCATAAATAGAATTAAGCAATTATAAATCTGAAATACCTCAAATTGTATTAATTAAGAAAATCCTAACATGAAAAGTTCATAAACTAAATTGAGAAAATAAATAAAAGGAACATTGAACCTATGATTGAAGAAGATAAAGTCCTAATTCCTTTATGAGGAATCCTAATCCTAAATCCTAAGAGAGAGGAGAGAACCTCTCTCTCTAAAAGCTACATCTAAACCTAAAATTGTGTGTATGATCTTATGCTCAGTATCCATCGAGTCTCTGCATGTTCCTTGGCTTTATTCTGTGTTTTTGAGCCAAAAACTGGGTCAAAACGTGGCCCAAAATCGACCCCAGCGTTTCCTAAATTTTTTGCAAATCGCGCATGTCACGCGTACGCGTACGCATCATTAAGTATTTTTCCTTACCACGCGTGCGTGTCAGGCACGCGCTCGCGTCACTGCGATTTCCTTCATTTCGCGCAGTCGCGTGAGCCATGCGTCCACATCACTTCTCGCTGGTCATCTCCTTAATTTGTTGTGTTCTTTCCATTTTTGTAAGCTTCCTCTCCATTTTCTAAGCCATTTCTGCAATATGAAGCCTGAAACACTTAACACACGGATCACGGCATCGAATGGTATAAAAGAGAATTAAAATACACAATAAAAAGATCTCTAGGAAGCAAGTTTTTAACCATGTAACAATTTTGGGAAGGAATTGTAAATACATGCTAATCATATGAATAAGTGGGTAAAGACATGATAAAAACCACTCAATTAAACATAATATAAACCATAAAATAGTGGTTTATCAACCTCCCTATACTTAAACATTAGCATGTCATCATGCTTAGCTTAAGGAGATAAAATAAATGAGTAGGAAAAAAGTAAGACTCATGCAATGCAACCTGTGAATGTGAATGTAACTACATGCAAAAATAATTCTACCTACTTGGTGAAAAGTAAATAAATCTTTCAAGAACAAATATGAACTAGGTTTCACTAATTCAAATCACAAAATAAAGTACAAGTAAACTTGCAAAAGAAAATAGCTCATGAAAGCAGGGAACAAGGAATCAAGCATCGAACCCTCACTGGAAGTGTATACACTCTAATCGCTCAGGTGTTTAAGGTTCGATCTCCTAATTCTCTACTAACCCTACTTTCTAAGACTTGCTCTTCATCTAACAATCAACAAAAATTCAAAGCACAGATACACATATCAAGAGGTCTTTTAAGGGTTGTAATGGGGTCAAGGTCAAGGTAAGATTGTATTTGGTCAAGTGGACTAAAATTTGAATCCTTAATTAACTTAAACTTTTCCCACCTAACTTAAGACAATCCAGGTAATCACAATTCAAGATCTAACTGTGCATTAATTATGTTTACCACATATTCATGCATCCCAAATTTAAGTACAACTCATATGCATTGAAATTATTACTTTAACTTGTGGCATTTTGTCCCCTTTTTGTTTATTTGCTCTTTTTCTTTAATTTTTTCTCTTTTTATTATTTTACCTTTTTATATTTTTTCTTTTCTTAATATATTTTTTGTTCTTTTTCAATGCATATGATTAAGGTATTGAATGCATAAACATGTTCTTAACATTTTTCACATTTTCACACAAAGTCTAACATACTCAATTCCCAAACCAAACGTTTCCAAACCCACTTTCCCCACATTTAATTCATGAGCACTCTCACTAGTCTAAGCTAATCAAGGATTCAAATTAAGGACATTATTATTTTCCGCTTAGAGTTAGTGATGAGCTAAAGTAAAGAACAAAGAGGTAAAATAGGCTCAACATTGGTTTGCAAAGGATAATAAAAGGTAAGGCATATGGGTATGTAAGCTCAGTGAAACATGGCCTCAATCATATAAGTGCTTGCATACATCAAATAATAGAAATATAGAATTAAGCAAGACAAAGATCACAATTTTAGAGAGAAAAACACACACCAAAAATAAAATATTGGTTAATAGAATGCAACCAATCAAGTAGGCTCAAAATCTCACTGGTTTTGTGTGTTCCAGCTCTAAACCATTTTCCAAAATAATATTTCTTTAAATAAGGTTTTCAAAAAGTTTAATTCAAATTAGTGAAATGCTATAAAAAGTTTCTTGAAAAAGAAAATACTACTTCAACCAAGTGGTAAAATATGCACAAAATCAAACAAACATGCAAATGCAACAACTAATTTAACAAAGAAAATTTAAACAATGGTGTTGAGACAGGAAGATACTAACCTCGGAGATCGGTATCGACCTCCCCACACTTAAATATTGTACCGTCCTAGGTGCATGCTAAGATTGTGCAGATGGACTTGTCTGTTGCCCCATATAAAAGTTTCTTTTTCCCTTTTTGGTGGCCAGCCAGAAAGAAGAGGAAAAAGAAGAAAAAGTAACCCAGAAATAAAGATAAGAAAATAAATAATGTCTCGGTGGGTTAATGCAAAATAATAAGGGTCTCAATTAGATGGTAGCTACAACATGCAAGTGAGAAAATAGTAGAAGCAAATGACATATCAATAGTGCAAAAGTTGCAACAATGGGGAAAAGAGTGTGGGTAATGCAAGATAGTATAAGCTCATGTCAATGCAAGTGGAGTACAAATATCATAAAAGATTAGCATTGATTTAAATAATATCACCCAATCAGAATAAAACAAGTCATGAAGCACCAAAATAATTCAAGAAAAGATGTAACAGTTGAATAAGAAAATTTAACACCAATGTAAAAAGAATAACTTTAGAAAAGAAAATAAAAATATGCACAAAATTAAAATATAATCAATGAAAGTATGCAAATAAATTAAATCAAATAGAATGGAAGAAAAGAAGGATGAGAAGTTAAAGAGATGAAGAAGAAGTAAGAAAGAAAGAAGAAAGAAGAAAAGATAGAAGAAATTAGGATTAGAAAAGAAAAGATAAGATAATTGGCGCTGATCTGGATAAGTTGTGCGGCGCAGGGGAGGCAGACGCATGAGTGACACGGTCGCATGGTGCGCGATAAGGTCAGGTGACACGGACGGGTGGGTTACGCGATCGCGTGACCTGATTTGTGTGATTGGCGCGAGTGCAGTCTCGCGTTCGCGCAACTCTCTGTTTCAAACTCATTTTGCGAAAAGTCTGGGTGACGCGTTTGCATGGGTGACGCGATCGCATGAATGGCCATTTTTGAAAAACGATGCGGACGCATGAGGCACGCGTTCGCATGAGTGGGCTTGTGCTTCCAGCATGGGTCCAGCCTCATTCTTGCCCAACTTACTGCCATATACCCATTTACATTGATTCGACAGAGCCAGGCGTTTGCGTGGATGACGTAGACGCGTGGGAGGCTATTTTGCAACATGACGCGGACGCGTCAGCGATGCGGTCGCATGGGCATATTTGTGCCTAAGGCACGCCTCCAGCCACGCTCTCGCGTGACTCTCTGCTTCTTTTCTTCCTTGTTTCTAATGCACTAGTGACGCATACGCGGCAGCGACGCTCGCGCGTCACGTGCGAATTTTTTTTATTTATATATATGCCAAATATAGGATGTAGTATGCAGATGCTAATGCAAACATTATGAATGACACTAATAAAATTAATAAAATAAACTAGGAATAAAAGGAACGATTATACCATGGTGGGTTGTCTCCCACCTAGCACTTTTAGTTAAAGTCCTTAAGTTGGACATATGGTGAGCCCTTTGTCATGGTGGCTTGTGCTTGAACTCGTCTTGAAACTTCCACCAATGCTTGGACTTCCAATAATCTCTATCAATACCAGGTAGATTCTTCAAGCTTTGATGGAGTTCTTCACAAGCTTTGAGCTCCCAAATTTGATCCTCACATATTCCCGGATCCCAAATCTTGTTTCTACACCCGTCTTCAAGTTGATCATCATGATTCCATCTAGGTGGTTTAGCTTTAGAATTCTCACGTAAGCACCCAAACATCTTCCTAGACCTATTCAGTCAAGTTTTACACCAACATTTGCATTTAAACTTTGAGCTTTCAACTATAATGAACCTAGGATTGTGTTGCCCACCACAAACCATCTTCCTTTTACTCTTAATGCCACAAAGAGCTCTAAGTTTACCATCCGTCTCCAGTAGCCCATATTCAAATGGGAAGGTAAAGGTTAAGGATAAGAATTTTACCCACTTGAATGTTGTGTTGGACGGTAATGGCCTTGGGAGAGGTGTTTCTAATGAACTTGCAAGCTCCACTCCCTTGTGCTCTTCTTTGACAACTTCCACATCTTTGCGAGCTTCTTCAATATCAACCTCTTTCTCTTGGTAGCTTTCTTCCAATTCAATCTCTTCTTCATTGCTCACCAAGTCCGTGGGAGGTTATGCTTCTTCTCTTTGAATCTCCATCTCTTGATTAACCTCTTCCAAGTCTTCAACTATGATATACCTTGGAGGTTGTACACCTTCCCCAACATCAATTTCAAACGTCTTGGAAGGAGGCTCTATGACTTGACTTTCCCATGGAGGTTCAGCATCTCCTAAGTCTGCAACCACTTTTTTCATTTCAATAATTGCTGCTTTGTCCAGTTGTTTAAGTATAAAATCGTACTCCTCCTTGATGATTTCTTTTCTATGACAACTCCCTTCAACTACTCCTTCATCTGTAAGGGTCTCTTCTACCTTCACCTTTAGTGCCTCCTCTAGCTCCTTATGAAGTATGGATTCGCGAAGATGATCTATTCTCTTTTGTTCCATGTTAATAGCGTCATTGGGATTATGTTGCTCCTGGATTGATGGATGTGGGTGTTCTTCCATGGATGGTAGTGATAGGATGGAGAGATAATTCTGTGGTTGAAAAGGAAGTGCACTAAAGCTTGAGGGTTGATTGTTGAAGGTATTCGGTGGTCCAATTTGGGCGACGAGAGCTTGTATAGTAGAGTTTAGATCGGTAAGTACTTTCTCCATGGAGGTTTGGGGTGTATGGAGGGTTCATTTGTTGGGAGAAAGGGTTCATGGTAGGAAGGTGGTTCATCTTGATAATGATAAAGAGATGGTGTATATTGAGGTGGTGGTTCATGAGAGTAATTGTGTTGGAATTGGGGTGGTTCTATGTATGGTTCATTTGGCTCATAAGGTGGTCGATATGGTAGATACGGGTTAGGGTCATATGGAGGTGAATGGTGGAAAGGGGCTTGTGAGTATGGTGGTCCAAAGTCATGTTGAGGAGGGGGTTCATAGGCATATGGTGGTGGTTATTGATAATCAAAAGAGCGCTCACCATAGCCATTGCCTTAGTATGCCTCACAGAACGGTTATTGATAGTCCATTGGAGGTGGTTGTTGCCATGAGGGTTGATCAAATCCTTGTGGCTCCTCCCATCTTTGATTGTCCCAACCTTGATGCATGTTCTCATTGTAATCTCCTCTTCTTGCAACATAATTGTAACCAGACTCATAGCCAAAGGGGTGAGAGTTCATGGTAGCTAAAGGAAATAAAAACTAATAAAAATTAATGAAAATAGACTCCTAAAACTAGAAATACTAACAACAATATAAGATAAAAATTTGAAAAAGGTTTAAATTTTGAAAAGGTTTGATTTTTAAAATTTAAAATTTAAAATTTAAAATTTGAATTTTGAATTTCGGAATTTAAATATTGAAATTTGAAATTTGATTTTTTTTAAATAAGATAAGATTTTGAAAAAGATATGATTTTTTAAAAAGATTTGAATTTTGAAATTTAAAACTAAGATAAGATAAGATAAAAATTTTATAATAAAAATCTGAATTTTTTTTGTAATTTTTGAAAAAAGATCAATTAAAAATCAAATACTTACAACAACCAATAATAAGGCACATGTTTGCGATTCCCCCGCAACAGCGCCATTTTGACGATCGAAATTCCTGCATGGTCTAGAATTTTCACAAAATAAATCCTCGTTGCAAGTATAGCTTCTAAACCGGCAAGGAATCCCTTTCGTGCAAAAGTTTTGTTTTTCACTTAAGCAAACCCAATAAAATTGATAACCGAAGTATTTAAACCTCAGGTCGTCTTCTCAAAGAATTGCAGGGAAGTATGATTTATTATTGGTTATGTAAAAAGATATATTTTTGGGTTTTTGAAATAAGGAATAAGTAATTTAAATGGAAAGGAAAATAAATTAATAATTATAAAAATCTTTTGGCAAGGTATGAGAACTGGAAATCATATCCTAGTTATCTTTATCATGTGTGATGAGACTTGGATTTTGCTTCCACTTAGTCAAGCTCTAACTACGAAGGTAAGTCAGGTGGATAAATCAATATGAATCCTCAAGTCCTAGTCTTCCCTTGGAAAGGCTACAGTTAGCGGAATCCAAATTAATTAGCAAGGAATTCCAATTTTCAGTCAACACCTCGAGTTTGATAACTCAAGCGTCACCAATTACTTAACCAAAGCGAAAAGGGAAAATTCTAAATTAAATTGAAAACATCATAAATAGAATAAAGCAATCATAAATCTGAAATACCTCAAATTATATTAATTAAGAAAATCCTAACATGAAAATTTCATAAACTAAATTGAGAAAATAAATAAAAAGAACATTGAACCTGTGATTGAAGAAGATGAAATCCTAATTCCTTTCAGAGGAATCCTAATCCTAAATCCTAAGAGAGAGGAGAGAATCTCTCTCTCTAAAAACTACATCTAAACCTAAAATTGTGTGTATGATCTTATGCTTAGTATCCATTGAGTTTCTGCATGTTCCCTGGCTTTATTCTGTGTTTCTGAGTCAAAAATTGGGTCAAAACATGGCCCAAAATCGTCCCCAGCGTTTCCTGAATTTTCTGCAGATCGCGCATGTCACGCGTAAGCGTCGGTCATGCGTACGCGTCATTCAGTGTTTTTCCTTGCCACGCAAGCGTGTCAGGCACGCGCTCGCGTCACTGCGATTTCCTCCATTTCGCGCAGTCACGTGAGCCATGCGTCCGCATCGTTTCTCACTGGTCATCTCCTTAATTTGTTGTGTTCCTTCCATTTTTGCAAGCTTCCTCTCCATTCTCTAAGCCATTTCTTTCCTATGAAGCATGAAACACTTAACACACGGATCACGGCATCGAATGGTATAAAGGAGAATTAAAATACACAATAAAAAGATCTCTAGGAAGCAAGTTTTTAACCATGGAACAATTTTGGGAAGGAATTGTAAATACATGCTAATCGTATGAATAAGTGGGTAAAGACTTGATAAAAATCACTCAATTAAACACAATATAAACCATAAAATAGTGGTTTATCATTCTACTCTACCTTATACTCATGGCACTAGTAACAACTTATCAAGGCAGATTATTGTCTATCATTAATACCCATCATATTATGGTACATTAGTTCAATGAGTAAACATCGTACAATATTGAAAAAAATAAGTAAAGAATATTTTTCCCTTAGGGAAGGAGACTGGCTTCGTTTCATTTGAATTCACCACAGGTATTGCATCACTTTCCAGCCAGCCTCACCAGATGTTATTGATGCTTTGCTGCCACAGCATTATCAACAGCCTCCCGCATCAGTGTCCACTTTGCATGTCTCCCTGTTGAAACTTTTTCAGGTACCACTTTTTTATATGGCTGGGAAAATAACAAACTTGCGAATAATGTTGTGCTATTCAAGGTGGGTAACTATGTATTCGTCAAATTGCACCCATACTAGTATCAATCAGTGGCATGGCGCAAGAGTCAGAAGCTGGGAATGAAATATTTTGGTCTTTTTTCCTATTGTCACCAGAATCAGGAAGGTGGCTTATCTACTGCATTTAGTGTAAATTAAATTAATTACATACCTAAATTATTGTACTAGTTATAATAGGGAAGGGGAATATTCACCGCCTGGCTTAATTTTATTTGACTTTAGCACAAGTATTGCATCACTTTCTGCCCAACCTCACCAGAAGTTATTGATACTTTGCTGCGACAATATTATCAACAGCCTCCTGCATCAATGCCCACTTTGTCCTCCACCCTATTATAACTTTTTGGGTGCCACTTTCTTATATGGCATCCAAAATAATGAACTTGTGAATAATGTTGTGCTATTAAAGGTGCGTAATTATGTATTCGTCAAACTGCAGGTATACTAGCCGCAATCTATGTCATGGCGCAAGAGTTAGAAGTTGGATATGAGATATTTTAGTCTTTTTTCCTATTGTCACTAAAATAAAAAAGGTGGCTTATCTACCACATTTAGTGAAAGTTAATTTTATTACATACCTAAATTGTTCAATGCTAAAAGTGTGACTAAGTTTCTACTCTTCCTTATACTCACGGCACTAGTAACAACATATCAAGCCACATTATTGTCTATCATTTATACCCATCATATTGTGGTATATTAGTTCAATGAGTAAACATCGTATAATATTGAAAAAAATAAGTAAAAAATATTTTTCTCTTAGGGAAGGAGAATGTTCACCCCTGGCTTCATTTCATTTGAATTCACCACAGGTATTACATCTCTTTCCAGCCAACCTCACCAGAAGTTATCGATGCTTTGCGACCATAGCATTATCAACAGCCTCCAGAATCAATGTCCACTTTTCCTATCATATTATTGTACATTTGTTCAATGCGTAAATATCGTACAATATTAAAAAAATGTAAAAAATATTTTTTTTCTTCAGGGAAGGGGAGTATTCACCGCCTGGCTTAATTTTATTTGACTTTAGCAGAAGTGTTACATCACTTTCTGCCCAACCTCACCAGATGTGATTGATGCTTTGCCACCACAGCATTATCAACAGCCTCTCGCATCAATGCCCCCTTTATCCTTCTCCCTGTTATAAATTTTTCGGGTGCCACTTTCTTATATGGATTCCAAAATAATGAACTTGTGAATAATGTTGTGCGATTCAAGGTGGGTAACTATATATTCGTCAAACTGCAAGTATACCAGTAGAAATATGTGTCATGGCGCAAGAGTTAAAAGCTGGAAATGAGATATTTTGGTCTTTTTTCCTATTGTCACTAGAATCGAAAAGGTGGCTTATCTACTGCAATTAGTGAAAGGTAATTTTATTACATACCTAAATTGTTCAATGCTAAAAGTGTGACTAAGATTCTCCACTACCTTATACTTATGGCACTAGTAATAACATATCAAGCCACATTATTGTCTATCATTTATACCATCATATTATGGTACATTAGTTCATGAGTAAATATCGTACAGTATTGAAAAAAATAAGTATAAAATATTTTTTCACTTAGGGTAGGAGAGTGTTCACCGCCTGGCTTCATTCCATTTGAATTCACCACAGGTATTGCATCACTTTCCAGCCAATCTCACCAGATGGATATTTTGATCTTTTTTCCTATTGTCACTATAATCGGGAAGGTGGCTTATCTACTGTATTTAGTGTAAATTAATTTGATTACATACCTAAATTGTTCAATGCTTAAAGTGTGACTGAGTTCTATCTCTACCTTACACTCACCGCAGTAGTAACAGCATATCAAGCCACATTATTGTGTATCATTTATACCTATCATATTATTATACATTTGTTCAATGCGTAAACATCGTACGTTATTAAAAAAATGTAAAAAATATTTTTCTCTTAAGGGAAGGGGAGTATTCACTGCCTGGCTTAATTTTATTTGACTTTAGCAGAAGTGTTACATCACTTTCTGCCCAACCTCACCAGATGTGATTGATGCTTTGCCACCACAGCATTATTAACAGCCTCTCGCATCAATGCCCGCTTTATCCTTCTCCTTGTTATAAATTTTTCGGGTGCCACTTTCTTATATGGATTCCAAAATAATGAACTTGTGAATAATGTTGTACCTTTGAAGGTGGGTAACTATATATTCGACAAACTGCAAGTATACCAGCAGCAACATGTGTCATCGCGCAAGAGTTAGAGCTGGAAATCAAATATTTTGGTATTTTTTCCTATTGTCACTAGAATCGAAAGGTGGTTTATCTACTGCAATTAGTGAAAGGTAATTTTATTACATACCTAAATTGTTCAATGCTAAAAGTGTGACTAAGATTCTCCACTACCTTATACTTATGGCACTAGTAATAACATATCAAGTCACATTATTGTCTATCGTTTATACCATCATATTATGGTACATTAGTTCATGAGTAAATATCGTACAGTATTGAAAAAAATAAGTATAAAATATTTTTTCGCTTAGGGTAGGAGAGTGTTCACCGCCTGGCTTCATTTTATTTGAATTCACCACAGGTATTGCATCACTTTCCAGCCAATCTCACCAGATGTTATTGATGCTTTGCTGCCACAACATTATCAACAGACTCCCGCATCGATGTCCACTTTGCCTGTCTACCTGTTGAAACTTTTTCAGGTGGCACTTTCTTATATGGCTAGCAAAATAATGAACGTGCGAATAATGTTGTGCTATTCAAGGTGGGTAATTAATGTATTCATCAAACTGCAGCCACACCAATAGCAATAATTGGCATGGTGCAAGAGTCAGAAGCTGGGAATGAGATATTTTGATCTTTTTTCCTATTGTCACTATAATTGGGAAGGTGGCTTATCTACTGTATTTAGTGTAAATTAATTTGATTACATACCTAAATCGTTCAATGCTTAAAGTGTGACTGAGTTCCATCTCTACCTTACACTCACGGCACTAGTAACAGCATATCAAGCCACATTATTGTGTATCATTTATACATATCATATTATTGTACATTTGTTCAATGCGTAAATATCGTACAGTATTAAAAAAATGTAAAAAATATTTTCTTCTTCAGGGAAGGGGAGTATTCACCGCCTGGCTTAATTTTATTTGACTTTAGCAGAAGTATTACATTACTTTCTGCCCAACCTCACCAGATGTGATTGATGCTTTGCCACCACAGCATTATCAACAGCCTCCCGCATCAATGCTCGCTTTATCCTTCTCCCTGTTATAAATTTTTCGGGTGCCCCTTTCTTATATGGATTCCAAAATAATGAACTTGTGAATAATGTTGTGCTATTCAAGGTGGGTAACTATATATTCGTCAAACTGCAAGTATACCAGCAGTAATATGTGTCATGGCTCAAGAGTTAGAAGCTGGAAATGAGATATTTTGGTCTTTTTTCCTATTATCACTAGAATCGAAAAGGTGGCTTATCTACTATATTTAGTGAAAGCTAATTTTATTACATACCTAAATTGTTCAATGCTAAAAGTGTGACTAAGTTTTTACACTACCTTATACTCCTGGCAAGAGTAACAACGTATCAAGCTACATTATTGCCTATCATTTATACCCATCATATTATGGTACATCAGTTCAATGAGTAAACATTGTACAGTATTGAAAAAAATAAGTATACAATATGTTTTAACTTAGGGTAAGAGAGTGTTCACCGCCTGGCTTCATTTCATTTGAATTCACCACAGGTATTGCATCACTTTCCAGCTAATCTCACCAAATGTTATTGATGCTTTGCTGCCACAACATTATCAACAGACTCCTACATCGATGTCTACTTTGCCTGTCTACCTGTTGAAACTTTTTCAGGTGACATTCTCTTATATGTCTGGTAAAATGAAGAACTTGCAAATATTGATGTGCTATTCAAGGTGGGTAACTATGTATTCATCAAACTGCAGCCACACCAGTAGCAATCAGTGGCATGGCGCAAAAGTCAGAAGCTGTGAATGAAATATTTTGGTCTTTTTTTCTATTGTCACTAGAATCCGGAAGGTGGCTTATCTGTTGCATTTAGTGTAAATTAATTTGATTACATACCTAAATTGTTCAATGATTAAAGTGTGACTGTGTTCCATATCTACCTTACACTCACGACACTCGTAAAAACAAATTAAGCCATATTATTGCGTATCATTTATACCCATCATATTACTGTTCATTTGTTCGATGAGTAAACATCATACAATATTAAAAAAATATGTAAAAATATTTTTTTTTCTTCAGGGAAGGGGAGTATTCACTGCCTGGCATAATTTTATTTGAGTTTAGCACAAGTATTGCATCACTTTCTGCCCAACCTCACCAGATGTCATTGATGCTTTGCCGCCACAGCATTATCAATAGCCTCCAGCATTAGTGCCTGCTTTGTCCTACTCCCTGTTATAACATTTTCGTTTGCCACTTTCTTATATGGCTTCCAAAATAATGAACTTGTGAATAATATTGTGCTATTCAAGGTGGGTAACTATGTATTCGTCAAACTACATGTATACCAGCAGCAATATGCGTCATGGCGCAAGAGTTAAAAGCTAGAAATGAGATATTTTAGTCTTTTTTCCTATTATCACTGGAATCAGAAATGTGCCTTATCTACTACATTTAGTGACGGTTAATTTTATTACATACCTAAATTGTTCAATGCTAAAAGTGTGACTAAGGTTCTACTCTACCTTATACTCATGGCACTAGTAACAACATATCATGCCACATTATTGTCTATCATTTATTCCCATCATATTATGGTACATTAGTTCAATGAGTAAACATCGTACAGTATTGAAAAAAATAAGTAAAAAATGTTTCTTCCCTTAGGGAAGGAGAGTGTTCACCGCCTGGCTTGATTTCATTTGAATTCACCACAGGTATTGCAGCACTTTCCAGCCAACCTCACCAGATGTTATTGATGCTTTGCTACCACAACATTATTAGCAACCTCTCGCATCAATGTCCACTTTGCCTGTCTCCCTGTTGAAACTTTTTCAGGTGCCACTTTCTTATATGGCTGGCAAAATGATGAACTTGCGAATAATGTTGTGTTATTCAAGGTGAGTAACTATGTATTCGTCAAACTACAGCCATACCAGTAGCAATCAGTGGCATGGCGCAAGAGTCAGAAGCTGGGAATGAAATATTTTGGTCTTTTTTCCAATTGTCACTAGAAACGGGAAGGTGGCTTATCTACTGCATTTAATGTAAATTAATTTGATTACATACCTAAATTATTTAATGCTTAAAGTGTGACTGAGTTCCATCTCTATCTTACACTCATGGCACTAGTAAAAAACATACTAAGCCATATTATTGTGTATCATTTATACCCATCATATTATTGTATATTTATCCAATGAGTAAACATCGTACAATATTAAAAAAATATTCAAAAAATATTTTTTTTGTTCTGGGAAGGGGAATATTCAATGCCTGGTCTAATTTTATTTGACTTTAGCACAAGTATTGAATCACTTTCTATCCAACCCCACCTGATGTTATTGATGCTTTGGCGCTACAATGTTATTGATGCTTTGGCACTACAGCATTATCAACATCCTCCCGCATCAATGCCCGCTTTGTGCTTCTCCCTATTATAACTTTTTCGGGTGCCACTTTTTTATATGGCTTCCAAAATAATGAACTTGTGAATAATGTTGTGCTATTCAAGGTGAGTAACTATGTATTCGTCAAACTGCAAGTATACGAGCAGCAATCTGTGTCATAGCGCAAGAGTTATAAGCTGGAATTGAGATATTTGGTCTTTTTTCCAATTGTCACTAGAATCGAAAAGGTGGCTTATCTACTACATTTAGTGAAAGTTAATTTTATTACATACCAAAATTGTTCGATGCTAAAAGTGTGACTAAGTTTCTACACTTCCTTATGCTCATGGCAATAGTAACAAAATATCAAGCCACATTTTTGTCTATCATTTATACCCATCATATTATGATACATTAGTTCAATGAGTAAACATTGTACGATATTGAAAAAAATAAGTAAAAAATATTTTTTTCATCAGGGAAGGAGAGTGTTCACCGCTTGGCTTCATTTTATTTAAATACACCATAGGTATTGCATCACTTTCCAGCCAACCTCACCAGATGTTATTGATGCTTTGCTACCACAGCATTATCAACAGCCTCCCACATCAATATCCACTTTGCCTATCTCTCTGTTGAAACTTTTTCAGGTGCCACTTTCTTATATGGCTGGAAAAATGATGAACTTGTGAATAAAGTTGTGCTATTCAAGGTGGGTAACTATGTATTTATCAAACTATAGTCATACCAGTAGCAATCGGTGGTATGGCACAAGAGTCATACTCGTGGTGAATTCAAATGAAATCAAGCCAGGCGGTGAATACTCCTTACCTAAGGGAAAAAAACAATTTTTACTTATTTTATTCAATACTATACGATGTTTACTCAATGAACTAATGTCCCATAATATGATAGACACTAATGTAGCTTAATATGCGGTTTCTAGTGCCATGAGTATAAGGTAGAGTAGAAACTTAGTCACACTTTTAGCATTGATCAATTTAGGTTTGTAGTCAAATTAACTTTCACTAAATGTAGTAGATAAGCCACCTTTCCGATTCTTGTAAAAATAGGAAAAAAGACTAAAATATCTTATTTCTAGCTTCTAACTCTTATGCCATGACACAGATTGCTGCAAGTATGCATGCAGTTTGACGAATACATAGTTACCCACCTTGAATAGCACAACATTATTGGCAAGTTTGTCATTTCGCCAGCCATATGAGGAAGTGGCACCTGAAAAAGTTTCAACAGGGAGACAAGCAAAGTAGACATTAATAAGGGAGGCTGTTGATAATGCTGTGGCAGCAAAGCATCAATATCATCCGGTGAGGTTGGCTAGAAAGTGGTTTAATACCTGTGGTTAATTCAAATGAAATGAAGCCAGGCGGTGAACACTCTCCTTCCCTAATGGAAAAAATATTTTTTACTTATTTTTTTCAATACTGTATGATGTTTACCCTATTGAACAAATGTACGATAAAATAATAGGTATAGATACACAATAATGTGGCTTGATATGTTATTACTAGTGCCGTGAGTGTAAGGTAGGGATGAAACTCAATCACACTTTAAGCGTTGAACAATTTTGGTATGTAATCAAATTAATTTACACTAAATGCAGTAGATATGACACCTTCCCGATTCTAGTGACAATAGGAATAAAGACCAAAATATCTAATTCCTAGCTTTTGACTGTTCTGCCATGCCACTGATTGCTACTGGGATGGCTGCAGTTTGACGAATACATAGTTACCCACCTTGAATAGCACAATATTATTCGCAAGTTCATCATTTTGCCAGCCATATAAGAAGGTGGCACTTGAAAAAGTTTCAACAGGAAGACAGGCAAGCTGGACATTGATGCGGGAGGCTGTTGATAATGTTGTGGCAGCAAAGCACCAAGAACATCTGGTGAGATTGGCTGGAAAGTGATACAATACCTGTGGTGAATTCAAATGAAATCAAGCCAGGCGGTGAACACTCTCCTTCCCTAAGGTAAAAAATATTTTTTACTTATTTTTTTCAATACTGTACGATGTTTACTCATTGAACTAATGTACCATAATATGATGGGTGTAAATGATAGATAATAATGTGGCTTGACATGTTGTCACTAGTGCCATGAGTATAAGGTAGAGTAGAAACTTAGACACACTTTTTGCATTGAACAATTTAGGTATGTAATAAAATTAACTTTCACTAAATGTAGTAGATAAGCCACCTTTCCGATTCTAGTGACAATAGGAAAAAAGACCAAAATATCTCATTCCAGCTTCTAACTCTTGCGCCATGATACAGATTGTTGCTGGTATACCTGCAGTTTCATGAATACATAGTTACCTACCTTGAATAGTACAACATTATTCACAAGTTCATTATTTTTGAAGCCACATAAGAAAGTGGCACCCGAAAAAGTTATAATAGGGAGAAGGACAAAGCGGGCATTGATGCGGGATGTTGTTGATAATGCGGTGTCGGCAAAGCATCAATAACATCTGGTGAGGTTGGTGCAGAAAGTGATGTAATACTTGTACTAAGGTCAAATAAAAATAAGCCAGGCGGTGAATACTCCCCTTCCCAGAAGAAAAAAAAATATTTTTTACATATTTTTTTAATACTGTACGATGTTTACTCATTGAAAAAATGTACGACAATAATATGGGTATAAATGATACACAATAATGTGGCTTGATATGTTGTTACTAGTGCCGTGAGTATAAGGTTGAGATGGAACTCAGTCACACTTTAAGCATTGAACAATTTAGGTATGTAATCAAATTAATTTACATTAAATGTAGTAGATAAGCGAACTTCTCGATTCTAGTGACAATAGAAAAAAGACCAAAATATCTTATTCCCAGCTTCTGACTCTTTCGCCATGCCACTGATTGCTACTGGTATGGCCGCAATTTGACAAATACATAGTTACCTACCTTGAATAGCACAACATTATTCGCAAGTTCATCATTTTGCCAACCATATAAGAAAGTGGCACCTAAAAAAGATTCAACAGGGAGACAGGCAAAGTGGACATTAATATGGGAGGCAATTGATAATGCTGTGGCAGTAAAGCATCAATAACATCTCGTGAGGTTGGCTGGAAAGTGATGCAATACCTGTGGTGAATTTAAATGAAATGAAGCCAGGCAGTGAACACTCTCCTTCCCTAAGGAAAAAAATATTTTTTACTTATTTTTTTCATTACTATACGACGTTTACTCATTGAACTAATGTACCATAATTTATGGGTATAAATGATAGACAATAATTAGGCTTGATATGTTGTTACTAATGCCATGAGTATAAGGTAGAGTAGAAACTTAGTCGCACTTTTAGCATTGAACAATTTAGGTATGTAATCAAATTAACTTTCACTAAATGTAGTAGATAAGCCACCTTTCCGATTCTTGTGACAATAGGAAAAAAGACTAAAATATCTCATTTCCAGCTTCTAACTCTTGCGCTATGACACAGATTGCTGCTGGTACACCTGCAGTTTGATGAATACATAGTTACTCACCTTGAATAGCACTACATTATTCGTAAGTTCTTCATTTTGCCTGCCATATAAAAAAGTGGCACCTGAAAAAGGTTCAACAGGGAGACAGGAAAAGTGGACATTGATGCGAGAGGCTATTGATAATGCTGTGGTAGCAAAGCATCAATAACATCTGGTGAGGTTGGCTGGAAAGTGATGCAATACCTACGGTGAATTCAAATGAAATGAAGCCAGGCGGTGAAAACTCTCCTTCCCTAAGGGAACAAGTATTTTTTATTTATTTTTTTAATACTGTACGATGTTTACTAATTAAACTAGTGGACCATAATATGATGGGTATAAATGATAGACAATAATGTGGCTTGATATGTTGTTACTAGTGCCATGAGTATAAGGTAGACAAGAAACTTAGTCACACTTTTAGTATTGAACAATTTAGGTATGTAATCAAATTAACTTTCACTAAATGTAGTTGATAAGCCATCTTTCTGATTCTAGTGACAATAGGAGAAAGACTAAAATCTCTCATTTCCAGCTTCTAACTCTTGTGCTATGAAACAGATTGCTGCTGGTATACCTGCAGTTTGACGAATACATAGTTACCCACCTTGAATAGCATAACATTATTCATAAGTTCATTATTTTGGAAGCCAGATAAGAAAGTGGCACCCGAAAAAGCTATAACAAGGAGAAGCACAAAGCGGGCATTGATGCGGGAGGCTGTTGATAATGCTGTGGTGGTAAAGCATCAATAGCATCTGGTGAGGTTTGTAGAAAGTGATGTAATACTTGTGCTAAAGTCAAATAAAATTAAGCAAGGCGGTGAATACACTTCAACAAAAACACTCAACAAGTTTGACATTTTTTAGTTGGAAACTGGGGTTATTACCGAGCCTCTTTGGGATGCTGCAACAAATCCCTTGCCGTACTCGAGTAATCCAGTATTTGTACGAGAGTTTACTATAAAACTTCTAAGCACTTCATTTCCCAACATGACATCAGCAGAGGTAATTTGAGTGAACAGTTGATTGTCCCCTCCTTTACCAGAACAGATAACTAATTACAAGCGATGTGTAGGTTACGCAATTTGTAACTGGACTCTTTGAATCTACAAAGGATCTTTCAACATTTAAGACTCACATACGAGACTTTCTTGTACAGTCAAAAGAATTTTCATCGCAGGTAATTCTTTTTGTTAATTCAACAAAATTGCTCATTTAATTGATTTACATTTACTGATTTTACTAGGTGAATTTTTCTATGGCTAAAGTTATTCATATTGGAAAAATAGTGTATCTACTAGATGAGCTATATGTTGCTGTCACTAACAGCTTGCTTGTATTGAAGCTCCATTAATAATTTTAAATACTATTAATTTCAAGAATTTTAAATAATGAATTGTGAATGTCATTATAAATATTTGTCTAACTACTTTTTTATATAATTATGCAGGATAATAATGAAGATTATGCAGATTATTATTGTGGTTTATTGGCTAAGATAGAGTAGTGTTAGGAATGAATACATGTATGGTTGACTAAGACTTTTATTAGAAGATACTTATGTAGTATATATAGAAAATTAAATAAAAAATAATAAGGGATCTAAGGCTACACTTATATACAGTAGCTGTGGTATACAAAAATAAATAAGGGACTGATAAACCACTATTTCATGGTTTATCTTGTGCTCAATTGAGTGGTTTTTATCAACTATTTACCCACTTATTCATATTATTTGCATGGTTTTATATTTCCTTCTTAATTATGTGTTTTGATTGAAAACATGCTTCTTTGATCTTATATTTGCTTATTATTAATCCTCTCTTATTACCATTAGATGTCTTGATATGTGTGTTAAGTGTTTTCAGAGATTATAGGGCATGAATGGCTCAGAGGATGGGAAGAAAGCATGAAAAAGTGGAAGGAATACAAGAAGTTGGAGAAACTGCTAAGCTGTCCAGCCTGACCTCTTCGCACTCAAACA
>NC_029781.3:53555087-53567446 GCF_000817695.3 Arachis duranensis
CGAAGCAACATATGGCAAAATTTATATCATTTCGAAGCCCCGGATGTTAGCTTTCCAACCCAACTGGAACCGCATCATTTGGACCTCTGTAGCTCAAGTTATGGTCAATTAAGTGCGAAGAGGTCGGCTTGACAGCTTTCCGGTTCCATCATTTCTTTATGAGTTCTCCAACTTTACATGCTTTTTCTTCATTCCCTTGATCCAATCTTTGCCTCCTAAATCTGAAATCACTTAGCAAACATATCAAGGCATCTAATGGAATCAAGGTAAATTACATTTGGCTATTTTAAGATCTAAAAAGCATGTTTCACTCTTAAGCACAATTAAAGGAGAATATACAAAACCATGCTATTTCATTGGATAAATGTGGGTGAAAGGTGATAAAATCCCCTAAAATCAATACAAGATAAACCCTAAAAATGGGGTTTGTCAACGCCAGGTGACGCGAACGCGTGGGTCATGCGTACGTGTGACCTGGCAGGAACACAACCCGCGCGGCCGCGTGAGCCATGCGGCCGCGTCACTTGTCCGCGACCTGTACGGACCAGAAAGTGCTGGAAGTGATTTCTGGACTGTTTCTGACCCAGTTTTCGGCCCAGAGGACACATATTAGAGGCTATAAAGTGGGGGAATGCATCCATTCATAATCATGCACTCATAATTCACTTCTCATGATTTAGATTAGTTTTGAGAGGGGTTCTCTCCTCTCTCTCTCTTAGGATTTAGGATTTCTCTTAGTTTTAGGAGTGACTCTCAATCCCAGGTTCTTTATTTTTATTTAATTTATGAACTCTTTCATGTTACACATAATTTTCTTAATTAATGTCATTTGAGGTATTTCCATTCATGATTGCTTTCTTTTATTTACATGATTACTGCTTCCCATCTGAAGACATTTTTTATTCAGTAAATTTACTCTTTTCTTTTTGGCTGTGGTTAAGTAATTGGTAACGCTTGAGCTGTCAAATAAAGGAGTGGTTAAAATTGGGAGTTGCTTCAATAACTCTAGACCTTCCATTGGAATTGACTAGAACCTGAGGACTAAGCTAATTAATCCACTTGATTTACCTTCATAGTTAGAGGTTAACAAAGTGAGATTAAAATCCCAATTTCATCACAATTGATAAGGATAGGACCTCTAGTCTTCATACCTTGCCAAGAGATTTTATTATTGTTAATTTATTTTACTTGTCATTTAAATATACCTGTGCACATTGCCCAAACTCCAAATTTCTCAAAACCCCAAATTTACAACCTCCATAACCAATAATAAGAACATACCTCCCTGCAATTCCTTGAGAAGACGACCCGAGGTTTGAATACTTCGGTTATCAATTTATTTAGGGGTTTTGTTACTTGTGACAACCAAAACGTTTGTACGAAGGGATTTTTGTCGGTTTAGAGACTATATCTACAACGCGACTGTTTTTATGACATTCTTTACTGGCAAAAAACCCGACGTCAAAATGGCGCCGTTGCCGGGGAATTGCAAACGTGTGCCTTATTATTGGTTATTGTAAATATTTTTTCAAAAAAAAATTTCTTCCTATCTTTTTCAAAATATTTTCTTTTTATTAATTTTTGTTTCTATTTTCTCTTACTACCATGAACTCTCACCCCTTTGGCTATGAGTCTGGTTACAATTATGTTGCAGGAAGAGGAGATTATAATGACAACATGCACCATGGTTGGAACAATCAAAGATGGGAGGAGCCACAAGGATTCGATCAACCCTCATGGCAACAACCACCTCCAATGGACTATCAACAACCATTCTGTGATGCATATCAAGATGATGGCTATGGTGAGCGCTCTTTTGATTATCAACAACCACCACCATATGCCTATGAACCAGATTATCAACAACCACCACCATACGCCTATGAACCCCCTCCTCAATATAGCTTTGGACCACCATACTCACAAGCCCTTTTTCACCATTCACTTCCATATGACCCTAACCCTCAACCACCATACCAACCACCTTATGAGCCATATGAACCATATATAGAACCACCCCAATTCCAACCCAATTACTCACAAGAACCACCACTTCAATATTCACCATCTCCATATCCATCAATCCAAGAGCATTATGATCCTACTTATGAAAACCGAGTGCATCAAGAGGCAAAGGATCGTCTCAAGGAAACGATGGATCGATTTCAGGCAACCACTCAACAACTGGGGCAAGTATTAATTCAATGGGCTTCTAGACGCTTAAATACACAAGGATCAGCTACAGCCCCATGTGGACAGTCTAGTGAAGAGCATAGTATAAAGGAGATACCAGAAACTCCAGTGGACAAGACAGAGCATGAATTCATACTAGAACAAGTAGAAGAAGCTATCATTGTTCAAGACAAAGAGTTGGTTGAAGACTTAGGAGACGCAGAACCTCCATGGGAAAGACAAGACATAGAGCCTCCTTCCAAGACGGTTGAAATTGATGCTGAAGAGGGTGTACAACCTCCAAAGCATATCATAGATGAAGATTTGGAAGAGGTTGATCAAGAGATGGAGATTCAAGAAGAAGAAGCACAACCTCCCATGCCCTTGGAAAGCAATGAAAAGGAGATTGAATTGAAAGAGAGCTACCAAGAGGAAAAGGTTGAAATTGAAGAAGTTTGCAAAGAGGTGGTAATTATCAAAGAAGAGCACAAGGGAGTGGAGCTTGCAATTTCATTAAAGATACCTCCCCCTAAGTCGCCATCATCCTTCACAACATTCAAGTGGGTAAAATTCATATCCCACAGCTTTCTAATCCCACTTGAATATGGGCTACTGGAGACGGATGGTCAACTTAGAGCTCTTTGTGGCATTAAGAGTAAAAGGAAGATGGTCAGTGGTATGAATTGTCCTACAAGGTTCATCATGGTCGGAAGCTTTAAGCTTAAACGTAAAGGTTGGTATAGAGCTCAACTGAATGGGTCTAGGAAGTTGTTTGGCCGCTTTAGTGAGAATTCAGATTGCTTGCTACCCAGATGGAATCATGATAATCAACACGAAGACGGGTGTAAAAGCAAGGTTTGGGATCCTGGAATCTGTTCTGACAATAACAGGAAGCTCATCAAATGTCCAACTTAAGGACTTTAACTAAAAGTGCTAGGTGGGAGACAACCCACCATGGTATGATCGTCCTTTTTCATTTTTATTTAGTTTTATTTTTTTTGAATTTTATTTTATTTTATTATATTGAACCTGGAGTTTTGCATCACATTCATATTAACACTGCATTCTGCATCTTTTCAGATTAAAAAAAAAAGGGCGAGCACGCGACGCGACCGCATCAGCGACGCGTCCGCGTCGCAAGGAGATGAGAGAATATTAAATTGAACAGAGAGTTATGCAGGAGCAGGGCTGGAGGCGCGCTATTAGCACAAATTGACTCCACGCGAACGCGTCGATGACGCGTCCGCGTCATTTGGAAAAAATAGCCTCTCCCACGGACCGCGTCACCCACGCGTCCGCGTGACCTAAAATCGGCGTAAAAAGGGTGTATGGCCGAAAGTTGAGCTGGAATTGGGGTGGACCAGTGCTAGCAGCACAAGCCCTGCCACGCGAACGCGTCACCCACGCGTCCGCGTCATATTGGAAATAAGGCCACTCGCGCGATCGCGTCGACCACGCGACCGCGTCACCCTGGATTTTGGCAATACCAAGTTTTGAACAGAGAGTTGTGCGACCGCGAGGCTGCACTCGTGCCACTAGCGCAAATCGAGTCACGCGATCGCATGCCCCACGCGTCCGCGTCGCCCAACCTTATCGCGCACCACGTGACCGCATCACCCACGCGACCGCGTCGCCAACGTCGCACAACCTATCCAGATTAGTGCCAATTTTCTTATCTTTTCTCTTCTAATCCTAATTTCTTCCTTCTCTCTCCTTTCTCACTTTCTTTTTCTACTTATCATTCTTTTTCACTTTCATTTTATTTTGTTTAATTTATTTGCATACTTTCATTCATTGCATATTTTATTTTTCTAAAAGTTATTATTGGTGTTCAAATATTCTTATTCAACTGTTACATCTTTTCTGGTATTTTCTTGATGCTTCATGACTTGTTTAATTCTGATTGAGTAATATTATTTAAATCAATGCCAATATTTTATACTTTTGCATTGACATGAATTTATATTATCTCTCCTTACCCACACTCTCTTCCCTATTGTTGCAACTTTTTGCACTCTTGATTTGCCATGTCCTTCTATTATCTTCTCACTTGCATGTTGTAGCTACCATGTAATTGAGATCCTTATTTTTGGCATTAACCAACCCCTGTTTTATTTGTTTTCTATCTTTGCTTTGGGTTACTTTTCTTCCCTATTTTCTTTCAGGATGGCCACCCGGAAGAAAAGTGGAAGACGTTTACATGGGGAGACAAACAAGTCCATCTGCACAATCATTGAAGAAAGGCATCAGTTGGAACAACCTGTCCACCTGCACATCTCAGCATGCACCGAGAACGGTGCAATCTTTAAGTGTGGAGAGGTCGATACCGATCTCCAGGGGTTAGTTATTTCCTATTTCAACACCAATGTTTTATTTTATTTTTTAGTTCATTGTTGCATCATATTTATTTGATTTTGTGCATTTAGTTACTACTTGGTTGAAGTAATATTTTCTTTTTCAAGAAATTTTTATAGTATTTCACTAATTTGAATAAAACTTTTTGAAAAACTTGTAAGAAAGAAATATTATTTTGGAACATGGTCTAGAGTTCGAACACACAAAACCTGTGAGATTTTGAGCCTATTAGAATTGGTTGCATTCTATCATCCTTAATTTGAATCCTTGGTTAGCTTAGACTAGTGACAATGCTTATGAATTAAGTGTGGAAAAAAGTGGGTTTGGAAACATTTGGTTTGAAAATTGAGTATGTTAAGATTTTCTAAAAACGTGAAAGAAATGTTTGGGACATAATTCATGCATCCAATAATTTAATCATATGCATTGAGAAAAAAAATATATATATATATAAGAGCAAAATAAGTGAAAGGGGACAAAATGCCCCAAAGTAAGCGGTGAAAGCAATGCATATGAGTTATACTTGAAATTAGAATGCATGAATATGTGGAAAACATGGTTAATGGATGGTTAGATGTTGTATTATGATTACATGGATTGTTTAAGTTAGGTGGGAAAGTTTAAGTTAATTAAGGATTCAGATTTTAGTCCACTTGGCCAAATACAATCCAACCTTGACTCTAACCCCATTACAACCTTTAAAAGACCTCTTGATATGTGTATTTGTGCATTAAATTTATGTTGATTGTTAGATGAAGAGCAAGCCTTAGAAAGCAAGGTTAGTAGAGAATTGAGAGATCGAACCTTAAACACCTGAGTGATTAGAGTGTATACACTACCAGTAAGGGTTCGATGCTCAATTCCTTGTTCCCCACTTTCATAAGCTATTTTCTTCTTACAAGTCTATTTGTGCTTCATTTTTATGATTTGAATTAGTGAAATCCAGTTCATCTTTGTCTTGAAGAACTTGTTTATTTTTTACTAAGTAGGTAGAAACATTCTGCATTTAGTTGCATTCATAGGTTGCATCTCATACATTCTATCATTCCTCTTCATTCCTTTATAGCTTCTCTTGAGCTTAGCATGAGGACATGCTAATGTTTAAGTGTGGGGAGGTTGATCAACCACTATTTCATGGTTTATCTTGTGCTCAATTGAGTGGTTTTTATCAACTCTTTACCCACTTATTCATACTATTTGCATGGTTTTATATTTCCTTCTTAATTATGTGTTTTGATTGAAAACATGCTTCTTTGATCTTATATTTGCTTATTATTAATCCTCTCTTATTACCATTAGATGCCTTGATATGTGTGTTAAGTGTTTTCAGAGATTATAGGGCATGAATGGCTCAGAGGATGGGAAGAAAGCATGCAAAAGTGGAAGGAATACAAGAAGTTGGAGAAACTGCTAAGCTGTCCAGCCTGACCTCTTCGCACTCAAACGGCTATAACTTTAGCTACAGAAGTTCAAACGACACGGTTCTAGTTGCGTTGGAAAGCTAACATCCGGGGCTTCAATTTGATATATAATTTGCTATAGCTGCCCCGACACCAGGCGACACGAACGCGTGGGTCACGCGGACGCGTGACTTGGCAGAAACACAACCCGCGCGGCCGCGTGAGCCATGCGGCCGCGTCACTTGTCCGCGACCTGTACGGACCAGAAAGTGCTGGAAGTGATTTCTGGACTGTTTCTGACCCAGTTTTCGGCCCAGAGGACACATATTAGAGGCTATAAAGTGGGGGAATGCATCCATTCATAATCATGCACTCATAATTCACTTCTCATGATTTAGATTAGTTTTGAGAGGGGTTCTCTCCTCTCTCTTTTAGGATTTAGGATTTCTCTTAGTTTTAGGAGTGACTCTCAATCCCAGGTTCTTTATTTTTATTTAATTTATGAACTCTTTCATGTTACACATAATTTTCTTAATTAATGTCATTTGAGGTTTTTCCATTCATGATTGCTTTCTTTTATTTACATGATTACTGCTTCCCATCTGAAGACATTTTTTATTCAGTAAATTTACTCTTTTCTTTTTGGCTGTGGTTAAGTAATTGGTAACGCTTGAGCTGTCAAATAAAGGAGTGGTTAAAATTGGGAGTTGCTCCAATAACTCTAGACCTTCTATTGGAATTGACTAGAACCTGAGGACTAAGCTAATTAATCCACTTGATTTACCTTCATAGTTAGAGGTTAACAAAGTGAGATTAAAATCCCAATTTCATCACAATTGATAAGGATTGGACCTCCAGTCTTCATACCTTGCCAAGAGATTTTATTATTGTTAATTTATTTTACTTGTCATTTAAATATACCTGTGCACATTGCCCAAACTACAAATTTCTCAAAACCCCAAATTTACAATCTCCATAACCAACAATAAGAACATACCTCCCTGTTTTTCCTTGAGAAGATGACCCGAGGTTTGAATACTTCGGTTATCAATTTATTTAGGGGTTTGTTACTTGTGACAACCAAAACGTTTGTACGAAGGGATTTTTGTCGGTTTAGAGACTATATCTACAACACGACTATTTTTATGACATTCTTTACTGGCAAAAAACCCGACGTCAAGGACCTAAGGCTACACTTATAAATGGTAGCCATAGTATACAATATGGCTACACTTTATATGTGATGCAGTAGCGTTATAAAGCGTAGCCTATTCTAGCAAAAATAGAAGCTGAAAAGTGTAGCCTTTGGTTCTGAATAGTATCACTTGAAAAGCGCACCATATTCCCAAATGCGAAAAGCATAGCCCTTGATGTTGCAAAGTGTAGCCTTTGAGAATAGGCAACGGTCGAACAGGAATCACCCCAGAAAGCGTAGCCGTAGCCTAAGGCATCATTTTTTTCACTTTTGGCTACACTTTTCAAGTGTACCTGAATGTGTATTTTTTACATATTTTTTTAACACTGTCCCATGTATACTCATTGAACAAATGTACAATAATATGATGGGTATAAATGATACACAATAATGTGGCCTAATACGTTGTTACTAGTGCCATGAGTATAAGGTAGAGATGGAACTCAGTCACACTTTAAGCATTGAACAATTTACGTATGTAATCAAATTAATTTACACTAAATGCAGTAGATAAGCCACCATCCCAATTCTAGTGAAAATAGAAAAAAAGACCAAAATATCTCATTCCCAGCTTCTGACTCTTGCGCCATGCCACTTATTGCTATTGGTATGGCTGCAGTTTGATGAATACATAGATACCCACCTTGAATAGCACAACATTATTCGCAAGTTCATCATTTTACCAGCTATATAAGAATGTGGCACCTGAAAAAGTTTCAACAGAGAGACAGGCAAAGTGGACATTGATGTGGGAGGCTGTTGATAATGCTGTGGCAGCAAAGCATCAATAACATCTGGTGAGGTTGGCTAGAAAGTGATGCAATACCTGTGGTGAATTCAAATGAAATGAAGTCAGGCGGTGAACACTCTCATTCACTAAGGGAAAAAATATTTTTTTATTTATTTTTTCAATACTATACGATGTTTACTCATCGAACTAATGTACCATAATATGATGACTATAAATGATAGACAATACTGTGGCTTGATATGTTGTTACTAGTGCCATGAGTATAAGGTAGAGTAGAAACTTATTCACAATTTTAGCATTGAACAATTTAGGTATGTAATCAAATTAACTTTCACTAAATGTAGTAGATAAGCCACCTTTCCGATTCTAGTGACAATTGGAGAAAAGACTAAAATATCTCATTTTCAGCTTCTAAATCTTGCGCCATGACAAAGATTGCTGCTGGTATACCTGCAGTTTGATGAATACATAGTTACCCACCTTGAATAGCACAACATTATAAACAAGTTCATTATTTTGAAAGCCATATAAGAAAGTGACACCCGAAAGAGTTATAACGGGGAGAAGGACAATGTGGGCATTGATGCGGGAGGCTGTTGATAATACTGTGGAGGTAAAGCATCAATAACATCTGGTGAGGTTGGCAAAAAGTGATGTAATACTTGTGCTAAAGTCAAATAAAATTAAGTCTGGCGGTGAATACTCCCCTTCCCTGAAGAAAAAAAATTCTTTTTTACATATTTACTTTTAATACTATACGTGGCTTACTCATTGAACAAATGTACAACAATATGATGGGTATAAATGATACAAAATAATGTGGCTTGGTATGTTGTTACTAGTGCCATGAGTGTAAGGTAAAGATGGAACTCAGTCACAATTTAAGCATTGACCAATTTAGGTATGTAATCAAATTAATTTACACTAAATTCAGTAGAGAAGCCACCTTCCCGAATATAGTGACAACAGAAAAAAAGACCAAAATATCTCATTCTCTAGCTTCTGACTCTTGCGCCATACCACTTATTGCTATTGGTATGGCTGCAGTTTGACGAATACATAGTTACCCAACTTAAATGGCACAACATTATTCCAAGTTCATCATTTTGCCAGCCATATAAGAAAGTGGCAGCTGAAAAAGTTTTAACAGGGAGATAGGCAAAGTGGACCTTGATGCGGGAGGCTGTTGATAATGTTGTGGCAGCAAAGCATCAATAACATCTGGTGAGGTTGGTTGGAAAGCGATGCAATACCTGTCGTGAATTCAAATGAAATGAAGCCAGGCGGTGAACATTCTCCTTCCCTAAGGGAAAAAATAATTTTAACATATTTTTGCAATACTATACGATGTTTACTCATTGAACTAATGTACCATAATATGATGGGTATAAATGATTGACAATAATGTGGCTTGATATGTTGTTACTAGTGCCATGAGTATAAGGTAGAGTAGAGACTTAGTCACACTTTTAGCATTGAACAATTTAGGTATGTAATCAAATTAACTTTAACTAAATGTATTAGATAAGCCACCTTTCCGATAATAGTGACAACAGGAAAAAAGACTAAAATATCTCTTTTCCAGCTTCTAACTCTTGCGCCATGACACAGATTGCTGCTGGTATACCTGCAGTTTGACGAATACATAGTTACCCACCTTGAATAGTACAATATTATTCACAAGTCCAATATTTTGGAAGACATATAAGAAAGTTGCACTCGAAAAAGTTATAACAGGGAGATGAAAAAAGCGAGCATTCATTTGGAAGGCTGTTGATAATACTGTGGCGGCAAAGCATCAATAACATCTGGTGAGGTTGGCAGAAAGTGATGTAATACTTTTGCTAAAGTCAAATAAAATTGTGCCACGCGGTGAATACTCTCCTTCCCTGAAGAAAAAAAAATATTTCTTACATTTTTTTTAAAACTGTACGATGTTTACTCATTGAATAAATGTACAATAATATGATGGGAATAAATGATACACAATAATGTGGCTTAATATGTTGTTACTAGTGTTGTGAGTGTAAGGTAGAGATGGAACTCAGTCACACTTTAAGCATTGAACAATTTAGGTATGGTATCAAGTTAATTTACACTAAATGCAGTAGATAAGGCACCTTCCCGATTCTAGTGACAATAAGAAAAAAAGACCAAAATATCTCATTCCCAGCTTCTGACTCTTGCACTATGCCACTTTTTGCTACTGGTATGGCTACAGTTTTACGAATACATAGTTACCCAACTTGAATAGCACAACATTATTTGCAAGTTCATCATTTTGCCAGCCATATAAGAATGTGATACCCGAAAAAGTTTCAACAGGGAGACACGCAAAGTGGACATTGATGCGGGAGGCTATTAATAATGCTGTGGCAGCAAAGCATCAATAACATCTGGTGAGGTTGGCTGAAAAGTGATGCAATACCTGTGGTGAATTCAAATCAAATGAAGCCAGGTGGTGAACACTCTCCTTCCCTAAAGGAAAAAGTATTTTTTACTTATTTTTTTCAATACTGTACGATGTTTACTCATTGAACTAATATACCATGATATGATGGGTATAAATGATAGACAACAATGTGGCTTGATATGTTGTTACTAGTGCCATGAGTATAAGGTAGAGTAGAAACTTAGTCACACTTTTAGCATTGAACAATTTAGGTATGTAATCAAATTAATTTACACTAAATGTAGTTGATAAGCCAGGTTCCCGATTCTAGTGGCGATAGGAAAAAAGACCAAAATATCTCATCCCCAGCTTCTGACTCTTGCGCCATGCCACTAATTGATACTGGTATGGGTGTAGTTTGACGAATACATAGTTACCCACCTTGAATAGCACAACATTATTCACAAGTTCAATATTTTGGAAGCCATATAAGATAGTGGCACCCTAAAAAGTTATGACAAGGAGAAGGTCAAAGCGAGCTTTGATGCGGGAGGCTATTGGTAATTCTGTGACGGCAAGGCATCAATAACATCTGGTGAGGTTAGCCAAAAGTGATGTAATACTTGTGCTAAAGTCAAATAAAATTAAGCAAGGCAGTGTAGACTCCCCTTCCCCAAAGAAAAAAAAATATTTTTTACATATTTTTTTAATACTATACGTTGTTTACTCATTGAACAAATGTACAATAATATGATGGATATAAATGATACGCAATAACGTGACTTAATATGTTATTACTAGTGCCGTGATTGTAAGGTAGAAATGAAACTCAATCACACTTTAAGCATTGAACAATTGAGGTATGTAATCAAATTAATTTACACTAAATGCAGAAGATAAGCCACCTTCCCGATTCTAGTGACAATAGGAAAAAAGACCAAAATATCTCATTCTCAGCTTCTGACTCTTGCATCATGCCACTGATTGCTACTGGTATGGCTGCAGTTTGACGAATACATAGTTACCCACCCTGAATAGCACAATATTATTCACAAGTTCATCATTTTGCCAGCCATATAAGAAAGTGACACCCAAAAAAGTTTCAGCAGGGAGACAGGTGATGAGCGGATATTTTATACGCTTTTTAGGGGTAATTTCATGTAGATTTTAGTATGTTTTAGTTAGTTTTTAGTATAATTTTATTAATTTTTAGGCAAAATTCATATTTCTGGACTTTACTATGAGTTTGTGTATTTTTCTGTAATTTCAGGTATTTTCTGGCTGATATTGAGGGAGCTGAGCAAAAATCTAATTTAGGCTGAAAAAGGACAGCTGATGTTGTTGGATTCTGACCTCTCTGCATTTGGAATGGATTTTTTGGAGCTATAGGAGTCCAATTGGCACGCTCTCAACTGGGTTGGAAAGTAGACATACAGGGCTTTTCACCAATATATAATAGTCCATACTTTGCGTGAAGATAGACAACATAAACTGGCGTTCAACGCCAGTTCCATGTTACAACCTGGCGTTCAACTCCAGAAACAGCCTAGGCACGTGAGAAGCTTAAGTCTCAACCCCAACACACACCAAGTGGGCCTCAGAAGTGGATTTCTGCACTATCCATCTTAGCTTACTCATTTTCTATAAACCTAGGTTACTAGTTTAGTATTTAAACAACATTTAGAGATTTATTTTGTATCTCATGACATTTTTAGATCTGAATTTTATACTCTTTGACGGCATGAGTCTCTAAACTCCATTGTTGGGGGTGAGGAGCTCTGTAGCGTCTCGATGAATTAATGCAACTATTTCTGTTTTCCATTCAAACACGTTTGTTACTATCTAAAATGTTCATTCGCGTTTCACTATGAAGAAGGTGATGATCCGTGACACTCATCACCTTCCTCAATCCATGAACGTGTACCTGACAACCACATCCGTTCTACATTAGATTGAATGAGTATCTCTTAGATTCCTTAATCAGAGTCTTTGTGGTATAAGCTAGAACATTTTGGTGGCCACTCTTGATGATCCGGAAAGTCTAGACCTTGTCTGTGGTATTCCGAGTAGGATTCTGGGATTGGATGACTGTGA
>NC_029781.3:53569282-53570846 GCF_000817695.3 Arachis duranensis
AGAGATGCTAAGAAAATGCCCCTCTGAAATGTTTTCAGAGTGGGCGCAGTTAGACATCTTCTATTATGGGCTTACAGAGAGAGCTCAGATTTCTCTAGACCACTTAGCTGGTGGATCTATACACATGAGAAAGACAATAGAAGAAGCTCAAGAGCTTATTGATACAGTTGCCAGAAATCAGCATCTTACCTAAGTAGTGAACCTTCCATCAATGAAGAGGCTAAAACAGTAACTGCTGAACTAAGTCCTGCAGAACAAGTTACTGAATTCAATCAGCAAATAGATTTTCTAACAAAACAGCTAGCCGAATTCAAGGAGATACTACAAGAGACAAGAATGGCTAATATAAATATGGAAGTGCAATTGAAGCAAACAGAACAGCAGTTATCAAAACAAATAACAGAAGAGTGCCAAGCAGTTCAATTAAGAAGTGGAAAAACATTAAATACCTCACTTCAAGGTAGTAAGAAGCCAAGAAATGAGCAAACTACCCAAAATCCATCTGAGGACAGTAAGAGCCCAGAAAGGAATAATTCTAGCGCTCAAACGCCAGAAAATGGGTGGAAAGCTGGCATTGAACGCCCAAACCATGCTTAGTCCTAGCGTTCAACGCCAGAAACAAGCAAAGAATTGGCATTGAACGCCCAAAGGAAGCACAGTTATGGCGTTCAGATGCCAGAAATAGGTGAGGAGTTGGCATCTAACGCCACTCTAGCTTCCACCCCTGGCATTCAAACGCCAGTGGGAGATCAGACACATACAAGTGCTGATAGCAACTCCTCTAAAAAGGCTTCTCAACCCACGATTGTAGGCAGGTCTTCTCAACCCATGGATATAGGCAATAAACCTGCAGCAACTAAAGTTGAGGAATACAAAGCCAAAATGCCTTATCCTCAAAAACTCCGCCAAGCAGAACAGGATAAGCAATTTGCCCATTTTGTAGACTATCTCAGGACTCTTGAGATAAAGATTTCGTTTGTAGAAGCACTTGAGCAAATACCCTCTTATGCTAAGTTCATGAAAGAGATCTTAAGTCATAAGAAGGATTGGAGGGAAACTGAGAAAGTTTACCTCACTGAAGAATGTAGGAAACTGAAAAAGTTTACCTCACTGAAGAATGCAGTGCAGTCATTCTGAAAAGCTTACCTGAGAAGCTTAAGGATCCCGGGAGCTTTATGATACCATGCACATTAGATGGTAATTGCACCAAGCAAGCTTTATGTGATCTTGGGGCAAGTATCAACCTAATACCTGCATCTACTATTAGAAAGCTTGGTTTGACTGAAGAAATCAAACGAACCCGGATATGTCTCCAACTTGCTGATGGCTCCGTTAAATACCCATCAGGCGTAATTGAAGACATGATTGTCAAGGTTGGGACATTTGCGTTTCCCACTGACTTTGTGGTGCAGGAAATGGAGGAGCACAAGAGTGCAACTCTCATTCTAGGAAGACCTTTCCTAGCAACTGGACGAACCCTCATTGACATCCAAAAAGGAGAAGTGACCATGAGAGTCAATGAGGACGAGTTTAAGTTGAATGTTGTCAAAGCTATGCAGCATCT
>NC_029781.3:53571602-53572805 GCF_000817695.3 Arachis duranensis
TTGCAGTAGATCCCTAGGATCAAGAGAAAACAGCATTCACATGTCCATCCGGAGTATTTGCATACAGAAGAATGCCATTTGACCTGTGCAATGCACCTGCAACCTTTCAAAGGTGCATGCTCTCTATTTTCTCTGATATGGTGGAAAAATTTTGGAAGTCTTCATGGATGACTTTTCAGTATTTGGAGACTCATTCAGCTCCTGCCATGACCATCTAGCACTTGTTCTAAAGAGGTGCCAAGAGACTAACCTGGTTTTAAACTGGGAGAAATGTCACTTTATGGTGACTGAAAGAATTGTCCTTGGGCACAAAATTTCGAACAAGGGAATAGAGGTGGATCAAGCTAAGGTAGATGTAATTGAAAAATTACCACCACCTGCTAATGTTAAAGCAATCAGAAGCTTTCTGGGGCATGCAGGATTCTATAGGAGGTTTATAAAAGATTTTTTAAAAATTGCCAAACCTCTGAGTAATCTGCTAGCTGCTGACACGCCATTTATCTTTGATAAGGAGTCTCTATAGGTGTTTGAGACTCTGAAAGCTAAGCTAGTCACAGCACCAGTCATCTCTGCACCAGACTAGACATTACCATTTGAACTGATGTGTGATGCCAATGACCATGCCATTGGTGCAATGTTGGGACAAAGGCATGAGAAGCTTCTACACGTCATTTACTATGCCAGTCGTGTTTTAAATGACGCACAGAAGAACTACACAACCATAGAAAAAGAGTTACTTGCAGTGGTTTACACAATTGACAAGTTTACATCTTATTTAGTAAGATCAAAAGTGATTGTGTACACTGACCATGCTGCTCTTAAATATCTACTCACAAATCAGGATTCAAAACCCAGACTCATCAGATGGGTGTTACTTCTGCAAGAGTTTGATATAGAAATAAGAGACAGGAAAGGGACAGAGAACCAAGTAGCAGATCACCTGTCCCGAATAGAACCAGTAGAAGGGACGTCCCTCCCTCTTACTGAGATCTCTGAAAACTTTTTGGATGAGCAACTCTTTGCCATCCAGGAAGTGCCATGGTTTGCAGACATTGCAAACTACAAGGTAGTAAGATTCATACCCAAAGAGTACAGTAGGCAGCAAACAAAGAAATTGATCACAGATGCAAAGTACTATCTTTGGGATGAACCATATCTCTTCAAGAGATGTGCAGACGGAGTAATCCATAGATGTGTGCCTAC
>NC_029781.3:53573835-53574777 GCF_000817695.3 Arachis duranensis
ATTCTGCAGATCGCGCACGTCACGCGATTGCGTCATCCATGCGGACGCGTCATTCACGTTTTTCCCTGCCATGCGTTCGCATCGTCCACGCTTCCGCGTCATTTGTGTTTTTCCAATCCGCGCGGTCGCGTGAGCCATGCGGCCGCGTCACTGCGATTTCTCCTCTCTCACGTGAACGCGTAAGCCATACGGCCGCGTCACTTCTCGCTGGTTATCTCCTTAATTTCTCGTGTTCCTTCTATTTTTGCTAGCTTCCTTTCCAATCTCCAACTCATTCATGCCCTACAAAGCCTGAAACACTTAACACACAGATTACGACATCGAATGGAATAAAGGAGAATTAAAATGCATAATTAAAAGTCTCTAGGAAGCAGTTTTCAATCATGTAATAATTTCAGAAAGGAAATATAAATGCATGCTAAATTAATGAATAAGTCGGTAAGGATCATGATAAAACCACACAATTAAACACATTATAAACCATAAAATAGTGGTTTATCAACCTCCCCACACTTAAACATTAGCATGTCCTCATGCTAAACTCAAGGAGACCAAATAAATGAGTAAGGAAAGGCAAGACTCATGCAATGCAACCTATGAATGTGAATGCAACTACATGCTAAAATGATTCTACCCACTTGGTGAAAAGTAAATAAATCCTTCAAGAATAGATATGAACTGGATTTCACTAATTCAAATCACAAAATACAATATAAGTAACTTGCAAGAAGAAGATGGCTCATCAGAGTAGGGAACATAGAATTAAGCACTGAACCTTTACTGGTAGTGTATATCACTCTAACTCTCAAGTGTCTAGGGCAATTCTCTCAATTCTCTACTAATCATGCTTCCTATAGCTTGCTCTTCATCTAACAATCGACAAAAATTTAATGCATCAATACACAAATCAAGAGGTCTTTTAAGGGTTGTAATGGGGTTAGG
>NC_029781.3:53575543-53577638 GCF_000817695.3 Arachis duranensis
CAGCTGTTGCTCGTTGTAGAAGCTTTCTCCTTACCCGTTCTGGTGGCCAGCCTGAAAAAGGGAGAAGAGAAAGGGATATGAAGTCAAAGGTGTAGAGCAAAGAGGAGGGCGGTACGAGTAAATAGCATGCCAAGTAAGGAAGATAGTGAATGGAAGACATGGTCGCGATTCCATGTGATCAGTTCATCAATGGAAATATAGCAAGGCATGGGGAGTATTGGATGCAAGATGTTTATTAGCATGCCGGCAAGGGCATGAGTAGCATAGATCAAGCATCAAAATCTTTAATGTATTGTTAGTCGTGAGAAACTAACAATAACGTTTGTATTGACAATTATATTTAATTAATAAAATAGTAAAGGAAATTTATGAAAAGTAAGCATTGAATAGTAGAAGAGAATAATTTAAAATAATGCACAATGCCATACGGGCTTTTTCATAAACACTTAGCATGCATGGTGAATATATTATTGAAAATATTAATTAGAACATGCAAGAAACCCCATAAAAATAATATATAATTGTCAAACAATTCTTTGAATAACCCACAAGCAAAATAAATAAATTTCTAACACCAATGAAAATAATGCAATGAATGAAACTATGCAAATAAATTAAATAGAAGTGAAGAGGGATGAGAAGAAGAAAGTAAGAAAAGGAAGAAGAAAGAAGAAAAGAAATAAGAAAGGAAGAAAAAAATTATATATAGGGAAGAGAAGATAAGATATTTGGCTGCGTTGGAAAAGTTGTGCAGCGCAAGCGACGCGGACACGTGAGGGATGCGGTCGCGCGACGTGCACTTAAATTAATCGACGCGGTCGCGTCGGTCACGCGGACGCGTGACTCAGGTTATGCTACTGGTGCGAGGGCAGCCTCACGCTCGCACAACTCTCTGTTCAAAATCTTATTTTGCCAAATTTTGGGTGACGCGATCGCGTGGGGCATGCGATCGCGTGAGTGGGCACCAGAAAGGAATGACGCGGACGCGTCGGCGACGCAGTTGCGTGATAGAGATTGTGTGTCCATTACCAATCCAGCACCTCTCTCGCACAATAATTCGTTGTGCACCCTTTTTACGTCGAAAATCAGGGCACGCGGTCACGTGCGAGGCCATTATTCCCATGTGACGCAGACGCGTCAGTGACGCAGTCGTGTGGGACGATTTGGGCCACTGGCACGCCTCCAGCCACGCTCCAGCGTGACTCTCTGTTTGTTTTTATTTTCTCACCTCTCCTTTCGACGCGGACACGTCGCTGATACGGTCGCATCGCGTGGCATTTTTTTAATATGCAGTATGCAGAATGCAAAATGATATGAATGTTATGAGTAATTCTAGGTTCAATGAAAAACTTGAAAATAAATAAAACTAAATAAAAATGAAAAAGGAACGATCATACCATGGTGGGTTGTCTCCCACCTAGCACTTTTAGTTAAAGTCCTTAAGTTGGACAATTGAGGAGCTTCCTGTTATGGCGGCTTGTGCTTGAACTCATCCAGAAATCTCCACCAATGTTTGGAGTTACAGTAGCCTCCGGGGTCCCAAACAAGGTGCAGAAAGCCTTCAAGCAAGTTAAAGCAAGTGACACGGCCCCAAGAGTGTTGATTTCTAGATTGAATTCTGGGGTCCCAAATCTTGCTTTTACACCCGTCTTCTTGTTGAGCAATATTGTTCCATCCGGGTGGCAAACAGTTTGAATTCTCACTGAAGCAGCCAGACAACTTCCTAGACCCATTCATTTGAGCTCTACACCAACCTTTGCGTTGAAATGTTGAGCACACAACCATGTTGAACCTTGCAGGATAAATCTTATCGCTGACCATCTTCTTCTTACTCTTAATGCCACAGAGAGCTCTAAGTTGACCATCCGTCTCCAGTAGCCCATATTCAAGTGGGGTAGTGAAGATTAAGGATAAGAATTTTACCCACTTGAATGTTGTATTGGACGGTAATGGCTTTGGGAGAGGTGTTTCCAATGATCTTGCAAACTCCACTCCTTTGTGCTCTTCTTTGACAACTTCCACCTCTTTGCCAGCTCCTTCAATTTCAACCTCTTCCTCTTGGTAGCTTTCTTCCAATTCAATCTCTTCTTCATTG
>NC_029781.3:53578809-53599255 GCF_000817695.3 Arachis duranensis
AAAATAAGTAAAGAATATTTTTCCCTTAGGGAAGGAGACTGGCTTCGTTTCATTTGAATTCACCACAGGTATTGCATCACTTTCCAGCCAGCCTCACCAGATGTTATTGATGCTTTGCTGCCACAGCATTATCAACAGCCTCCCGCATCAGTGTCCACTTTGCATGTCTCCCTGTTGAAACTTTTTCAGGTACCACTTTTTTATATGGCTGGGAAAATAACAAACTTGCGAATAATGTTGTGCTATTCAAGGTGGGTAACTATGTATTCGTCAAATTGCACCCATACTAGTATCAATCAGTGGCATGGCGCAAGAGTCAGAAGCTGGGAATGAAATATTTTGGTCTTTTTTCCTATTGTCACCAGAATCAGGAAGGTGGCTTATCTACTGCATTTAGTGTAAATTAAATTAATTACATACCTAAATTATTGTACTAGTTATAATAGGGAAGGGGAATATTCACCGCCTGGCTTAATTTTATTTGACTTTAGCACAAGTATTGCATCACTTTCTGCCCAACCTCACCAGAAGTTATTGATACTTTGCTGCGACAATATTATCAACAGCCTCCTGCATCAATGCCCACTTTGTCCTCCACCCTATTATAACTTTTTGGGTGCCACTTTCTTATATGGCATCCAAAATAATGAACTTGTGAATAATGTTGTGCTATTAAAGGTGCGTAATTATGTATTCGTCAAACTGCAGGTATACTAGCCACAATCTATGTCATGGCGCAAGAGTTAGAAGTTGGATATGAGATATTTTAGTCTTTTTTCCTATTGTCACTAAAATCAAAAAGGTGGCTTATCTACCACATTTAGTGAAAGTTAATTTTATTACATACCTAAATTGTTCAATGCTAAAAGTGTGACTAAGTTTCTACTCTTCCTTATACTCACGGCACTAGTAACAACATATCAAGCCACATTATTGTCTATCATTTATACCCATCATATTATGGTATATTAGTTCAATGAGTAAACATCGTATAATATTGAAAAAAATAAGTAAAAAATATTTTTCTCTTAGGGAAGGAGAATGTTCACCCCTGGCTTCATTTCATTTGAATTCACCACAGGTATTGCATCTCTTTCCAGCCAACCTCACCAGAAGTTATCGATGCTTTGCGACCATAGCATTATCAACAGCCTCCAGAATCAATGTCCACTTTCCTATCATATTATTGTACATTTGTTCAATGCGTAAATATCGTACAATATTCAAAAAATGTAAAAAATATTTTTTTTTCTTCAGGGAAGGGGAGTATTCACCGCCTGGCTTAATTTTATTTGAGTTTAGCAGAAGTGTTACATCACTTTCTGCCCAACCTCACCAGATGTGATTGATGCTTTGCCACCACAGCATTATTAACAGCCTCTCGCATCAATGCCCGCTTTATCCTTCTCCTTGTTATAAATTTTTCGGGTGCCACTTTCTTATATGGATTCCAAAATAATGAACTTGTGAATAATGTTGTGCGATTCAAGGTGGGTAACTATATATTCGCCAAACTGCAAGTATACCAGTAGTAATATGTGTCATGGCGCAAGAGTTAAAAGCTGGAAATGAGATATTTTGGTCTTTTTTCCTATTGTCACTAGAATCGAAAAGGTGGCTTATCTACTGCAATTAGTGAAAGGTAATTTTATTACATACCTAAATTGTTCAATGCTAAAAGTGTGACTAAGATTCTCTACTACCTTATACTTATGGCACTAGTAATAACATATCAAGCCACATTATTGTCTATCATTTATACCATCATATTATGGTACATTAGTTCATGAGTAAATATCGTACAGTATTGAAAAAAATAAGTATAAAATATTTTTTCACTTAGGGTAGGAGAGTGTTCACCGCCTGGCTTCATTCCATTTGAATTCACCACAGGTATTGCATCACTTTCCATCCAATCTCACCAGATGTTATTGATGCTTTGCTGCCACAACATTATCAACAGACTCCCGCATCGATGTCCACTTTGCCTATCTACCTGTTGAAACTTTTTCAGGTGGCACTTTCTTATATGGCTGGCAAAATGATGAACGTGCGAATAATGTTGTGCTATTCAAGGTGGGTAACTAATGTATTCATCAAACTGCAGCCACACTAATAGCAATAATTGGCATGGTGCAAGAGTCAGAAGCTGGGAATGGGATATTTTGATCTTTTTTCCTATTGTCACTATAATCGGGAAGGTGGCTTATCTACTGTATTCAGTGTAAATTAATTTGATTACATACCTAAATTGTTCAATGCTTAAAGTGTGACTGAGTTCTATCTCTACCTTACACTCACCGCAGTAGTAATAGCATATCAAGCCACATTATTGTGTATCATTTATACCTATCATATTATTATACATTTGTTCAATGCATAAACATCGTACGTTATTAAAAAAATGTAAAAAATATTTTTCTCTTAAGGGAAGGGGAGTATTCACTGCCTGGCTTAATTTTATTTGACTTTAGCACAGGTATTACATCACTTTCTGCCCAACCTCACCAGATGCTATTGATGCTTTGCCGCCACAGCATTATCAACAGCCTCCCGCATCAGTGCCCGCTTTATCCTTCTCCCTGTTATAAATTTTTCGGGTGACACTTTCTTATATGGATTCCAAAATAATGAACTTGTGAATAATATTGTACCTTTGAAGGTGGGTAACTATATATTCGACAAACTGCAAGTATACCAGCAGCAACCTGTGTCATCGCGCAAGAGTTTGAGCTGGAAATCAGATATTTTGGTATTTTTTCCTATTGTCACTAGAATCGAAAGGTGGTTTATCTACTGCAATTAGTGAAAGGTAATTTTATTACATACCTAAATTGTTCAATGCTAAAAGTGTGACTAAGATTCTCCACTACCTTATACTTATGGCACTAGTAATAACATATCAAGTCACATTATTGTCTATCGTTTATACCATCATATTATGGTACATTAGTTCAATGAGTAAATATCATACAGTATTGAAAAAAATAAGTATAAAATATTTTTTCGCTTAGGGTAGGAGAGTGTTCACCGCCTGGCTTCATTTTATTTGAATTCACCACAGGTATTGCATCACTTTCCAGCCAATCTCACCAGATGTTATTGATGCTTTGCTGCCACAACATTATCAACAGACTCCCGCATCGATGTCCACTTTGCCTGTCTACCTGTTGAAACTTTTTCAGGTGGCACTTTCTTATATGGCTGGCAAAATGATGAACGTGCGAATAATGTTGTGCTATTCAAGGTGGGTAATTAATGTATTCATCAAACTACAGCCACACCAATAGCAATAATTGGCATGGTGCAAGAGTCAGAAGCTGGGAATGAGATATTTTGATCTTTTTTCCTATTGTCACTATAATTGGGAAGGTGGCTTATCTACTGTATTTAGTGTAAATTAATTTGATTACATACCTAAATTGTTCAATGCTTAAAGTGTGACTGAGTTCTATCTCTACCTTACACTCACCGCAGTAGTAACAGCATATCAAGCCACATTATTGTGTATCATTTATACCTATCATATTATTATACATTTGTTCAATGCGTAAACATCGTACGTTATTAAAAAAATGTAAAAAATATTTTTCTCTTAAGGGAAGGGGAGTATTCACTGCCTGGCTTAATTTTATTTGACTTTAGCACAGGTATTACATCACTTTCTGCCCAACCTCACCAGATGTTATTGATGCTTTGCCGCCACAGCATTATCAACAGCCTCCCGCATCAGTGCCCGCTTTATCCTTCTCCTTGTTATAAATTTTTCGGGTGACACTTTCTTATATGGATTCCAAAATAATGAACTTGTGAATAATGTTGTACCTTTGAAGGTGGGTAACTATATATTCGACAAACTGCAAGTATACCAGCAGCAACATGTGTCATCGCGCAAGAGTTAGAGCTGGAAATCAAATATTTTGGTATTTTTTCCTATTGTCACTAGAATCGAAAGGTGGTTTATCTACTGCAATTAGTGAAAGGTAATTTTATTACATACCTAAATTGTTCATTGCTAAAAGTGTGACTAAGATTCTCCACTACCTTATACTTATGGCACTAGTAATAACATATCAAGCCACATTATTGTCTATCATTTATACCATCATATTATGGTACATCAGTTCAATGAGTAAATATCATACAGTATTAAAAAAAATAAGTATAAAATATTTTTTCGCTTAGGGTAGGAGAGTGTTCACCGCCTGGCTTCATTTTATTTGAATTCACCACAGGTATTGCATCACTTTCCAGCCAATCTCTCCAGATGTTATTGATGCTTTGCTGCCACAACATTATCAACAGACTCCCGCATCGATGTCCACTTTGCCTGTCTACCTGTTGAAACTTTTTCAGGTGGCACTTTCTTATATGGCTAGCAAAATAATGAACGTGCGAATAATGTTGTGCTATTCAAGGTGGGTAATTAATGTATTCATCAAACTGCAGCCACACCAATAGCAATAATTGGCATGGTGCAAGAGTCAGAAGCTGGGAATGAGATATTTTGATCTTTTTTCCTATTGTCACTATAATTGGGAAGGTGGATACTCCCTGTTATAACATTTTCGTTTGCCACTTTCTTATATGGCTTCCAAAATAATGAACTTGTGAATAATATTGTGCTATTCAAGGTGGGTAACTATGTATTCGTCAAACTACATGTATACCAGCAGCAATATGCGTCATGGCGCAAGAGTTAAAAGCTAGAAATGAGATATTTTAGTCTTTTTTCCTATTATCACTGGAATCAGAAATGTGCCTTATCTACTACATTTAGTGACGGTTAATTTTATTACATACCTAAATTGTTCAATGCTAAAAGTGTGACTAAGGTTCTACTCTACCTTATACTCATGGCACTAGTAACAACATATCATGCCACATTATTGTCTATCATTTATTCCCATCATATTATGGTACATTAGTTCAATGAGTAAACATCGTACAGTATTGAAAAAAATAAGTAAAAAATGTTTCTTCCCTTAGGGAAGGAGAGTGTTCACCGCCTGGCTTGATTTCATTTGAATTCACCACAGGTATTGCAGCACTTTCCAGCCAACCTCACCAGATGTTATTGATGCTTTGCTACCACAACTTTATTAGCAACCTCTCGCATCAATGTCCACTTTGCCTGTCTCCCTGTTGAAACTTTTTCAGGTGCCACTTTCTTATATGGCTGGCAAAATGATGAACTTGCGAATAATGTTGTGTTATTCAAGGTGAGTAACTATGTATTCGTCAAACTACAGCCATACCAGTAGCAATCAGTGGCATAGCGCAAGAGTCAGAAGCTGGGAATGAAATATTTTGGTCTTTTTTCCAATTGTCACTAGAAACGGGAAGGTGGCTTATCTACTGCATTTAATGTAAATTAATTTGATTACATACCTAAATTATTTAAAGCTTAAAGTGTGACTGAGTTCCATCTCTACCTTACACTCATGGCACTAGTAAAAAACATACTAAGCCATATTATTGTGTATCATTTATACCCATCATATTATTGTATATTTATCCAATGAGTAAACATCGTACAATATTAAAAAAATATTCAAAAAATATTTTTTTGTTCTAGGAAGGGGAATATTCAATGCCTGGTCTAATTTTATTTGACTTTAGCACAAGTATTGAATCACTTTCTATCCAACCTCACCTGATGTTATTGATGCTTTGGCACTACAGCATTATCAACATCCTCCCGCATCAATGCCCGCTTTGTGCTTCTCCCTATTATAACTTTTTCGGGTGCCACTTTTTTATATGGCTTCCAAAATAATGAACTTGTGAATAATGTTGTGCTATTCAAGGTGAGTAACTATGTATTCGTCAAACTGCAAGTATACGAGCAGCAATCTGTGTCATAGCGCAAGAGTTATAAGCTGGAATTGAGATATTTGGTCTTTTTTCCAATTGTCACTAGAATCGAAAAGGTGGCTTATCTACTACATTTAGTGAAAGTTAATTTTATTACATACCAAAATTGTTCGATGCTAAAAGTGTGACTAAGTTTCTACACTTCCTTATGCTCATGGCAATAGTAACAAAATATCAAGCCACATTTTTGTCTATCATTTATACCCATCATATTATGGTACATTAGTTCAATGAGTAAACATTGTACGATATTGAAAAAAATAAGTAAAAAATATTTTTTTCATCAGGGAAGGAGAGTGTTCACCGCTTGGCTTCATTTTATTTAAATACACCATAGGTATTGCATCACTTTCCAGCCAACCTCACCAGATGTTATTGATGCTTTGCTACCACAGCATTATCAACAGCCTCCCACATCAATATCCACTTTGCCTATCTCTCTGTTGAACCTTTTTCAGGTGCCACTTTCTTATATGGCTGGAAAAATGATGAACTTGTGAATAAAGTTGTGCTATTCAAGGTGGGTAACTATGTATTTATCAAACTATAGTCATACCAGTAGCAATCGGTGGTATGGCACAAGAGTCATACTCGTGGTGAATTCAAATGAAATCAAGCCAGGCGGTGAATACTCCTTACCTAAGGGAAAAAAACAATTTTTACTTATTTTATTCAATACTATACGATGTTTACTCAATGAACTAATGTCCCATAATATGATAGACACTAATGTAGCTTAATATGCGGTTTCTAGTGCCATGAGTATAAGGTAGAGTAGAAACTTAGTCACACTTTTAGCATTGATCAATTTAGGTTTGTAGTCAAATTAACTTTCACTAAATGTAGTAGATAAGCCACCTTTCCGATTCTAGTAAAAATAGGAAAAAAGACTAAAATATCTTATTTCTAGCTTCTAACTCTTATGCCATGACACAGATTGCTGCAAGTATGCATGCAGTTTGACGAATACATAGTTATCCACCTTGAATAGCACAACATTATTCGCAAGTTTATCATTTCACCAGCCATATAAGAAAGTGGCACCTGAAAAAGTTTCAACAAGGAGATAGGCAAAGTGGACATTGATGCGGGAGGCTGTTGATAATGCTGTTGACAACAAAGTATCAATAACATCTGGTTTGGTTGGCTGGAAAGTGATGCAATACCTGTGGTGAATTCAAATAAAATGAAGACAGGCGGTGAACACTCTCCTTCCCTAATGGAAAAAATATTTTTTACTTATTTTTTTCAATACTGTATGATGTTTACCCTATTGAACAAATGTACGATAAAATAATAGGTATAGATACACAATAATGTGGCTTGATATGTTATTACTAGTGCCGTGAGTGTAAGGTAGGGATGAAACTCAATCACACTTTAAGCGTTGAACAATTTTGGTATGTAATCAAATTAATTTACACTAAATGCAGTAGATATGACACCTTCCCGATTCTAGTGACAATAGGAATAAAGACCAAAATATCTAATTCCTAGCTTTTGACTGTTCTGCCATGCCACTGATTGCTACTGGGATGGCTGCAGTTTGACGAATACATAGTTACCCACCTTGAATAGCACAATATTATTCGCAAGTTCATCATTTTGCCAGCCATATAAGAAGGTGGCACTTGAAAAAGTTTCAACAGGAAGACAGGCAAGCTGGACATTGATGCGGGAGGCTGTTGATAATGTTGTGGCAGCAAAGCACCAAGAACATCTGGTGAGATTGGCTGGAAAGTGATACAATACCTGTGGTGAATTCAAATGAAATCAAGCCAGGCGGTGAACACTCTCCTTCCCTAAGGTAAAAAATATTTTTTACTTATTTTTTTCAATACTGTACGATGTTTACTCATTGAACTAATGTACCATAATATGATGGGTGTAAATGATAGATAATAATGTGGCTTGACATGTTGTCACTAGTGCCATGTGTATAAGGTAGAGTAGAAACTTAGACACACTTTTTGCATTGAACAATTTAGGTATGTAATAAAATTAACTTTCACTAAATGTAGTAGATAAGCCACCTTTTCGATTCTAGTGACAATAGGAAAAAAGAACAAAATATCTCATTCCAGCTTCTAACTCTTGCGCCATGATACAGATTGTTGCTGGTATACCTGCAGTTTCATGAATACATAGTTACCTACCTTGAATAGTACAACATTATTCACAAGTTCATTATTTTTGAAGCCACATAAGAAAGTGGCACCCGAAAAAGTTATAATAGGGAGAAGAACAAAGCGGGCATTGATGCGGGATGTTGTTGATAATGCGGTGTCGGCAAAGCATCAATAACATCTGGTGAGGTTGGTGCAGAAAGTGATGTAATACTTGTACTAAGGTCAAATAAAAATAAGCCAGGCGGTGAATACTCCCCTTCCCAGAAGAAAAAAAATATTTTTTACATATTTTTTTTGATACTGTACGATGTTTACTCATTGAAAAAATGTACGACAATAATATGGGTACAAATAATACACAATAATGTGGCTTGATATGTTGTTACTAGTGCCGTGAGTATAAGGTTGAGATGGAACTCAGTCACTCTTTAAGCATTGAACAATTTAGGTATGTAATCAAATTAATTTACACTAAATGCAGTAGATAAGCGAACTTCTCGATTCTAGTGACAATAGAAAAAAGACCAAAATATCTTATTCCCAGCTTCTGACTCTTTCGCCATGCCACTGATTGCTACTGGTATGGCCGCAATTTGACAAATACATAGTTACCTACCTTGAATAGCACAACATTATTCGCAAGTTCATCATTTTGCCAACCATATAAGAAAGTGGCACCTAAAAAAGATTCAACAGGGAGACAGGCAAAGTGGACATTAATATGGGAGGCAATTGATAATGCTGTGGCAGTAAAGCATCAATAACATCTCGTGAGGTTGGCTGGAAAGTGATGCAATACCTGTGGTGAATTTAAATGAAATGAAGCTAGGCAGTGAACACTCTCCTTCCCTAAGGAAAAAAATATTTTTTACTTATTTTTTTCATTACTATACGACGTTTACTCATTGAACTAATGTACCATAATTTATGGGTATAAATGATAGACAATAATTAGGCTTGATATGTTGTTACTAGTGCCATGAGTATAAGGTAGAGTAGAAACTTAGTCGCACTTTTAGCATTGAACAATTTAGGTATGTAATCAAATTAACTTTCACTAAATGTAGTAGATAAGCCACCTTTCCGATTCTTGTGACAATAGGAAAGAAGACTAAAATATCTCATTTCCAGCTTCTAACTCTTGCGCTATGACACAGATTGCTGCTGGTACACCTGCAGTTTGATGAATACATAGTTACTCACCTTGAATAGCACTACATTATTCGTAAGTTCTTCATTTTGCCTGCCATATAAAAAAGTGGCACCTGAAAAAGGTTCAACAAGGAGACAGGAAAAGTGGACATTGATGCGAGAGGCTATTGATAATGCTGTGGTAGCAAAGCATCAATAACATCTGGTGAGGTTGGCTGGAAAGTGATGCAATACCTATGGTGAATTCAAATGAAATGAAGCCAGGCGGTGAAAACTCTCCTTCCCTAAGGGAACAAGTATTTTTTATTTATTTTTTTAATACTGTACGATGTTTACTAATTAAACTAGTGGACCATAATATGATGGGTATAAATGATAGACAATAATGTGGCTTGATATGTTGTTACTAGTGCCATGAGTATAAGGTAGACAAGAAACTTAGTCACACTTTTAGTATTGAACAATTTAGGTATGTAATCAAATTAACTTTCACTAAATGTAGTAGATAAGCCATCTTTCTGATTCTAGTGACAATAGGAGAAAGACTAAAATCTCTCATTTCCAGCTTCTAACTCTTGTGCTATGAAACAGATTGCTGCTGGTATACCTGCAGTTTGACGAATACATAGTTACCCACCTTGAATAGCATAGCATTATTCATAAGTTCATTATTTTGGAAGCCAGATAAGAAAGTGGCACCCGAAAAAGTTATAACAAGGAGAAGCACAAAGCGGGCATTGATGCGGGAGGCTGTTGATAATGCTGTGGTGGTAAAGCATCAATAGCATCTGGTGAGGTTTGTAGAAAGTGATGTAATACTTGTGCTAAAGTCAAATAAAATTAAGTAAGGCGGTGAATACACTTCAACAAAAACACTCAACAAGTTTGACATTTTTTAGTTGGAAACTGGGGTTATTACCGAGCCTCTTTGGGATGCTGCAACAAATCCCTTGCCATACTCGAGTAATCCAGTATTTGTACGAGAGTTTACTATAAAACTTCTAAGCACTTCATTTCCCAACATGACATCAGCAGAGGTAATTTGAGTGAACAGTTGATTGTCCCCTCCTTTACCAGAACAGATAACTAATTACAAGCGATGTGTAGGTTACGCAATTTGTAACTGGACTCTTTGAATCTACAAAGGATCTTTCAACATTTAAGACTCACATACGAGACTTTCTTGTACAGTCAAAAGAATTTTCATCGCAGGTAATTCTTTTTGTTAATTCAACAAAATTGCTCATTTAATTGATTTACATTTACTGATTTTACTAGGTGAATTTTTCTATGGCTAAAGTTATTCATATTGGAAAAATAGTGTATCTACTAGATGAGCTATATGTTGCTGTCACTAACAGCTTGCTTGTATTGAAGCTCCATTAATAATTTTAAATACTATTAATTTCAAGAATTTTAAATAATGAATTGTGAATGTCATTATAAATATTTGTCTAACTACTTTTTTATATAATTATGCAGGATAATAATGAAGATTATGCAGATTATTATTGTGGTTTATTGGCTAAGATAGAGTAGTGTTAGGAATGAATACATGTATGGTTGACTAAGACTTTTATTAGAAGATACTTATGTAGGATACGTTATATATAGAAAATTAAATAAAAAATAATAAGGGATCTAAGGCTACACTTATATACAGTAGCTGTGGTATACAAAAATAAATAAGGGACTGATAAACCACTATTTCATGGTTTATCTTGTGCTCAATTGAGTGGTTTTTATTAACTCTTTACCCACTTATTCATATTATTTGCATGGTTTTATATTTCCTTCTTAATTATGTGTTTTGATTGAAAACATGCTTCTTTGATCTTATATTTGCTTTTTATTAATCCTCTCTTATTACCATTAGATGTCTTGATATGTGTGTTAAGTGTTTTCAGAGATTATAGGGCATGAATGGCTCAGAGGATGGGAAGAAAGCATGCAAAAGTGGAAGGAATACAAGAAGTTGGAGAAACTGCTAAGCTGTCCAGCCTGACCTCTTCGCACTCAAACGGCTATAACTTTAGCTACAGAGGTCCAAACAACGCGGTTCTAGTTGCGTTGGAAAGCTAACATCCGGGGCTTCGATTTTATTTATAATTTGCTATAGCTGCCTTGACGCCTGACAATTGGATTTTTGATGGTTTAGAATTTCACAAATGAATTCTCGTTGCAAGTATAGTCTCTAAACCAATCACTAATCCTTTCATACAAAAGATTGTTTGTCACAAGTACAAACCCCTAAAATCTATAAACCGAAGTATTTAAACCTCGGGTCGTTCTCCCTAGGATTTACAATAAAGTGTTTTGTTATTGGTTGTGAGTTATATTTGGGGTTTTAGAGGAGAAACATGAATAGTAAATGGTAAGAAAACTTTATTAACAAAATGGTCTTGGCAAGATTTGGTTGTCAAGGGTCTTCATCATTATCACTAGCCACAAGTATGGTAGTTGCAAGGATTAATCCCACTTAGTCATCCTTAAATCAATTAACAAAGGAAAGTCAAGTGAGTTATATCAATCCTAGTCCATAAGTCCTAGCTTTCCACTAATTGGATTAATGAAGGCTAGAGTTAATGGCTATCAACTAGCAATCAATTGGACACTAGTGACTCAAGAAATCCTAAGTTACCTTCTCAAGCCAAGAACATAAAATCCTACTCTAACATCCTCTCAAGCATTTCATCAAACACTGAAAACAAAAGAACAAAAATATCTCAATTACAAAACCTAGAAACAAAATAAGAGAAATTACAACAAGAGAATAGGGATAGAGAGAAGAACAAAAGTGTAGCAATCACCACTTGAAGGTAGAAGTAGAAGGAGACTTGAATTAAACCTAGAACAATGAGATCCTAATCTAACCCTAATTCCTAATCCTAGAGAGAAGTGAGAGCTTCTCTCTCTAAAACTAACTCTAACTCCTAAAACTAAGCTAATGATCAAAAGTACCTAAAGTCTATTGATTCCCCTTCAATACTTGACTTAAATAGCATCAGAAATGAGTTGGATTGGACCCACAAGACTCCTAAAACCGCTGGGGACGATTTCATTAAAGTGGCCATGGACAGAATCGGCGCGCACGCGCACTCGAAGCAACATATGGCAAAATTTATATCATTTCGAAGCCCCGGATGTTAGCTTTCCAACCCAACTGGAACCGCATCATTTGGACCTCTGTAGCTCAAGTTATGGTCAATTAAGTGCGAAGAGGTCGGCTTGACAGCTTTCCGGTTCCATCATTTCTTTATGAGTTCTCCAACTTTACATGCTTTTTCTTCATTCCCTTGATCCAATCTTTGCCTCCTAAATCTGAAATCACTTAGCAAACATATCAAGGCATCTAATGGAATCAAGGTAAATTACATTTGGCTATTTTAAGATCTAAAAAGCATGTTTCACTCTTAAGCACAATTAAAGGAGAATATACAAAACCATGCTATTTCATTGGATAAATGTGGGTGAAAGGTGATAAAATCCCCTAAAATCAATACAAGATAAACCCTACAAATGGGGTTTGTCAACGCCAGGTGACGCGAACGCGTGGGTCATGCGTACGTGTGACCTGGCAGGAACACAACCCACGCGGCCGCGTGAGCCATGCGGCTGCGTCACTTGTCCGCGACCTGTACGGACCAGAAAGCGCTGGAAGTGATTTCTGGACTGTTTCTGACCCAGTTTTCGGCCCAGAGGACACATATTAGAGGCTATAAAGTGGGGGAATGCATCCATTCATAATCATGCACTCATAATTCACTTCTCATGATTTAGATTAGTTTTGAGAGGGGTTCTCTCCTCTTTCTATTAGGATTTAGGATTTCTCTTAGTTTTAGGAGTGACTCTCAATCCCAGGTTCTTTATTTTTATTTAATTTATGAACTCTTTCATGTTACACATAATTTTCTTAATTAATGTCATTTGAGGTATTTCCATTCATGATTGCTTTCTTTTATTTACATGATTACTGCTTCCCATCTGAAGACATTTTTTATTCAGTAAATTTACTCTTTTTTTTTGGCTGTGGTTAAGTAATTGGTAACGCTTGAGCTGTCAAATAAAGGAGTGGTTAAAATTGGGAGTTGCTCCAATAACTCTAGACCTTCCATTGGAATTGACTAGAACCTGAGGACTAAGCTAATTAATCCACTTGATTTACCTTCATAGTTAGAGGTTAACAAAGTGAGATTAAAATTCCAATTTCATCACAATTGATAAGGATAGGACCTCCAGTCTTCATACCTTGCCAAGAGATTTTATTATTGTTAATTTATTTTACTTGTCATTTAAATATACCTGTGCACATTGCCCAAACTCCAAATTTCTCAAAACCCCAAATTTACAATCTCCATAACCAATAATAAGAACATACCTCCCTGCAATTCCTTGAGAAAACGACCCGAGGTTTGAATACTTCAGTTATCAATTTATTTAGGGGTTTGTTACTTGTGACAACCAAAACGTTTGTACGAAGGGATTTTTGTCGGTTCAGAGACTATATCTACAACGCGACTGTTTTTATGACATTCTTTACTGGCAAAAAACCCGACGTCAAAATGGCGCCGTTGCCGGGGAATTGCAAACGTGTGCCTTATTATTGGTTATTGTAAATATTTTTTCACTTATTATTGGTTATTGTAAATAATTTTCAAAAAAAAATATTTATCTTTTTTAAAATCTTATCTTTTTCAAAATATTTTCTTTTTATTGATTTTTATTTTTATTTTGTCTCACTACTATGAACTCTCACCCCTTTGGCTATGAGTCTGGTTACAATTATGTTGCAGGAAGAGGAGATTATAATGACAACATGCACCATGGTTGGAACAATCAAAGATGGGAGGAGCCACAAGGATTTGATCAACCATCATGGCAACAACCACCTCCAATGGACTATCAACAACCATTCTGTGATGCATATCAAGATGATGGCTATGGTGAGCGCTCTTTTGATTATCAACAACCACCACCATATGCCTATTAACCCCCTCCTCAACATGACTTTAGACCACCACACTTACAAGCCCCTTTTCGCCATTCACCCCCATATGACCCTAACCCTCAACCACCATACCAACCACCTTATGAGCCATATGAACCATATATAGAACCACCCCAATTCCAACCCAATTACTCACAAGAACCACCACTTCAATATTCACCATCTCCATATCCATCAATCCAAGAGCATTATGATCCTACTTATGAAAACCGAGTGCATCAAGAGGCAAAGGATCGTCTCAAGGAAACAATGGATCGATTTCAGGCAACCACTCAACAACTGGGGCAAGTATTAATTCAATGGGCTTCTAGACGCTTAAATACACAAGGATCAGCCACAGCCCCATGTGGACAGTCTAGTGAAGAGCATAGTATAAAGGAGATACCAGAAACTCCAGTGGACAAGACAGAGCATGAATTCATACTAGAACAAGTAGAAGAAGCTATCATTGTTCAAGAAGAAGAGTTGGTTGAAGACTTAGGAGACGCAGAACCTCCATGGGAAAGACAAGACATAGAGCCTCCTTCCAAGACGGTTGAAATTGATGCTGAAGAGGGTGTACAACCTCCAAAGCATATCATAGATGAAGATTTGGAAGAGGTTGATCAAGAGATGGAGATTCAAGAAGAAGAAGCACAACCTCCCATGCCCTTGGAAAGCAATGAAAAGGAGATTGAAAATTGAAAAAGAGCTACCAAGAGGAAGAGGTTGAAATTGAAGAAGTTTGCAAAGAGGTGGTAGTTATCCGAAAAGAGCATAAGGGAGTAGAGCTTGCAATTTCATTAAAAATACCTCCCCTTAAGTTGCCATCATCCTTCATAACATTCAAGTGGGTAAAATTCATATCCCTTAGCTTTCTAATTCCACTTGAATATGGGCTACTGGAGACGGATGGTCAACTTAGATCTCTTTGTGGCATTAAGAGTAAAAGGAAGATGGTCAGTGGTAAGAATTGTCCTGCAAGGTTCATCATGGTCGGAAGCTTTAAGCTTAAACGTAAAGGTTGGTATAGAGCTCAACTGAATGGGTCTAGGAAGTTGTTTGGCTGCTTTAGTGAGAATTCAGATTGCTTGCTACCCAGATGGAATCATGATAATCAACACAAAGACGGGTGTAAAAGCAAGGTTTGGGATCCTGGAATCTGTTCTGACATCCAACACCCCGGGAGCCTAAGAATCTTTTTGAAGCTGCTCAAGGGTTTTACATGCCTGTTTGGGACCCCGGAGGTTACTGGAATCACAAACACTGGTGAAGATTCCTGGATGAGTTCAAGCACAAGCCACCATAACAAGGAGCTCACCAAATGTCCAACTTAAGGACTTTAACTAAAAGTGCTAGGTGGGAGACAACCCACCATGGTATGATCGTTTCTTTTTCAATTTTATTTCGTTTTGTGGGTTTTTATTTTATTTTATTTTATTATATTGAACCTGGAGTTTTGCATCACATTCATATTAACACTGCATTCTGCATCTTTTCAGATTAAAAAAAAAGGGCGAGCACGCGACGCGACCGCATCAGCGACGCATCCTCCATTCCCAAGGCTCTAACAAGAACGAACTGCTCTGATACCATTTGTAACGACCCAACTTCCAGAACGTCATGATCATACCGAAAGTAAGGCGTTACCAACCTGCTTTCCTTTATTAACTATTTACTATTGAGCCTCTAGTTCGATATTGCGATCCAGTTTTAGTAAAAATACCAGAAAATTTTGTTTTTATTTATCAAATCATATAGCAAGCATCACCAAGTAATAATAATCACATAATTATTAATAATAATATCTGTCATACAAAAAATTTCAAATAAAACTCACATACAAATCCTATCCCTCTTTATAAAATAAAAATTAAAGTAACAAGGGCGAGGGAAATTCTATGAAAATAACTCAAGTCATAAACTTAACTCATAAACAAGATCTATAATCGCCTGCAGCTTCAAACGGAGTCTTCGAACCTGTGTCACTGAAAGGGTGGAAGATTTTGGGGTGAGAACAAACCACACGTTCTCAATAGGGAATGGGAATGCCGTAAAAGTAATGAAATAGAATGCAAATAATTAATATACTCAAAGAAACTATAGTTTTGTCAAACTCTTTTTGGAAATACTACTCTTTTGGTTTTACTTTACTAATTATTTACCTCTTTCAAAAATCTAAGCTCAAAACAAATTCCAAAATATAAAACTGGTCACTTTAAACATTTTTCAACCACATAATTAATTTTCAATCACAACGTCAATTCTTAATCATCATCATACACTCACCAACAAATAGCACTAACAAAAGATTCAATTCAACACACAACAAGTCACAGCAAGGCAAACAGCACAATCACAGGGAAGTACAACGAGCAAACCCAATCAAATACAAATGCACACACAAGGATGATGCATGTCTAACCCTAGTGCAGGTAATGAGCTCATTTGTCGGTTACATACCCGCTCCCGACGTTACCCGGAGTCCTCTGACCAGGTAAGGCTTCCCTGTTGGCAATGCCCCTCGCAAGAGTCCTTTGACTTGTGAGGCAAACCACTGCAAGAGTCCTTTGACTTGCAGGGCGGCACTAGCAACCCACTGCAAGAGTCCTCTGACTTGCATGGCGGAGCTAGTTAACTTATATCTGCCCAACACACTCACTGTAAGAGTCCTTTGACTTACAGGAGCACACACATACTCTCACTGTAAGAGTCCTTTGACTTACAGGAGTATATGCTAGTTGTGTTTTCTCGATACCTCTGTAAGAGTCCTCTGACTTACAGAATAGCATTATAGCTAAGTATCCCAGGGAAGCGCTCTTAGTGGTCGTACCACCATTTATCTGACTGCCTTCACGCAGCAGATCATCACATAAACATCTCAAGAGTTGCCATAATGCAACAAATGAACAAACACATCTCTTCGGTTGCCTCAAGCAACAAATGACCTTTCAACAGGTCCTCTGCTTTTTATTCTCTTTTATAATCATAAATACGCAAGCGGGACAAAACCCACGTCCTTGCCAACAATCTCATAAACTAAATACCTTTCCTCAAAAGAATCTGTGTAATTATCATCATAAGTTATCATTCTCATTATTCATTTCTAGTTACATATTCTTACACAACATCTCTCTCTTTCTTTATTCAATCATGTTGCACAAACCTTACGACTTCCACTTTTGCAACCTCTTAACTCAAACCAATTTTAAAACCACTTTCTAGTTTAGTTTTCTTTCAAAAGACTCAAGAAAATCATTTATTTTAAATTCGCTGAATACTTTTCAAAACATCACCCTCTTACTAAAAGTAACCAAATAAAACTCTTTTTCAAGTTTACCAACTTCTCAAGGACTCAAAAGAAACTATCTTTCTTTACCATTCAAGTTCAAATATTCCATATTCATTAAATTTCTAAAAAAGTGATCCTTTATTTCAAACCCCAAGCATAACTCTTTTCATGTTGAATAGATCTCAAAACATAACTTCTTTTATAAACAATTCAAACGTGAACATAAACTTTGGTAATTCAAACTCAAAATAATATAATTCTTTTCTTACCTAAATAAAACTCAAATAATATAATTTTCCATGTTCAAATCTTCTAAAATAATTTTTCAAATGAAGCTTCAGAGTTTAAAAAATTTCGGCAGCACCTCCCCTAAAACTCGGACTTAGCCACCCTTACGGGTTCCCTCTTCCTCAACAAATCTCATCAACCTTTCTCAACAAGTATCAAATAAAGGTTCTCAATCAATCAGAAAATTCACAATTCGCTATCCCCACATAATCCATCAATCCAACTTCAAACTCATCAATTCATAAATTAAGTTAACCAAAAGGCTAATAGTTCCTCATTCCCAAATATCCAAACACATTATCGCCCCACTTAACCAGAATTTTAGTAACATTGACACCAAAACACAAAAATACGTATTGTTCACAAAACCTTGGTTCTCCTATAATCAACTGTTATGCTCACCTAAAAAGTCAACTTCATATAGTTTCCAATTATTACAAATTATCTTTATACTTTTAATAATAACTGCATCAGTTTATAATTTAGATTTTAAGGAATTAATTTATCAATCGATTTACAATCTCTTTACAAATCACAACTTCAAACCTAGCTTATCAGAAATTAATTCAACACCCAATGTATTGCTTACAAGCAAAATCAGAATCTCCAGCAAACATTCACCAAGCAATCCTCCATTCACATATTACTATAATCAAAGCACAAACATAACGTACTCATAGCTAGCCCAGCTAGCCCAACTAATCAGAATTAAGTAAAGTAATCAAACCACTGATCATTGTCATAACAACCTCAAAAGCAGTCACAGTTCACAGCCATAGCCATGATCAATAAATCATGACATAGAAAATTAGTCCAGCCATCACAGAATTATTTATATACTCTTAAAGTTACTATATTGTTTTAGAAAATCAGATTCTCAAGACAGTTTAATCCTTTAAGTTCTAATCCTTCAATAGCCACCAGATCAAATTTCAGCCAGTCACAAGTCAATTTCACAACCATTCCGGTACATCGGATAACTAAATTCAACAGCAAGCACTTGTTTTCAACAATTAGAATATAACCACCACTCAATCAATTTAGCATAATTACATCAAAATCAGAAAACCAATATCAATCACAACAACAACCAAAAATAATCTTATAAACTACTCACTTACAACAACAAAACCCAGTAACATTCACAGCAACTATCCACACTCAATTCATCAATTATCCAAACGACAGCTTTTCAATAATTAACCCAGCATATATCAATTTAATAAATTACACTAAACTAATCATTATTTACAACAACATCTAAGTTCAATCACAGCTCAGAATATTCACAACGACTAACTAATTTCAAAAGCATTTCAGGACATTCATGTTGATTAAGAAATTCTTAAATATTTTTAACCATTTGCACTTATCCAATAACTTGGTAGGCATTCTAAATTAAAAACGTTAAATCCCCTACCTCAAAGTCGAAACTCACAGAAATCACTAAACCCAGCAGCTCCGTTGGCAGTTCTAACATCCGTTTTGTCCCCTTGGCAGCAGACACACTGTTCTTGGGCAGCTTCAGTAACAATTTCCAGCACTCATTTTGTTTCCTGGGTAGCAACCATGGTGGTTTTAAGCAGCTCCAGTAATGGTGGAAAGCTTCAGCATCAGCCAAACAGCAGCAGTAACAATTCAGAGTAGAGCCAAAACAGGGCCAGGCCAACAATAACAGTTCCAGCAGCGGCGGTTGCGTCTTTTCGGATTTCAGAAACCAGAGGCAGAAGCAGAACCGGCTAGCTACTCCATTCGGTCCTCCAGCGATGATGTCCGGCGATGCAACGGCTCGGTGACGGCGACGGCTACGAAGGGCACGAACGGCGACACTGGAATGACGGCGACGAAACCCTCGCGGTGGTGGTTGTGGACTGGCGGCGACGGCGGCGTGGAGCACAGCTCCTCTCCTTGGTGGCGACCCTGACCCGCGTTCGTTCTCTCTCTCTGCTGGCCCCTCAACGACGACGGCGGGCGAGCTCCAGGGCAACGGTGGTGACGGCGGGACGAGGTTGAACGGCGACGCTGCAGTTCACGAGGATGACGACGATGGTGGCACGGGCTCCTTGCGGCGGCAATAGGGCAGCAGCTCTTCCCTCTCTCTTTCCTCTTTGTTTCCGTTTCTTTCTTTGTTTTGTGTGTATTGCGTTTTGGAAGAAAGGGGGGGTGAGGTTGCGGCTGAGTGTGGTGAGGAGGTGAGGGTTAGGGTTTCCAATTTGGGAAATTAGGGTTTCTGAGTTGGATTTGGGAATTAGGTTAGAAATTAGGATTTTATAAAAGAATATGGATAGATATGAATAGATATTTTGATAAAATTGGAGGATAGGATAATTTTAGAATCAAATATACTCTATTAAAAATATTTAGAAACATTATTTATCAACATATTGCTAAGTTCAATCAATTATTTCTAATTTACATTATAAAATGAACAAGTTAATTATATTTTGTAAAGTACAATTTAAATTCAAATATCAATTTTCTAGATTAAATCATACAAATCTCTATTATTTTTCTATCTCCGAAACTTTAATTTCAATTTATAAAATAACCAATTATAATAAAAATTGTACATAAATATTAATTGACTTAAACTTAAAGTATTTATAAATATTAATCTAATCATTTCTAACAAAATAATTTCTAGGAGTTCAAATTAATAACATAATCCATTCAAAATAGGATTTATTTAAATTAAATTATACAATTCTTTCTTATTTTTCA
>NC_029781.3:53599434-53604670 GCF_000817695.3 Arachis duranensis
AAATAACTAATTATTTGATTTTCAAAAACTAGGGTTGTTACATTCTACCCACCTTAGAAAAATTTTCGTCCTCGAAAATTGCTAGAATAAAATAGGTTCAAATTGAAATCAAAGAAAGCAGAATATACGAACCGAAGTATAGGCATTGTCAAGAATGGATATTCAAAGAGTTACGTAAGCAATCAGATTTATAGGCAAGCAAAGGTATACAAGAATGACAAAATATGGTTGGGAAACAAGCAAATCACATTTTAAGAAGGAAATTCAAACTAGAGAATTCCAATGAAAGCAACGAAGAAAAAGATAGCACGAGTTCATGTGGCACGAATAAAGATTATACGTCGAATCGAAGCTAACTTCATAACCTCTAATGCTCCCAAACCCCGTAAATCGCATTACCTATTCTTCTATTTCGTCTATGATAACCCATTAGTGTTCCCATACACATAAATCATTAGTATTAAGTTGGCCAGACCTAATACCATGAGGCATGCAATGGTAAACCAACAGTGTTAATCATCAGACAGTCATGCAAATAAAACACAAACTCTTGTTATCAGAACAAGTCACAAAGCATGACAGACACTCAGAGTATGCAGTGAAGCATAGTCAGTCCATTCCCAAGGCTCTAACAGGAACGAACTGCTCTGATACCGGAAACTCCATTTAATTACCTTTAGTAAAATAATTTTCTTAAAATAAATCACAAATAACTAATTATTTGATTTTCAAAAACTAGGGTTGTTACACGTCCGCGTCGCAAGGAGATGAGAGAATATTAAATTGAACAGAGAGTTATGCAGGAGCAGGGCTGGAGGCGCGCTATTAGCACAAATTGACTCCACGCGAACGCGTCGATGACGCGTCCGCGTCATTTGGAAAAAATAGCCTCCCACGCGACCGCGTCACCCACGCGTCCGCGTGACCTAAAATCGGCGTAAAAAGGGTGTATGGCCGAAAGTTGAGCTGGAATTGGGCTGGACTCGTACTGGAAGCCCAAGCCTCACCACGCGAACACGTGCCTCATGCGTCCGCGTCATATTGGAAATAAGGAACGCGTCACCCACGCGTCCGCGTCATATTGGAAATAAGGCCACCCGCGCGATCGCGTCGACCACGCGACCGCGTCACCCTGGATTTTGGCAATACCAAGTTTTGAACAGAGAGTTGTGCGACCGCGAGGTTGCACTCGTGCCACTAGCGCAAATCGAGTCACGCGATCGCGTGCCCCACGCGTCCGCGTCGCCCAACCTTATCGCGCACCACGTGACCGCATCACCCACGCGACCGCGTCGCCAACGTCGCACAACCTATCCAGATTAGTGCCAATTTTCTTATCTTTTCTCTTCTAATCCTAATTTCTTCCTTCTCTCTCCTTTCTCACTTTCTTTTTCTACTTATCATTCTTTTTCACTTTCATTTTATTTTGTTTAATTTATTTGCATACTTTCATTCATTGCATATTTTATTTTTCTAAAAGTTATTATTGGTGTTCAAATATTCTTATTCAACTGTTACATCTTTTCTGGTATTTTCTTGATGCTTCATGACTTGTTTAATTCCGATTGAGTAATATTATTTAAATCAATGCCAATATTTTATACTTTTGCATTGACATGAATTTATATTATCTCTCCTTACCCACACTCTCTTCCCTATTGTTGCAACTTTTTGCACTCTTGATTTGCCATGTCCTTCTATTATCTTCTCACTTGCATGTTGTAGCTACCATGTAATTGAGATCCTTATTTTTGGCATTAACCAACCCCTGTTTTATTTGTTTTCTATCTTTGCTTTGGGTTACTTTTCTTCCCTATTTTCTTTCAGGATGGCCACCCGGAAGAAAAGTGGAAGACGTTTACATGGGGAGACAAACAAGTCCATCTGCACAATCATTGAAGAAAGGCATCAGTTGGAACAACCTGTCCACCTGCACATCTCAGCATGCACCGAGGACGGTGCAATCTTTAAGTGTGGGGAGGTCGATACCGATCTCCAGGGGTTAGTTATTTCCTATTTCAACACCAATGTTTTATTTTATTTTTTAGTTCATTGTTGTTGCATATTTATTTGATTTTGTGCATTTAGTTACTACTTGGTTGAAGTAATATTTTCTTTTTCAAGAAATTTTTATAGTATTTCACTAATTTGAATAAAACTTTTTGAAAAACTTGTAAGAAAGAAATATTATTTTGGAACATGGTCTAGAGTTCGAACACACAAAACCTGTGAGATTTTGAGCCTATTAGAATTGGTTGCATTCTATCAACCAAAATTTTGTTTTAGTGAGTATTTTTCTCTCTAAAATTGTGATCTTTGTCTTGCTTAATTCTATATTTCCATAATTTGATGTATGCATGCACTTATATGATTGAGGCTTTTGTTTTACTTAGCTTACATACCCACATGGCCTTACCTTTCATTATCCTTTGCAATCCAATTTGAGCCTATTTTACCCCTTTGTTCTTTACTTTAGCACATCATTAACTCTAAGCGGAAAACAATAATGTCCTTAATTTGAATCCTTAGTTAGCTTAGACTAGTGAGAGTGCTCATAAATTAAGTGTGGGAAAAGTGGGTTTGGAAACAATTGGTTTGAGAATTGAGTATGTTAGAATTTTCTGAAAATGTGAAAGAATATTGAGAATATGTTCATGCATTCAATACTTCAATCATATGCATTGAGAAAAATAAAAGAATATATATATATATATATATAAAAGATCAAAATAAGTGAAAGGGGACAAAATGCCCCAAAGTAAGCGGTGAAAGCAATGCATATGAGTTATACTTGAAATTAGAATGCATGAATATGTGGAAAACATGGTTAATGGATGGTTAGATGTTGTATTGTGATTACATTATTTGTGCATTAAATTTATGTTGATTGTTAGATGAAGAGCAAGCCTTAGAAAGCAAGGTTAGTAGAGAATTGAGAGATCGAACCTTAAACACCTGAGTGATTAGAGTGTATACACTACCAGTAAGGGTTCGATGCTCAATTCCTTGTTCCCCACTTTCATAAGCTATTTTCTTCTTACAAGTCTATTTGTGCTTCATTTTTATGATTTGAATTAGTGAAATCCAGTTCATCTTTGTCTTGAAGAACTTGTTTATTTTTTACTAAGTAGGTAGAAACATTCTGCATTTAGTTGCATTCATAGGTTGCATCTCATACATTCTATCATTCCTCTTCATTCCTTTATAGCTTCTCTTGAGCTTAGCATGAGGACATGCTAATGTTTAAGTGTGGGGAGGTTGATCAACCACTATTTCATGGTTTATCTTGTGCTCAATTGAGTGGTTTTTATCAACTCTTTACCCACTTATTCATACTATTTGCATGGTTTTATATTTCCTTCTTAATTATGTGTTTTGATTGAAAACATGCTTCTTTGATCTTATATTTGCTTATTATTAATCCTCTCTTATTACCATTAGATGCCTTGATATGTGTGTTAAGTGTTTTCAGAGATTATAGGGCATGAATGGCTCAGAGGATGGGAAGAAAGCATGCAAAAGTGGAAGGAATACAAGAAGTTGGAGAAACTGCTAAGCTGTCCAGCCTGACCTCTTCGCACTCAAACGGCAATAACTTTAGCTACAGAGGTTCAAACGACACGGTTCTAGTTGCGTTGGAAAGCTAACATCCGGGGCTCTGATTTGATATATAATTTGTTATAGCTGCCCCGACACCAGGCGACACGAACGCGTGGGTCACGCGGACGCGTGACTTGGCAGGAACACAACCCGCGCGGCCGCGTGAGCCATGCGGCCGCGTCACTTGTCCGCGACCTGTACGGACCAGAAAGTGCTGGAAGTGATTTCTGGACTGTTTCTGACCCAGTTTTCGGCCCAGAGGACACATATTAGAGGCTATAAAGTGGGGGAATGCATCCATTCATAATCATGCACTCATAATTCACTTCTCATGATTTAGATTAGTTTTGAGAGGGGTTCTCTCCTCTCTCTCTCTTAGGATTTAGGATTTCTCTTAGTTTTAGGAGTGACTCTCAATCCCAGGTTCTTTATTTTTATTTAATTTATGAACTCTTTCATGTTACACATAATTTTCTTAATTAATGTCATTTGAGGTATTTCCATTCATGATTGCTTTCTTTTATTTACATGATTACTGCTTCCCATCTAAAGACATTTTTTATTCAGTAAATTTACTCTTTTCTTTTTGGCTGTGGTTAAGTAATTGGTAACGCTTGAGCTGTCAAATAAAGGAGTGGTTAAAATTGGGAGTTGCTCCAATAACTCTAGACCTTCCATTGGAATTGACTAGAACCTGAGGACTAAGCTAATTAATCCACTTGATTTACCTTCATAGTTAGAGGTTAACAAAGTGAGATTAAAATCCCAATTTCATCACAATTGATAAGGATAGGACCTCCAGTCTTCATACCTTGCCAAGAGATTTTATTATTGTTAATTTATTTTACTTGTCATTTAAATATACCTGTGCACATTGCCCAAACTCCAAATTTCTCAAAACCCCAAATTTACAATCTCCATAACCAATAATAAGAACATACCTCCCTGTTTTTCCTTGAGAAGATGACCCGAGGTTTGAATACTTCGGTTATCAATTTATTTAGGGGTTTGTTACTTGTGACAACCAAAACGTTTGTACGAAGGGATTTTTGTCGGTTTAGAGACTATATCTACAACACGACTATTTTTATGACATTCTTTACTAGGGGTGGCAAAACAGGTTAAGTCCGCCGGGCCGATTCGCAAAATTCGCTAAAAAAGGCGGGTCGGGCTATGATTTCGAACCCGCCAAATTAAGAAAATCCGCCAAACCCGCACCGCCAATTTGGTGGGTTTTGGCGGGGCGGGACGGGCCGGTCCGTCGGGCCGAAGCTTTATATTTTTCTTTTTTTTTATTAAATAAAATAGTGGTTACTATTATAAAATTAATAATTATAGAATTTTTAAACACTTTTTTTTTTCATTTTTTGTTTTTATTCTTCTTTTAGTTATTAACTTTATTTATTTTATTTTACAATTTTGTATATATGTTCAAATTATGTGACTTATTTTTTAAAATAAAGATGATTTTATTGACAAATATTATTTTGAACAATTTTATTGAAATTAAAAATTAAAAAAAAGAGTAAAAAAATTATATTATAATTTGACTATTTTTTATTTTTATTTTATTTTTTAATTATTATTTTTCGGTTAATTTTAATTAATTTTATTTTTCAAAAAAAAAAGAGCCAAG
>NC_029781.3:53606014-53611450 GCF_000817695.3 Arachis duranensis
AAACGACCCGAGGTTTGAATACTTCAGTTATCAATTTATTTAGGGGTTTGTTACTTGTGACAACCAAAACGTTTGTACGAAGGGATTTTTGTCGGTTCAGAGACTATATCTACAACGCGACTGTTTTTATGACATTCTTTACTGGCAAAAAACCCGACGTCAAGGACCTAAGGCTACACTTATAAATGGTAGCCATAGTATACAATATGGCTACACTTTATATGTGATGCAGTAGCGTTAAAAAGCGTAGCCTATTCTAGCAAAAATAGAAGCTGAAAAGTGTAGCCTTTGGTTCTGAATAGTATCACTTGAAAAGCGCACCATATTCCCAAATGCGAAAAGCATAGCCCTTGATGTTGCAAAGTGTAGCCTTTGAGAATAGGCAACGGTCGAATAGGAATCACCCCAAAAAGCATAGCCGTAGCCCAGAAAGCGTAGCCGTAGCCTAAGGCATCATTTTTTTCACTTTTGGCTACACTTTTCAAGTGTACCTGAATGTGTATTTTTTACATATTTTTTTAATACTGTCCCATGTATACTCATTGAACAAATGTACAATAATATGATGGGTATAAATGATACACAATAATGTGGCCTAATATGTTGTTACTAGTGCCATGAGTATAAGGTAGAGATGGAACTCAGTCACACTTTAAGCATTGAACAATTTAGGTATGTAATCAAATTAATTTACACTAAATGCAGTAGATAAGCCACCATCCCAATTCTAGTGACAATAGAAAAAAAGACCAAAATATCTCATTCCCAGCTTCTGACTCTTGCGCCATGCCACTTATTGCTACTGGTATGGCTACAGTTTGACGAATACATAGATACCCACCTTGAATAGCACAACATTATTCGCAAGTTCATCATTTTACCAGCTATATAAGAATGTGGCACCTGAAAAAGTTTCAACAGAGAGACAGGCAAAGTGGACATTGATGTGGGAGGCTGTTGATAATGCTGTGGCAGCAAAGCATCAATAACATCTGGTGAGGTTGGCTAGAAAGTGATGCAATACCTGTGGTGAATTCAAATGAAATGAAGTCAGGCGGTGAACACTCTCATTCACTAAGGGAAAAAATATTTTTTTATTTATTTTTTCAATACTATACGATGTTTACTCATCGAACTAATGTACCATAATATGATGACTATAAATGATAGACAATACTGTGGCTTGATATGTTGTTACTAGTGCCATGAGTATAAGGTAGAGTAGAAACTTATTCACAATTTTAGCATTGAACAATTTAGGTATGTAATCAAATTAACTTTCACTAAATATAGTAGATAAGCCACCTTTCCGATTCTAGTGACAATTGGAAAAAAGACTAAAATATCTCATTTCCAGCTTCTAAATCTTGCGCCATGACAAAGATTGCTGCTGGTATACCTGCAGTTTGATGAATACATAGTTACCCACCTTGAATAGCACAACATTATAAACAAGTTCATTATTTTGAAAGCCATATAAGAAAGTGACACCCGAAAGAGTTATAACGGGGAGAAGGACAATGTGGGCATTGATGCAGGAGGCTGTTGATAATACTGTGGAGGTAAAGCATCAATAACATCTGGTGAGGTTGGCAAAAAGTGATGTAATACTTGTGCTAAAGTCAAATAAAATTAAGTCTGGCGGTGAATACTCCCCTTCCCTGAAGAAAAAAAATTATTTTTTACATATTTACTTTTAATACTGTACGTGGCTTACTCATTGAACAAATGTACAACAATATGATGGGTATAAATGATACAAAATAATGTGGCTTGGTATGTTGTTACTAGTGCCATGAGTGTAAGGTAAAGATGGAACTCAGTCACAATTTAAGCATTGACCAATTTAGGTATGTAATCAAATTAATTTACACTAAATTCAGTAGAGAAGCCACCTTCCCGAATATAGTGACAACAGAAAAAAAGACCAAAATATCTCATTCTCTAGCTTCTGACTCTTGCGCCATACCACTTATTGCTATTGGTATGGCTGCAGTTTGACGAATACATAGTTACCCAACTTAAATGGCACAACATTATTCCAAGTTCATCATTTTGCCAGCCATATAAGAAAGTGGCAGCTGAAAAAGTTTTAACAGGGAGATAGGCAAAGTGGACCTTGATGCGGGAGGTTGTTGATAATGCTGTGGCAGCAAAGCATCAATAACATCTGGTGAGGTTGGTTGGAAAGCGATGCAATACCTGTCGTGAATTCAAATGAAATGAAGCCAGGCGGTGAACATTCTCCTTCCCTAAGGGAAAAAATAATTTTAACATATTTTTGCAATACTGTACGATGTTTACTCATTGAACTAATGTACCATAATATGATGGGTATAAATGATTGACAATAATGTGGCTTGATATGTTGTTACTAGTGCCATGAGTATAAGGTAGAGTAGAGACTTAGTCACACTTTTAGCATTGAACAATTTAGGTATGTAATCAAATTAACTTTAACTAAATGTAGTAGATAAGCCACCTTTCCGATAATAGTGACAACAGAAAAAAAAGACTAAAATATCTCTTTTCCAGCTTCTAACTCTTGCGCCATGACATAGATTGCTGCTGGTATACCTGCAGTTTGACGAATACATAGTTACCCACCTTGAATAGTACAATATTATTCACAAGTCCAATATTTTGGAAGACATATAAGAAAGTTGCACTCGAAAAAGTTATAACAGGGAGATGAAAAAAGCGAGCATTCATTTGGAAGGCTGTTGATAATACTGTGGCGGCAAAGCATCAATAACATCTGGTGAGGTTGGCAGAAAGTGATGTAATACTTTTGCTAAAGTCAAATAAAATTGTGCCACGCGGTGAATACTCTCCTTCCCTGAAGAAAAAAAAATATTTCTTACATTTTTTTTAAAACTGTACGATGTTTACTCATTGAATAAATGTACAATAATATGATGGGAATAAATGATACACAATAATGTGGCTTAATATGTTGTTACTAGTGTTGCGAGTGTAAGGTAGAGATGGAACTCAGTCACACTTTAAGCATTGAACAATTTAGGTATGGTATCAAGTTAATTTACACTAAATGCAGTAGATAAGGCACCTTCCCGATTCTAGTGACAATAAGAAAAAAAGACCAAAATATCTCATTCCCAGCTTCTGACTCTTGCGCTATGCCACTTATTGCTACTGGTATGGCTACAGTTTTACGAATACATAGTTACCCAACTTGAATAGCACAACATTATTTGCAAGTTCATCATTTTGCCAGCCATATAAGAATGTGATACCCGAAAAAGTTTCAACAGGGAGACACGCAAAGTGGACATTGATGCGGGAGGCTATTGATAATGCTGTGGCAGCAAAGCATCAATAACATCTGGTGAGGTTGGCTGAAAAGTGATGCAATACCTGTGGTGAATTCAAATCAAATGAAGCCAGGCGGTGAACACTCTCCTTCCCTAAAGGAAAAAGTATTTTTTACTTATTTTTTTCAATACTGTACGATGTTTACTCATTGAACTAATATACCATGATATGATGGGTATAAATGATAGACAACAATGTGGCTTGATATGTTGTTACTAGTGCCATGAGTATAAGGTAGAGTAGAAACTTAGTCACACTTTTAGCATTGAACAATTTAGGTATGTAATCAAATTAACTTTCACTAAATGTAGTACATAAACCACCTTTCCGATTCTAGTGACAATAGGAAAAAAGACTAAAATATCTCATTTCCAGCTTCTAACTCTTGCGCCATGACATAGATTGCTGCTGGTATACCTGTAGTTTGACGAATACATAGTTACCCACCTTGAATAGCACAACATTATTCACAAGTTCAATATTTTGGAAGCCATATAAGAAAGTGGCACCCTAAAAAGTTATGACAAGGAGAAGGTCAAAGCGAGCTTTGATGCGGGAGGCTATTGGTAATTCTGTGACGGCAAGGCATCAATAACATCTGGTGAGGTTGGCCAAAAGTGATGTAATACTTGTGCTAAAGTCAAATAAAATTAAGCAAGGCAGTGTAGACTCCCCTTCCCCAAAGAAAAAAAAATATTTTTTACATATTTTTTTAATACTATACGTTGTTTACTCATTGAACAAATGTACAATAATATGATGGATATAAATGATACGCAATAACGTGACTTAATATGTTATTACTAGTGCCGTGATTGTAAGGTAGAAATGAAACTCAATCACACTTTAAGCATTGAACAATTGAGGTATGTAATCAAATTAATTTACACTAAATGCAGAAGATAAGCCACCTTCCCGATTCTAGTGACAATAGGAAAAAAGACCAAAATATCTCATTCTCAGCTTCTGACTCTTGCATCATGCCACTGATTGCTACTGGTATGGCTGCAGTTTGATGAATACATAGTTACCCACCTTGAATAGCACAATATTATTCACAAGTTCATCATTTTGCCAGCCATATAAGAAAGTGACACCCAAAAAAGTTTCAGCAGGGAGACAGGTGATGAGCGGATATTTTATACGCTTTTTAGGGGTAATTTCATGTAGATTTTAGTATGTTTTAGTTAGTTTTTAGTATAATTTTATTAATTTTTAGGCAAAATTCATATTTCTGGACTTTACTATGAGTTTGTGTATTTTTCTGTAATTTCAGGTATTTTCTGGCTGATATTGAGGGAGCTGAGCAAAAATCTAATTTAGGCTGAAAAAGGACTGCTGATGCTATTGGATTCTGACCTCTCTGCATTTGGAATGGATTTTTTGGAGCTACAGGAGTCCAATTGGCACGCTCTCAACTGGGTTGGAAAGTACACATACAGGGCTTTTCACCAATATATAATAGTCCATACTTTGCGTGAAAATAGACAACATAAACTGGCGTTCAACGCTAGTTCCATGTTACAACCTGGCGTTCAACTCCAGAAACAGCCTAGGCACGTGAGAAGCTTAAGTCTCAACCCCAACACACACCAAGTGGGCCTCAGAAGTGGATTTCTGCACTATCCATCTTAGCTTACTCATTTTCTATAAACCTAGGTTACTATTTTAGTATTTAAACAACATTTAGAGATTTATTTTGTATCTCATGACATTTTTAGATCTGAATTTTATACTCTTTGACGGCATGAGTCTCTAAACTCCATTGTTGGGGGTGAGGAGCTCTGTAGCGTCTCGATGAATTAATGCAACTATTTCTGTTTTCCATTCAAACACGTTTGTTCCTATCTAAAATGTTCATTCGCGTTTCACTATGAAGAAGGTGATGATCCGTGACACTCATCACCTTCCTCAATCCATGAACGTGTACCTGACAACCACATCCGTTCTACATTAGATTGAATGAGTATCTCTTAGATTCCTTAATCAGAGTCTTTGTGGTATAAGCTAGAACATTTTGGTGGCCACTCTTGATGATCCGGAAAGTCTAGACCTTGTCTGTGGTATTCCGAGTAGGATTCTGGGATTGGATGACTGTGA
>NC_029781.3:53613414-53613895 GCF_000817695.3 Arachis duranensis
AAGAATGGCTAATATGAATATGGAAGTACAATTGAAGCAAACAGAACAGCAGTTATCAAAACAAATAACAGAAGAGTGCCAAGCAGTTCAATTAAGAAGTGGAAAAACATTAAATACCTCACTTCAAGGTAGCAGGAAGCCAAGAAATGAGCAAACTACCCAAAATCCATTTGAGGACAGTAAGAGCCCAGAAAGGAATAATTCTAGCGCTCAAACGCCAGAAAATGGGTGGAAAGCTGGCATTGAACGCCCAAACCATGCTTAGTCCTAGCGTTCAACGCCAGAAACAAGCAAAGAATTGGCATTGAACGCCCAAAGGAAGCACAGTTATGGCGTTCAGACGCCAGAAACAGGTGAGGAGTTGGCATCTAACGCCACTCTAGCTTCCACCCCTGGCATTCAAACGCCAGTGGGAGATCAGACACATACAAGTGCTGATAGCAACTCCTCTAAAAAGGCTTCTCAACCCACGATTGTAGGC
>NC_029781.3:53614926-53616300 GCF_000817695.3 Arachis duranensis
TTGCAGTAGATCCCTAGGATCAAGAGAAAACAGCATTCACATGTCCATCCGGAGTATTTGCATACAGAAGAATGCCATTTGGCCTGTGCAATGCACCTGCAACCTTTCAAAGGTGCATGCTCTCTATTTTCTCTGATATGGTGGAAAAATTTCAGGAAGTCTTCATGGATAACTTCTCAGTATTTGGAGACTCATTCAGCTCTTGTCTTGACGATCTAGCACTTGTTTTGAAAAGGTGTCAAGAGACTAACCTGGTTTTAAACTGGGCTAAAGAGGTGCCAAGAGACTAACCTGGTTTTAAACTGGGAGAAATGTCACTTTATGGTGACTGAAGGAATTGTCCTTGGGCACAAAATTTCGAACAAGGGAATAGAGGTGGATCAAGCTAAGGTAGATGTAATTGAAAAATTACCACCACCTGCCAATGTTAAAGCAATCAGAAGCTTTCTGGGGCATGCAGGATTCTATAGGAGGTTTATAAAAGATTTTTTAAAAATTGCCAAACCTCTGAGTAATCTGCTAGCTGCTGACACGCCATTTATCTTTGATAAGGAGTCTCTATAGGTGTTTGAGACTCTGAAAGCTAAGCTAGTCACAGCACCAGTCATCTCTGCACCAGACTAGACATTACCATTTGAACTGATGTGTGATGCCAATGACCATGCCATTGGTGCAATGTTGGGACAAAGGCATGAGAAGCTTCTACACGTCATTTACTATGCCAGTCGTGTTTTAAATGACGCACAGAAGAACTACACAACCATAGAAAAAGAGTTACTTGCAGTGGTTTACGCAATTGACAAGTTTACATCTTATTTAGTAAGATCAAAAGTGATTGTGTACACTGACCATGCTGCTCTTAAATATCTACCCACAAATCAGGATTCAAAACCCAGACTCATCAGATGGGTGTTACTTCTTCAAGAGTTTGATATAGAAATAAGAGACAGGAAAGGGACAGAGAACCAAGTAGCAGATCACCTGTCCCGAATAGAACCAGTAGAAGGGGCGTCCCTCCCTCTTACTGAGATCTCTGAAAACTTTTTGGATGAGCAACTCTTTGCCATCCAGGAAGTGCCATGGTTTGCAGAAATTGCAAACTACAAGGTAGTAAGATTCATACCCAAAGAGTACAGTAGGCAGCAAACAAAGAAATTGATCACAGATGCAAAGTACTATCTTTGGGATGAACCATATCTCTTCAAGAGATGTGCAGACGGAGTAATCCATAGATGTGTGCCTACAGAAGAAGCACAGAAGATCCTCTGGCACTACCATGGATCACAGTATGGAGGACATTTTGGAAGTGAGCAAACAGCCACAAGAGTCCTCCAATGTGGCTTCTACTGGCCTACTCTCTATAAAGACTCCCGA
>NC_029781.3:53624223-53626298 GCF_000817695.3 Arachis duranensis
TTCCATATTTTCTTGTTCTCTTCTCTTTCATATGAGCAGGAGCAAAGACAAAAGCATTCTTGTTGAGGCTGACCCTGAACCTGAAAGGACCTTGAAGCGAAAGCTAAGAGAAGCTAAAGCACAACTCTCTGTAGATGACCTAACAGAAATCTTCAAAGAAGAACACATGGCAGCCGAAAACAACAACAATGCCAACAATGCAAGGAAGGTGCTGGGTGACTTTACCGCACCTACTCCTGACTTCTATGGGAGAAGCATCTCTATCCCTGATGGAACACAGAAGTTGGTGAATTAAAAATTATTAAAATGGTTACGTTATAAGTATAGTTCTTAACTCACCAAAAATCTGCCTATCAATTTAAAATGTGTCAAAAAAAATTTAAATTAAAAATTACTGGGAGTATGAATCCCAGGTCGTCTCCCAACGAGTTGCAGAAAGTGTGCTATTTTATTAACCAGAGGTTTTCAAAGAAGTGAATTGAGTAACAGGAAAATTAAAGTTAATAGAATTGAATAATGTAAATAAAAAGCCTTGACTGGGAGTTGATCAGTTAGAATCTCTAATGTTGTTGGAATTCTCTCAGAGTAATTGATAATTAAAGATTGGTTTGTTTAATTATCCTTTACTAAGTAAGGGAAAGTCAAACAAATTGGAATGCCATGTCTGTTCACAAGTTGCAATTTCATTAATAAAAATGAGTTGGTATCAGTGACTAGAGAGCAATCCAATAATTATCCCAATTACAAATTCTCTTTCAATCCTTCCAACTCAAGAGTTCCTTTCAATCAACTCCCTATCAAGTGAGGGAACTACTCACTCATTGTAAATAATAAATCCATAACATATGAAAGGGAATTAAAAGAAGACATGATTATTAGAAATTAAAATGAATTAAAATAAAAGAAATAATCCTTGTATTAAATAATCATAAAAGTATTCTAATGACAAAATTGAACAAAGCAAAGAACATGGAAGAATAAAACCAAGTTAAGAGAACGAACTAGAATGACGAAGTCTTGATGAGGAAATAACTCTTCTCAATGTTTCAATACTAAGACCAAAATTGAAAATTAAAATTCTAAAACCTAGAGAGAAAAAAACTAGAGGAGAAGTAAAACTAGATCCAAAAAAACTCTCCACTCTGTGGAATGAATGTTATGTTTGTTTCTGCATATTCTCTGGCTCTAGTCTGCTGTTCCGGGCCGAAAACAGGGTCGAAATAGGGTCCAAAATTGCCCCCAGCGAATTCTGCAGATTATGCAGATCGCACATGTCACGCGATTGCGTCATCCATGCGGACGCGTCATTCACGTTTTTCCCTGCCATGCGTTCGCATCGTCCACGCTTCCGCGTCACTTGTGTTTTTCCAATCCGCGCGGTCGCGTGAGCCATGCGGCCGCGTCACTGCGATTTCTCCTCTCTCACGTGAACGCGTAAGCCATACGGCCGCGTCACTTCTCGCTGGTTATCTCCTTAATTTCTCGTGTTCCTTCTATTTTTGCTAGCTTCCTTTCCAATCTCCAACTCATTCATGCCCTATAAAGCCTGAAACACTTAACACACAGATTACGACATCGAATGGAATAAAGGAGAATTAAAATGCATAATTAAAAGTCTCTAGGAAGCAGTTTTCAATCATGTAATAATTTCAGAAAGGAAATATAAATGCATGCTAAATTAATGAATAAGTGGGTAAGGATCATGATAAAACCACACAATTAAACACATTATAAACCATAAAATAGTGGTTTATCAACCTCCCCACACTTAAACATTAGCATGTCCTCATGCTAAACTCAAGGAGACCAAATAAATGAGTAAGGAAAGGCAAGACTCATGCAATGCAACCTATGAATGTGAATGCAACTACATGCTAAAATGATTCTACCTACTTGGTGAAAAGTAAATAAATCCTTCAAGAATAGATATGAACTGGATTTCACTAATTCAAATCACAAAATACAATATAAGTAACTTGCAAGAAGAAGATGGCTCATGAGAGTAGGGAACATAGAATTAAGCACTGAACCTTTACTGGTAGTGTATATCACTCTAACTCTCAAGTGTCTAGGGT
>NC_029781.3:53627211-53647846 GCF_000817695.3 Arachis duranensis
CACTTAAAGATTGCACCGTCCTCGGTGCATGCTGAGATGTACAGGTGGGTGGGTGTTGTGGTTCCTCAGCTGTTGCTCGTTGTAGAAGCTTTCTCCTTACCCGTTCTGGTGGCCAGCCTGAAAAAGGGAGAAGAGAAAGGGATATGAAGTCAAAGGTGTAGAGCAAAGAGGAGGGCGGTACGAGTAAATAGCATGCCAAGTAAGGAAGATAGTGAATGGAAGACATGGTCGCGATTCCATGTGATCAGTTCATCAATGGAAATATAGCAAGGCATGGGAAGTATTGGATACAAGATGTTTATTAGCATGCCGGCAAGGGCATGAGTAGCATAGATCAAGCATCAAAATCTTTAATGTATTGTTAGTCGTGAGAAACTAACAATAACGTTTGTATTGACAATTATATTTAATTAATAAAATAGTAAAGGAAATTTATGAAAAGTAAGCATTGAATAGTAGAAGAGAATAATTTAAAATAATGCACAATGCCATACGGGCTTTTTCATAAACACTTAGCATGCATGGTGAATATATTATTGAAAATATTAATTAGAACATGCAAGAAACCCCATAAAAATAATATATAATTGTCAAACAATTCTTTGAATAACCCACAAGCAAAATAAATAAATTTCTAACACCAATGAAAATAATGCAATGAATGAAACTATGCAAATAAATTAAATAGAAGTGAAGAGGGATGAGAAGAAGAAAGTAAGAAAAGGAAGAAGAAAGAAGAAAAGAAATAAGAAAGGAAGAAAAAAATTATATATAGGGAAGAGAAGATAAGATATTTGGCTGCGTTAGAAAAGTTGTGTAGCGCAAGCGACGCGGACACGTGAGGGATGCGGTCGCGCGACATGCACTTAAATTAATCGACGCGGTCGCGTCGGTCACGCGGACGCGTGACTCAGGTTATGCTACTGGCGCGAGGGCAGCCTCACGCTCGCACAACTCTCTGTTCAAAATCTTATTTTGCCAAATTTTGGGTGACGCGATCGCGTGGGGCATGCGATCGCGTGAGTGGGCTCCAGAAAGGAATGACGCGGACGCGTCGGCGACGCAGTTGCGTGATAGAGATTGTGTGTCCATTACCAATCCAGCACCTCTCTCGCACAATAATTCGTTGTGTACCCTTTTTACGTCGAAAATCAGGGCACGCGGTCGCGTGCGAGGCCATTATTCCCATGTGACGCGGTCGCGTGGGACGATTTGGGCCACTGGCACGCCTCCAGCCACGCTCCAGCGTGACTCTCTGTTTGTTTTTATTTTCTCACCTCTCCTTTCGACGCGGACACGTCGCTGATACGGTCGCATCGTGTGGCATTTGTTTAATATGCAGTATGCAGAATGCAAAATGATATGAATGTTATGAGTAATTCCAGGTTCAATGAAAAACTTGAAAATAAATAAAACTAAATAAAAATGAAAAAGGAACGATCATACCATGGTGGGTTGTCTCCCACCTAGCACTTTTAGTTAAAGTCCTTAAGTTGGACAATTGAGGAGCTTCCTGTTATGGCGGCTTGTGCTTGAACTCATCCAGAAATCTCCACCAATGTTTGGAGTTACAGTAGCCTCCGGGGTCCCAAACAAGGTGCAGAAAGCCTTCAAGCAAGTTAAAGCAAGTGACACGGCCCCAAGAGTGTTGATTTCTAGATTGAATTCTGGGGTCCCAAATCTTGCTTTTACACCCGTCTTCTTGTTGAGCAATATTGTTCCATCCGGGTGGCAAATAGTCTGAATTCTCACTGAATTAGCCAGACAACTTCCTGGACCCATTCAGTTGAGCTCTAAACCAACCTTTGCCTTTAAATATTGAGCACACAACCATGTTGAACCTTGTAGGATAAATCTTATCACTGACCATCTTCCTCTTACTCTTAATGCCAGAAAGAGCTCTAAGTTGACCATCCGTCTCCAGTAGCCCATATTCAAGTGGGGTCGTGAAGATTAAGGATAAGAATTTTACCCACTTGAATGTTGTATTGGACGGTAATGGCTTTGGGAGAGGTGTTTCCAATGATCTTGCAAACTCCACTCCTTTGTGCTCTTCTTTGACAACTTCCACCTCTTTGCCAGCTCCTTCAATTTCAACCTCTTCCTCTTGGTAGCTTTCTTCCAATTCAATCTCTTCTTCATGGCTTACCAAGGGCATGGGGGTTGTGCTTCTTCTTCAGTAACCTCCATCTCTTGATTAACCTCTTCAAAGTCTTCAACCATGATATGCCTTAGAGGTTGTACACCCTCCTCAGCATCAATTTCAAATGTCTTGGAAGGAGGCTCTGTGACTTGACGTTCCCATGGAGGTTCTGCATGTCCTAAGTTCTCAACCACTTCCTCTTTGACTATTGCGGCTTCGTCCAGTTGTTTTAGCATAAAATCATACTCCTCCTTGATGATTTTCTTTCTATGACAACTCCCTTCAGGATCATTATGTGGTTGAAAAGGAAGTGCACTAGAGCTTGAGGGTTGATTGTTGAAGGTATTTGGTGGTCCGATTTGGCTGACCAGAGCTTGTATAGTAGAGTTTAAATCGGCAAATACTTTCTCCATGGAGGTTTGGGGTGGATAGGAGGGTTCATTTTGATAATGATAAGGAGATGGTGTATATTGCAGTGGTGGTTCTATGTATGGTTCATTTGGCTCATAAGGTGGTTGGTATGGTGGATATGGATTAGGGTCATACGGAGGTGTTTGGTGGAAAGGAGCTTGTGAGTACGGTGGTTCAAAATTATATTGAGGAGGAGGGGGTTCATAGGCATATGGTGGGTCTTGTTGGTAGTCAAAAGAGTGCTCACCATAGCCATTGCCTTGATATGCATCACAGAATGGTTGTTGATAGTCCATTGGAGGTGGTTGTTGTCATGAGGGTTGATCAAATCCTTGTGGCTCCTTCCATCTTTGATTGTTCCAACCATGGTGCATGTTGTCATTATAATCTCTTCTTACTGCAACATAATTATAACCAGACTCATGGCCAAAGGGGTGAGAGTTCATAGTAGTGAGAGATAATAAAAACAAAAACTAACAAAAAAGAAAAAAAAATTTTGAAAAATATTTACAATAACCAATAATAAGGCACACGTTTGCAATTCCCGGGCAACGGCGCCATTTTGACGTTAGGATTTTTGCTAGTAAAGAATTTTATAAAATTGCGTTGTAAGTATAGATTCTAAACCAACAAGAATCCCTTCGTACAAACGTGTTGGTTGTCACAAGTAACAAACCCCTAAATAAATTGATAACCAAAGTATTTAAACATCGGGTCGTCTTCTCAAGGAATTGCAGGGAGGTATGTTCTTATTATTGGCTATGAGTTTTGTAAATCGGGGGTTTTGAGAATGAGGAGCAGATATGATAAATGACAAGTAAACTAAATAAATGATTGTAAAATAAACTCTTGGCAAGGTATGAGAACTGAAAGTTCTATCTTATTTATCCTTATCAATTGTGATGAGAATTGGATTTTTCTCCCACTTTGTTAACCTCTAACTATGAAGGTAAGTCAAGTGAATGAATTAATTCGAATCCTCAAGTCCCAGTCTTTCCTTGGGAAAAGTTAGAGTTATTGGATCTCGAATTAATTCTTGAAGAATTCCAATTTTCAGTCAACAATGAGTTTGATAACTCAAGAGTCACCAATTAATCAACCAGAGCCAAAAGGTAGAAAAATTTAAATTATTTATATCATAAATAAGAGAAACAAATCATAGTTCTGAAAATACCTCAAATAATATTTATTAAGAAAATCATAACATGAATTTCATTAATCCAAATTGGCGACATATATAATTAAAAATAAGAGAAGTCAAAATAAAGGAATATTAAACCTGGAGCTCAGAAGAATCATAAGTTGAAATAATAATAAATCCTAAATCCTTTTAGAGGAATTCTAATCCTAAATCCTAAGAGAGAAGAGAGAACCTCTCTCTCTAAAAACTACATCTAAACTATGAAAAGTGAATTATCAAGAGCCTACTGAGTCTCTGCAAGTTTCCTGACTTTAATCTGTGTTTCTGGGCCGAAAACTGGGTTGAAATGCGGCCCAGAATCTCTGCCAGTGACTTTTGTGATTCTGCAGATCGCGCATGTCATCCATGCGGACGCGTCATTCGTGTTTTTCCCTGCCACGCGTTCGCGTCGTCTACGCTTCCGCGTCACTTGTACTTTTCCAATCTGCGCGGTCACGTGAGCCATGCGGCCGCGTCACTGCGATTTCTCCTTTCTCACGCGAACGCGTGAGCCATGCGGCTGCGTCACTTCTCGCTGGTTATCTCCTCAATTTCTCATGTTCCTTCCATTTTTGCTAGCTTCCTTTCCAATCTCCAACTCATTCATGCCCTATAAAGCCTGAAACGCTTAACACACAGATTACGGCATCGAATGGAATAAAGGAGAATTAAAATGCATAATTAAAAGTCTCTAGGAAGCAGTTTTCAATCATGTAATAATTTTGGGAAGGAAATATAAATGCATGCTAAATTAATGAATAAGTGGGTAAGGATCATGATAAAACCACACAATTAAACACATTGTAAGCCATAAAATAGTAGTTTATCAATCTTGGAGATTGAGTTGTTTGATGTATGGGGTATTGACTTCATAGGGCCATTCCCACCATCATACTCAAACACTTATATTCTGGTGGCAGTGGATTATGTATCCAAATGGGTAGAAGCTATAGCAACACCCACTAATGATACTAAGACAGTGCTGAAATTCCTCCAGAAACACATCTTCAACAGATTTGGTATCCCTAGAGTACTAATCAGTGATGGGGGCACTCATTTCTACAATAAACAGCTTTACTCTGCTTTAGTTCGATATGGAGTTAGCCACAGGGTGGCCACTCCATATCATCCATAGACAAATGGGTAAGCTGAAGTCTCTAATAGAGAACTTAAAAGAATCCTGGAACGGACTGTGATTAACCGTAGAAGGGATTGGGCAAGAAGCTTGGATGATGCTCTGTGGGCATACAGAACAGCATTCAAGACTCCTATAGGAACTTCTCCATACCAGCTTGTGTATGAAAAAGCCTGTCACTTGCCAGTGGAATTGGAACATAAGGCCTATTGGGCAACCAGATTCCTAAACCTTGATGCCAGGTCAGCTGGAGAAAAACAATTGCTCCAGTTAAATAAGCTAGAGGAATTCAGACTCAACGCTTTCGAAAATGCAAAAATTTACAAAGAGAAAGCAAAAAGATGGCATGATAAGAAGTTGTCATCCAGAGTCTTTGAGCCAGGGCAGAAAGTTCTACTGTTTAATTCTATGCTCTGATTGTTCTCCGGAAAATTGAAATCTCGGTGGAGAGGTCCATATGTGATTACAAGTGTGTCACCATATGGACATGTGGAGCTTCAGGATAATAATTCTAACAAAAAGTTCATTGTTAATGGACAGAGAGTTAAACATTATCTTGAAAGCAATTTTGCGCAAGAATGCTCAAAACTGATACTTGATTAAAGCTCAGTAATAGTCCAGCTAAAGACAATAAAGAAGCGCTTGCTGGGAGGCAACCCAGCCATTTACAAAGCTTATTTGTTAATTAATTGATTTTTATAGGTTTATGTCAATTATCTTTAAGGTAAAATAGCAATTTCTTGAGTTCATAAAGTTATAGAAGGATTCGCAGGATAAAATAGCAAAAAGAAATCTCACTGGTGTGAAAAAGCCAGTAAGAGCTGTTTTGGGCGTTGAACGCCCAAAAAAAGCATCTATTGGGCGTTCAACGCCAGTAAGGATAGCCATCTGGGCGTTAAACGCCAGAAAGAAGCATCTTCTGGGCATTGAACGCCAGAAAGAAGCACCTTCTGGGCATTTAACGCCAGATTTATAGCGTCTTGGGCGTTCAGAAAAACGCCCAGTGACAAAGGAGTTCTTGGCGTTCAACGCCAGCTAGAAGCAACAGCTGGGCGTTGAACGCCCAGGAGAAGCTATAAATGGGCGTTAAACGCCCAAAATATGCAGCGTTTGGGCGTTTAATGCCAGGATTGTGGGGAGGAGGTAAATTCGTTTTCACTTCAAATTTTTTTCCATTTCCTATGTTTCCATCCATGATTTCTAAAACCCTAATTTATTTTCAAATCTTAATTCATAAACACAATTTTTTTTTAAATCCTCTTCAACTTCTTTTCAAATCTTTTTCAAAACAAATCTATCTCTTTTCCCTCTTAAAATCTTTTCAACTAATAAATATCTTTTTCAAATCTTCACAATATCTTTCTCAAAACAAATTTATCTTTTTCAAATATCTTTTATATCTTTTCAATTTTCAATTACATCTTTTTCGTATCATATTTATCTTTTACAAATCATATCTTCTATCTTATCTTTTCTCAAAATTTTCGAAAACCCACCCCCTCCCTTTAAATCCACATCTAGCCTCGCTCCTCTCATCAACCATTCGATACTAGCTCTCCTTCTATCCCTCTCATTTCATTTCTTTTGCTTAAGGACAAGCAAACCTCTAAGTTTGGTGTGTTTATCCGTGATCACTAAACCATACCCACTAAGATCATGGCTCCTAAAGGAAAACAACCCACTCCAAGAGGCAAGAAAGAGAGTATTCCAAAACCACATTGGAATCAAGGGAAGTTCTTAACCAAAGAACATTCAGACCATTACTACAAAATAATTGGTCTAAGATCAGTGATCTCGAAAGTTAAATTCGATCTGAAAGAAGATGAATATCCAGAGATCTAAGAGTAAATTCGAAATAGGAGTTGGGAAATCCTAGCTAATCCTGAGACAAAGGTGGGAAGAAACATGGTTCAGGAATTCTATGCTAATCTGTGGCAAATAGACAGGCAGAGAATATCTGGAACTGCTCTCTATGATTATCAGACATTGGTCAGAGGAAAGATTGTTCACATCCACCCTGATAAAATCAGGGAGATCTTTAAGCTACCTCAGCTGAAAGATGACCCAGACTCCTTTAATAGGAGAATGATGAGAATAAATAAAGGCCTGGACAAGATTCTAGAGGACATATGCCTCCCTGGAGCTAGGTGGACCACCAGCACCAAAGGCGTCCCAAATCAACTCAAGAGAGAAGATCTCAAACCAGTCGCCAGAGGCTGGCTGGACTTCATTGGGCGTTCTATACGGCCCACTAGCAACCGCTCTGAGGTCACCGTTAAAAGAGCAGTGATGATCCACTGCATTATGTTAGGAAGAAAAGTGGAAGTTCATCATTTGATTTCGTGTGAACTTTACATAATTGCAAACAAAAATTCCAAAGATGCCAAATTGGCTTATCCTAGATTAATATCTATGCTATGTAAAGATGCTGGAGTAAAGATTGGAATAACTGAGTATATCTCAGTTGAGCGACCAATCACCAAAACATCAATGGAAAAACAACAAGTGCAGGATGACCCCATCAAGAGGAGAGCACAGGAATTCCTCTCGGAATTTCCTCAATTTGAATATTGGGAGCATCTTGAAGCATCGGTTACCAAGTTGCAAGAAACTATGGACCAAATAAAGGAAGAACAGAATAATCAAAATAGCATGCTTTGCAAACTGCTTGGGGAACAAGAAGAGCAAAGGCGTGACTTGAAGGAACTGAAGCATCAGAAATTATCTCTTGAAGGATCAAGCACCCCACAGACTAGAGGAACATCCACTTCCCAAAATAAAGGTTGTTGAGTCCTAATATTTGCTTTACTCTGTGATAGTTGTCTTATAGATTTACCTTAGAAGTTATATAGGAGTAGTGGTAATTAGTATATTTATTTTGATTTTATTTCCAATTAAGCTATAATTTATTTTTGTCATCATCATCAAACATGAATAAAATAGTAGATTTTTAGAATAAAGAGGCAATTTAATTTCGAGTTCTTAATAAAGAAAATTCTAATTATTTATATGTGGTGGCAATACTTTTTGTTTTCTGAATGAATGCCTGAACAGTGCATATTTTTTTATATTGAAATCCATGAATGTTAAAAGTATTGGCTTTTGAAAGAATGATGAACAAGAGAAATATTATTGATGATTTGAAAAATCATAAACTTGATTCTTGAAGTAAGAAAAAGCAGTGAAAAAAAAGCAAAAGAGGTAGAAAAAGCCAATAGTCCTTTAAACCAAAAGGCAAGGGTGAAAAGGATCCAAGGCTTTGATCATCAATGGATAGGAGGGCCTAAGGAAATAAATCCAGGCCTAAACGGCTAAATCAAGCTGTCCCTAACCATGTGCTTGTGGCATGCAGGTCCAAGTGAAAGGCTTGAGACTGAGTGGTTAAAGTCGTGATCCAAAGCAAAAGAGTATGCTTAAGAACTCTGGACACCTCTAATTAAGGACTCTAGCAAAGCTAAGTCACAATCTAAAAAGGTTCACCCAGTTATGTGTCTGTGGCATTTATGTATCTGGTGGTAATACTGAAAAACAAAGTGCTTACGGCCACGGCCAAGACTCATAAATTAGTTGTGTTCATGAAACAACATACTAAACTAGGAGAATCAATAATACTATCTGAATTCTGAGTTCCTATGGATGACAATCATTCTGAATTTCAAAGGATAAAGTGAGATGCCAGAACTGTTCAAAAGCAAAAAGCTACTAGCCCCGCTCATCTAATTAGAATCTGAGCTTCACTTAAAACTCTGAGATATTATTGCTTCTTAATTTCTTTTTATCCTATTTTATTTATCTAGTTGCTTGGGGACAAGCAACAGTTTAAGTTTGGTGTTGTGATGAGCGAATATTTTATACGCTTTTTGGGGGTAATTCCATGTAGATTTTAGTATGTTTTAGTTAGTTTTTAGTATAATTTTATTAGTTTTTAAGCAAAATTCATATTTCTGGACTTTACTATGAGTTTGTGTATTTTTCTGTAATTTCAGGTATTTTCTGGCTGAAATTGAGGGAGCTTAGCAAAAATCTGATTTAGGCTGAAAAAGGACTGCTGATGTTGTTGGATTCTGACCTCTCTGCATTCAGAATGGATTTTTTGGAGCTCCAGGAGTCCAATTGGCATGCTCTTAATTGGGTTGGAAAGTAGACATCCAGGGCTTTCCAGCAATTGATAATAGTCTATACTTTGCGTTCAACGCCAGTTCCATGTTGCAGTCTGGCGTTTAGTGCCAAAAATAGGTTGCAAGTTGGGGTTCAACGCCAGAAACAGGTTACAACCTGGCGTTCAACTCCAGAAATAGCCTAGCCACGTGAGAAGCTTAAGTCTCAGCCCCAGCACACACCAAGTGGGCCCCAGAAGTAGATTTCTGCACTATCCATCTTAGCTTACTCATTTTCTATAAACCTAGGTTACTAGTTTAGTATTTAAACAACTTTTAGAGATTTATTTTGTATCTCATGACATTTTTAGATCTGAATTTTATACTCTTTGACGGCATGAGTCTCTAAACTCCATTGTTGGGGGTGAGAAGCTCTGCAGTGTCTCGATGAATTAATGCAATTATTTTTGTTTTCTATTCAAACACACTTGTTCCTATCTAAGATGTTCATTCGCGCTTTAATATGAAGAAGGTGATGATCTGTGACACTCATCACCATCCTCAATCCATGAACGTGTGCCTGAAAACCACATCCGTTCTACATTAGATTGAATGAGTATCTCTTAGATTCCTTAATTAGAATCTTCGTGGTATAAGCTAGAACATTTTGGTGGCCACTCTTGAGGATCCAGAAAGTCTAAACCTTGTCTGTGGTATTCCGAGTAGGATTCAAGGATTGAATAGCTGTGACGAGCTTCAAACTCGCAATTGTTGGGCGTGATGACAAATGCAAAAGAATCAATAGATTCTATTCCAACAGATGATTAGCCGTGCTGTGACAGAGCATTTGGACCATTTTCACTGAGAGGATAGGAAGTAGCCATTGACAACGGTGACACCCTACATATAGCTTGCCATGGAAGGAGCCTTGCGTGTGTGAAGAGGAGGACAAGAGAAAAGTTGAAATTCAGAGGACAAAGCATCTCCAAAACTCCAATATATTCTCCATTACTGCATAATAAGTATTTATTTCATGCTCTTTTACTTTTTACAATTGAAACTAAAAATTATTATTGATATTATATCCTGACTAAGAATAATAAGATAACCATAGCTTGCTTCAAGCCAACAATCTCCATTATTCACAAGTTCATTATTTTGGAAGCCATATAAGAAAGTGGCACCCGAAAAAATTATAAAAGGGAGAAAGACAAAGTGGGCATTGATGCGGGAGGCTGTTCGTAATTCTGCGGCGGCAAAGCATCAATAACATCTGGTGAGGTTGGCAAAAACTGATGTAATACTTGTGCTAAAGTCAAATAAAATTAAGCAAGGCGGTGAATACTCCCCTTCCCTAAAGAAAAAAAATAGTTCTTACATATTTTTTTAATACTATACGCTGTTTACTCATTGAACAAATGTACAATAATATGATGGTTATAAATGATACACAATAATGTGGCTTAATATGTTGTTACTAGTGTCGTGAGTGTAAGGTAGAGATGGAACTCAGTCACACTTTAAATATTGAATAATTTAGGTATGTAATCAAATTAATTTACACTAAATGCAGTAGATAAGGAACCTTCCCAATTCTAGTGACAATAAGAAAAAAGACCAAAATATCTCATTCCCAGCTTCTGACTCTTGCGCCATGCAACTGATTGCTACTGGTATGGCTGCAGTTTGACGAATACATAGTTACCCACCTTGAATAGCGCAATATTATTCACAAGTTCATTATTTCGTCAGCTATATAAGAAAGTGGAACCTGGAAAAGTTTCAACAAGGAGACAGACAAAGTGGACCTTGATGCGGGAGGCTGTTGATAATGCTGTTGCAGCAAAGCATCAATAACATCTGGTGAGGTTGTTGGAAAGTGATGCAATACCTATGGTGAATTCAAACCAAATGAAGCCAGGTGGTGAACACTCTCCTTCCCTAAGGGAAAAAATATTTTTTACTTATTTTTTTCAACACTGTACGATGTTTAAAATTGAACTAATATACCATAATATGATGGGTATAAATGATAGACAATAATTTGGCTTGATATGTTGTTAAAAGTGCCATGAGTATAAGGTAGAGTAGAAACTTAGTTACACTTTTAGCATTGAACAATTTAGGTATGTAATCAAATTAACTTTCACTAAATCTAGTAGATAAGCCACCTTTCCGATCTATTGACATTAGGAAAAAAGACTAAAATATCTCATTTCTAGTTTCTAACTCTTGTGCCATGACACAGATTGCTGCTGGTATACTTACAATTTGATGAATACATAGTTACCCACCTAGAATAGCACAACATTATTCACAAGTTCATTATTTTGGAAGCCATATAAGAAAGTTGCATCCGAAAAAGTTATAACAGGGAGAAGCACAAAGTGGGCATTGATGCGGGAGGCTGTTGGTAATGCTGTGGTGGCAAAGCATCAATAGCATCTGGTGAGGTTGGCAAAAAGTGATGTAATACTTGAGCTAAAGTCGAATAAAATTAAGCAAGGCAGTGAATACTCCCCTTCCCTAAAGGAAAAAAAATAGTTTTTACATATTTTTTTTAATACAATACGCTGTTTACTCATTGAACAAATGTACAATAATTTGATGGTTATAAATGATACACAATAATGTGGCTTAATATGTTGTTACAAGTGCCGTGAGTGTAAGGTAGAGATGGAACTCAGTCACACTTTAAATATTGAATAATTTAGGTATGTAATCAAATTAATTTACACTAAATGTAGTAGATAAGGCACCTTCCCAATTTTAGTGACAATAAGAAAAAAGACCCAAATATCTCATTCCCAGCTTCTGACTCTTGCGCCATGCCACTGATTGCTACTGGTATGGCTACAGTTTGACGAACACATAGTTACCCAACTTGAATATCACAACATTATTCGAAAGTTCATCATTTTGCCAGCCATATAAAAAAGTGACACCCAAAAAAGTTTCAACAGGGAGACAGGCAAAGTGGACATTAATGCGGGAGGCTGTTGATAATGCTGTGGCAGCAAAGCATCAATAACATCTGGTAAGGTTGGTTGAAAAGTGATGCAATACCTGTGGTGAATTCAAATCAAATGAAGCTAGGCGGTGAACACTCTCCTTCCCTAAAGGAAAAAGTATTTTTTACTTATTTTTTCAATACTGTACAATGTTTACTGATTGAACTAATGTACCATTATATGCTGGGTATAAATGATAGACAACAATGTGGCTTGATATGTTGTTACTAGTGCCATGAGTATAAGATAGAGTTGAAACTTAGTCACACTTTTAGCATTGAACAATTTAGGTATGTAATCAAATTAACTTTCACTAAATGTAGTACATAAACCACATTTCCGATTCTAGTGACAATAGGAAAAAAGACTAAAATATCTCATTCCCAGCTTCTAACTCTTGCGCCATGACACAGATTGCTGCTGGTATACCTGTAGTTTGACGAATACATAGTTACCCACCTTGAATAGCACAACATTATTCACAAGTTCATTATTTTGGATGCCATATAAGAAAGTGGCACCCGAAAAAGCTATAACAGGGAGAAGGACATAATGGGCATTGATGTGGGAGGCTGTTGATAATGCTGTGGCAATAAAGCATCAATAACATCTGGTGAAGTTGGCTGGAAAGTGATGCAATACCTGTGGTGAATTCAAATCAAATGAAGCCAGGCGGTGAACACTCTCCTTCCCTAAAGGAAAAAATATTTTTTACTTATTTTTTTCAATACAGTACGATGTTTACTCGTTGAACTAATGTACCATAATATGATGGGTATAAATGACAGACAATAATGTGGCTTGATATGTTGTTACTAGTGCCATGAGTATAATGTAGAGTAGAAACTTAGTCACACTTTTAGCATTGAACAATTTAGGTATGTAATCAAATTGACTTTTACTAAATATAATAGATAAGCCACCATTCTTTTTCTAGTGACAATAGAAAAAAAGACTAAAATATCTCATTTCCAACTTCTAACTCTTGCGCCATGACACACATTGCTGCTAGTATACCTGCAGTTTGACGAATACATAGTTACCCACCTTGAATAGCATAACTTTATTCACAAGTTCAATATTTTGGAAGACAAATAAGAAAGTAGCACTCGAAAAAGTTATAACAGGGAGAAGAAAAAAGCAGGCATTCATGTGGGAGGCTGTTGATAATGCTGTGGCGGCAAAACATCAATAACATCTGGTGAGGTTGGCAGAAAGTGATGTAATACTTTTGCTAAAGTCAAATAAAATTATGCCAGGCGGAGAATACTCCCCTTCCTTGAAGAAGAAAAAATATTTTTTACATTTTTTTTAAAATTGTACGATGTTTACTCATTGAATAAATGTACAATAATATGATGGGTATAAATGATATACAATAATGTGGCTTAATATGTTGTTACTAGTGCTGTGAGTGTAAGGTAGAGATGGAACTCAGTCACACTTTAAGCATTGAACAATTTAGGAATGTAATTAATTTAATTTATACTAAATGCAGTAGATAAGGCACCTTCCGAATTCTAGTGAGAATAAGAAAAAAGACCAAAATAAATTAAGACAATAGAACAATAAAATATAAGGAGAATTGAAATAAAAACAAGAATTAAAACTTGGATCTAAGGAAATTTAACCTAAACTATCCTAAATTCTAGAGAGAAGAGAAAGCTTCTCTCTCTAGAATTCTAACCTAAAACATGGTGAAAACTATACTATGACTACTCCCCGCCCCCACCATTCCCTTGCAATCCTTGGGTTCAAAAGCTTCAGAAATGAGTTGGATTTTGGGCCTCCTTGAGCTCAGAAATCGCCCCCAGCGTATTGCCCTTAAGTTGGTCACATGCTGCTTGTCACATGTACGCATGGGTCATGCGGCATTGCAAAATTCCTCTTCACGCGTACGCGTAGGTGACGCGTACGCGTAGGTGACGCGTGCGTGTCGCTGGCGAATTTCCTTCTCACGCGTACGTGTGGGTGACACGTGCGCGTGGCCTTGAGTTCAGCAAATCCTTATTTCTTCATGAATTCTCCATTTTTGCATGCTTTTTCTTCATTTTTTCAACCCAATCTTTGCCTTCTAATCCTGAAATCACTTAACAAACATATCAAGGCATCGAATGGAATTAAAGTGAATTACATTTACCAATTTTAGGGCCTAAAAAGTATGTTTTCACTTTTAAGTACAAATTAGGCAAAATTCACAAAACCATGCTATTTCATTGAATAAATGTGAGAAAATTTGATAAAATCCCCTAAATTCAACACAAGATAAACCACAAAATTGGGGTTTATCACCAGTCTTAGGCGTTCAATGCTGGGCTTTGATCCTTCTTAGGCCTTGAACTCCAGATGTGGACGTTCAACACCAGTTAGAGGCAGTGATCTGCAGAAGAAGTATAGACTATTATATATTTTTGGAAAGCTCCGGTAGTTATCTTTCCAACGATGTTGAGAACCTGTCATTTGAACCTCTGTAGCTCAAGATATGATCGTTGGAATGCACGGAGGTTATGATCTGACAGCATCTACTATTCTTTTTTCATCTTTGATCAAGATCTTGCCAAAATTGCCCAAAAATCATCTAAAATCATAGAAAAAACATAAAAACTCAAAGTAGCATCCAAAAGGTGAATTTTTCAGTGAACACACTAAAACTTAATAAAACTTAATAAAATTTACTAAAAAACTATGAAAATGCTATGAAAAAGCGTATAAGAAATCCACTTATCAATTAGACCAGTCTGACCGGCCGACCCAGTCTAATTTTTAGAACCATGATCGTTATCATGGAAATGATCATCTTGTCAATAACCAACAACCTCGTTCCTAGCAAGCTCAGCGACTAAACCATAGTTGGAATCCTATGGGTTCTCTCCTAGTTCTCCTTCAACGTCACCATAGTCATTGATGAGTTCGACAACCTCTTCAACAACAAAATCTACGTAGAAACAAGACCTTAGCTTGGCACCAAAATTTCCCTGACATTACAACATTTAAAGGTCGCCAAGAACGAAATAGAGATCGACTTTAGAAACGTCATGGAGCGTAGTGGTGTCATGACCAACACCTTTGACATTGTGAGGCTTGAGTAGGCCCTAATATACTGATGAACAAAAATTGTCTACAGTAAAGAAATTCTCAATAGAATCTCGTTGCAAGTATAGTTCTAAACCAACAAACAATTCCTCAATAAAAAATTTGTTTGTCACAAGTACAAACCCCAATAAAAATAAACCAAAGTATTTAAACCTCGGGTCATCTCTCAAGGAATTGAAGGGAAGTGTGCTTGATTATTGGCTATGAAAGTATATTTTGGGGTTTTTTTGGGAATAAGGAACAAGAAATGTAAATAGCAAAAGAAATAAAATAACAACTAAGAAAGCTCTTGGCAAGGAATGAGAATTAGAAGTCCTATCCTCATTATCATCATCAATTGTGACAAGAATTGTCCATTACTCCACTTAGTTAACCTCTAACTATGTAGGAAAGTCAAGTGGATATCAACTTGAGACCACAAGTCCTAGTCAAATCATAGTGAAAGACTAGCTTTAGTGGCATTCAAGTCAACTAGCAACTTCCAATTATCAATCAACAAAAGAGTTTGATAATTCAAGAATAACTAATTACTCAACACAAGCCAAGAGGAGAAAAATCTAACTCAAAACTAAAAGAGACAATTCATCAAACACATCGAAGGCAATAAAAACAAACATCATAAATTGCAAGAATTAAAGAGAGCTATAACTACAAAGGCAAGAGATCAACAATAGAAAACTAGAGCAAATATAAAAAGACATGAAAATTATAAATTGCATTGAAAAAAAATGGAGATCTACATATAAACTACAATTAACAACATAAAGGAACTACAAGAGAAGTAACATACTAAAACAAGTAAAGAAAAAAGGAAAATTAAAGCAAAAGAAAAAGTAGATCTAAATCTAAAAAGAAGAAAACTAAGAACCCTAATCTAGAGAGAGGAGAGAGCCTCTCTCTCTAGAATTCTACATCTCTCTCTCTAAAGCTAAGTGTGGGAATGACCCCTCCCCCCTTCACTCCTCTTGAATTTTGCATGTAATAGACTCAGAAGTGAGTTGGATTTGGGCCTGGGAAGCTCAGAAATCGCCCCTAGCATTTTCACTTTAATGAGGTCACGTGCGAGCATCGACGTGCATGCATGGGTCATGCGTACGCGTCGCTTGACATTTCTCATCCACGCGTACGCGTATGTCACGCGTACGCGTCGCCTTGCGACTTCATATTCACGCGTGCGCATCTGTTACGCATGCGCGTCGGTGAGTGCACCCCAAATCCTTGATTTTTCATGAGTTCTCTACTTTGCATGCTTTTCTCTTCACTCCTTTGATCCATTCCTAGCCTTTTCAACCTGAGTTCACTAACAAACACATCAAGGCATCTAGTGGAATCAAAGGTGAATCAAAATTAGCAAATTAAGGCCTAAAAAGTATGTTTTTTATACTTAAGCACAAATTAGGAGAAAGTCATGAAACCATGCCATTTCATTGAATAAATGTGAGAAAAGTTGATAAAATCCCCTAAAATCAACACAAGATAAACCCTAAAAATGGAGTTTATCAACCTCCCCACACTTAAACCAACCATGTCCTCATGCTAGAATCAAGAAGAAAACAAAGGGTATCAACATTTATTCAATGCAAACTAATTAAATGCAACCTATCTACATGCAATCTATCAAAATCAATGCAACTACTTGGTCAAAATAGATCAATTTCCATGAAAACATATATAAGCATAAGGGCAAAAGTAATAGCAATCAAATCAAATCCGCAACTGAATTGAGTTATTGAATATTTTTACAAACTTGCAAGAAAAATGATGATCTTAGGTGAAAACATGTAATTGAGCAATCGAACCCTCACCGGATGTGTATCCGCTATAGTCACTCGAGTGTTTAGGGTTGATTCAATAAAATTTTAAGGGGGCTAAACTGAAATTTACATATAATTTACATGTAAAAAATTAAAATTAGGGGAGGCCATCGCCCCCCTTTCCCACCACCTAGCTCCCCCCTGCATGAGGACTTATTCATATGTTGTAATGGGGTTAGGGTAAAGGTAGGATTGTATATGGTAAAGTGGACTTGAATTTTGAATCTTTGATTAACTTAAACTTCCTCACCTAACCTATATAACAACCTATAAAAATCAAAGCTAACCTAACTACCCATTCTTCACTTTTTTTTTACACACTCATGCATTTCTCTTTTCAATTCACATCCCATATGCATTGATATTATTAAACTTTACCTTGGAGCATTTTGTCCCCTTTTTATTGCATTTCTTTTTCTTTTTTCTATTTTTTTCTTTTTTTCTTTTTTCTTTTTTTTCTTTTTGTTTTTCTCATTTTTTTATCAAATGAAAATATATACAAGAGCATCAATGCATATGATTTTACATTTAATTAATACATGAGTATACACCTAATTCCCAAATATAGAAATACAACAAACCCTTTTATCCTAACCCAATGTTCTAAACTTTCCCCAAACTTGATGATAAACACTCTCACTAGTCTAAGCTAATCAAAGATCCAAATAAATGATATTTATTATTTTTCGCTTAAGGCTTGTAATGTGCTAAAATTAAGAACAAATGGGCTTAGCATAGGCTCAAAGTTGGCTAACAATGGAAGATAAAAGGTAAGCCTATTTGGGTAAGTGAGCTAAATGAAATGATGGCCTCAATCATATAATTGCATTCATACATGGAATAATGGACATAAAGAATCAAACAAATCAAAGATTAGAATCATAGAAAGAGAACCATGCACACAAGAATGAAAATAAGTGGTTAAATGATGTAACCACACAATTAGGCTCAAATCTCACATGTTTGTGTTCTTAGCTCAAAACATATTCCACAATATATAATTCAAGCAAGTTCAATGAAAAGTTTTTACTCAAATCAATTGGGATGTTTGGTGCACGGAATTGTAAATCACATTTTTCACAATTCCGGTACAACTAACCAGCAAGTGTACTGGGTCATCCAAGTAATAAAACCTTACGTGAATAAGGGTCGATCCCACAGAGATTGCTAGCTTGAAGCAAGCTATGGTCATCTTGTAAATCTTATCCAGGTGGATTCAATTGGTTATGAGTTTTGATAATTGAAAGATAAATAAAACATAAATTAAAATAAAGATACTTATCTTCATCCAATCATGCGTGCTCCCTTCCATGGCAAGCTGTATGATCCTCTCAATGAAAATGGTCCAGCTACGGTTTCTGTACGGCTAATCAACTGTCAGATTTCTCGTCTTGGGTGAAAAATACCAGGCACAACTACCGCACGGCTAATCATCTGTCGGTTCTCACTTGTGTCAGAATAGGATCTCTCTATCCTTTTGCACATTGTCACTATGCCCAACATTCGTGAGTTTGAAGCTCGTCACAGTCATCCCTTTCCGAGATCTTACTCGGAATACCACAGACAAGGTTTAGACTTTTTGGATCTCAGGAATGCTGCCAATTGGTTCTAGCCTATACCACAAAGGTTCTAAACTCACGGATTCGGTCCGTAGATCAGAGACCCAAGAGACTATACTATGGCTGTCGTCCAATGACTACGTTGAACATCATGTAGACCGCTTGTGGTTGTCAGCCACGTGGATCTTGGCTAAGCGAGTAACGAAGATAGTGGGTGATTGTCACAGATCACCCCTTCATTCTGACTTAACTGAATTAAGTACGAGAGTATATCTTGGAGAAGAAGTAGGCGTGAATTGAAAGAAAAACAATAGTACTTGCATTAATTCATGAAGAATAGCAGAGCTCCGCACCTTAATCTATAAGGTGTAGAAACTCCACCGTTGAAAAATACATAAGAGAAAAAGGTCTAGACATGGCCGAATGGCCAGCCTCCCCCAAAGTGATCAAAAGATCAAAAGATGATCCAAAGATATCCTAGTCTAAAGATAAAGATACAATAGGAAAAAGTGCTATTTATACTAAACTAGTAACTTAGGTTTACAAAAAATAAGTAACTAAGTGTAGATAGTGTAGAAATCCACTTCCGGGGCCCACTTGGAGTGTGCTTGTGCTGAACATTGAGCTTTACACGTTGATGGTGTTTTTGTGAAAAAACGAATTTTCCAACACACAAATCCAACCGGCAAGTGTACCGGGTCGCATCAAGTAGTAATAACTCACTTAGAGTGAGGTCGATAATAACTCACAAGAGTGAGGTCGATCCCACAGGGATTGATGGATCAAGCAATTTTAGTGGGTGATTAGTTTAGTCAAGCTAACATTGAAGGGATATTGGATGAAGTGTAGCCAACAGAAAGTAAATATCAAGGAAAATTAAAGTGCAGAAAGTAAAATTGCAAGTAACTTAAATAATAAGAAAATAAAATAGATGAAATTTAAATTGCAAGAAAAGTAAATTACATGAATAGTAAAGGGGCTGGGGTGCTGGAAATTAAAATTCAACAAGAAAATGTAAAGAGCATTCAAGCTGAGAGCTAGAATATGAAATGGGATGCAGCAGATTTCAAATAGAAAAGTAAAAATGCTTGAAGAATTAAAAATAGAAAGCGATGTATGTAGCAGAAGTGGAATGAAACAGAAAGTAAAATGCAGCTCAATTTCAATAGCTAAGGGAAAGTTGAAGATCTCAGGGGTGGAGGAGACTAGAAAACAAGTCTAGCTCTTAATTCCTTCCTTGATCAAAGTAGAAAGCAGATTGAAGAAGAAAGAAAGATGAAAGCCGTAGAGAAAAACTTGGATCCAAAACTCAATTCACTGAATTATGCAGAAAATCAACAAAGAGAAATCTTAGATCAAGAATGAAACAGAATTCCTTCAAATCTCAATCCAAGATTCAAGATAGAAAATGAAAATTAAAGGAGAGAGCTATCTAATACTACTACTCCCTAATGGAACTGGCCTCCTCTCCGAGCTCTAATTGATGCCTTTATATAGGCTTTAATAAATAAAAAATGAAAATGAAATTAAAACAAATTACAAAAATGAAAATCCTAATTTAATTGATCCATGTGCCTTTGAGTGATGATGTGGGCTTTGCTTGCTTTGGATTTGAGGAGAAATGGGTTTGGTTGGCTTTGATTCAATTTGGTGAGGAATTGAATTAAATTGAACTTTGGCCCATATTGCTCCCAGGAGGCTGCCCTGCCCTTGTGGAGGGCAGGGCAAGATTTGATGCGTGCGGCCTTGGTGCGAGCGTGGTGCGTTGGTGTGTGTTGCAGGATGCTGCCCTGCCCTCGCGGAGGGCAGGGCAGAAAATTCTGGTGCACCAGTTTGGTGCCTGTGCGTGCTGCTGGTGCGGCCGAATTGTTCCTTGGTGCGCCAGAATGGTGCTGGCCGTGCCACAACAAAATGCTGCCCTGCCCTCGCAGAGGGCAGGGCAGTGTTTCTAAATTGAAGTCCCGTGTTCGAGACTTGGCCGATGCACACGCTACCCATTTTTCCTTGGCTTTCTTGGCACCAAAGTAAGGCCTAGTTTCTTGCTTCCTCATGGCCCTTAAAGATGCCTTTCGTTCCTGCCTGAATTGTATGCCAAATATGGATTGCTATATATCGTTGGAAAGCTCTGAATATCAGCTTTCCAATGCAACTGGAAGCACATCAATTGGACGTCTGTAGCTCAAGTTATAGCC
>NC_029781.3:53648112-53648717 GCF_000817695.3 Arachis duranensis
TTGCTTGTCCCCAAGCAAGAAAAGAATTATGCAATAAAGATTGACAATCCATGGTAAGAAGAATAGCAACTCAATGTTCATGGTTAGCTAGTTTTCTATGCATGCTTCAATCACAAAAGAAATGTAAATGATTGATGCTTCCATCTAGCTCAATTTATGAAATCTTTTTCTTATAATTCTTCCTTGAAACAAGCTTTTGATTTATTTATTTATTTATTTATTTATTTATTTATTTTTATTAGCTTCTCCTTTTGGGTGCTTTGCCCCATGAGTTGATAACAAAGCTACGACTTCTAAATGCTTTGTCTTCAAGTATTACCACTTGATACATAAGCACCACAAGCATTTAATTAGAGGACTTCATTAAGCTCATTTTTTTTTTCTTTTCTTGACTCTCTAATCATTGATGCTCAGAGCCTTGAGCTTTGAGGGAGTGCTTTTACACTTGAGCCTAGCCTTGACTTCTAAGTGTTTTGTTTTTAAGCATTTGGCTTGATACATAAACACCACAAGCACTTAGCAAATAAATTGCCATTGGTACTCAGAGCCTTCAGCTTTCTCATTCTTTCCCTTTTTCTTTTCTTGCTTTAATTGTATTTGCTTCC
>NC_029781.3:53649494-53649979 GCF_000817695.3 Arachis duranensis
AATGAATAAAACAAAAAGGAAACTGAAATGTTAAACCGAAAGAGAAAAATAAAATTGCAGAAGCATTATGATTATGCAAACAAGTAGTGTTGCTTGAATGATTTGCATAGAAAATAAGTGGCACACCAAACTTAGAATCTTGGTGTGTCACTTTCATTTTTGATTTGATGCAATCATCCAAAAAGATTGAAAACAATTTGTTGCAAGGCAACACCAAACTTAGAATGTAACCAATTTATTGAATTTAAACAAAGCAAAGAACGAAAACAAAGCAGAGAAGAAATTATACCTACGGTTGGGTTACCTCCCAACAAGTGCTCTTTTAGTGTCATTAGCTTGACATGTTGTTCTTCACTTTCTTCCTCTTCTTCCAATTGGTTAAGAGGAATGACTTTAAGGGGGGAGAAGTTTCAGCTTTTGTCCCCTTTCTTGGTTTCCTCTCAGCAAGCTTTCTTTTGAAATTGGCTTGGTTGAGCTTGCTTGCT
>NC_029781.3:53650068-53650360 GCF_000817695.3 Arachis duranensis
CCTCACTAGCTTGTTCTTCCACTTCCTCTTTTACACTCAACATTTGCTTTAATAGCTCTTTCATGGAGGAGGTTTGTTGATCTTCCCAAGCTTTCTTCATCTCCTCTTCATACCTTTCAATCATGGATTCAAGTGTTGAGGTATTTTGGTCCAGGGAAGTTTGTGAGAGTTGTGAGTTGTCATGTGCTCTTGTCATCTCAAGGACAGTTTTAGGTTCAAATATTTCCACCACCTCTTCCTTCTTCACTAAAGATTCACTTGACTTAGTAGCCTCTTCCTCTTGTTTTTCCTC
>NC_029781.3:53650460-53650709 GCF_000817695.3 Arachis duranensis
AAAAAAAAAGAGAAATTTGAAAGGAGATTTGAGAAGATATGGAAAGGAATTGAGAAAAGGTTGATTTTTTTGAACAAAATTTGGGAATGATTTGAGAGATTTGAAGAGTGATTTTAGATATTTAAAAATTTGAAAGTGAATAATGAGAGATTGAAATGTATTTTTGTAGAAAAATATGGGTAAGAAAAGGAAAGTTTGAAAAAATTTGATTTGAAAACAAAATTGTGGTCCCCCCACCTTTCTGGCGTT
>NC_029781.3:53657987-53658805 GCF_000817695.3 Arachis duranensis
TTTGGATTTTCTTCAGTATTGCTTGGGAGAGTACTAGGAGGAGTTTCAGTTACTTTCTTACTCAGCTGGCCCACTTGTGCCTCCAAATTTCTAATGGAGGATCTTGTCTCACTCATGAGACTTAAAGTGGCCTTTGACAGATCAAAGACTAAGTTTGCTAAATTAGAGGGTCTCTGCTCAGAATTCTCTGTCTGTTGCTGAGAAGATGATGGAAAAGGCTTGTTATTGCTGAGCCTATTTCTTCCACCATTATTAAAGCCTTGTTGAGGCTTTTTTTTAATCCTTCCATGAGAAATTTGGATGATTTCTCCATGATGAATTATAGGTGTTTCCGTAAGGTTCACCCATGTAATTAACCTCTGCCATTGCAGGGTTCTCAGGATCATAAGCTTCTTCAGAAGCTATCTCTTTAGTACTGTTGGATGCATTTTGCCATCCAGTCAGACTTTGAGAGATCATGTTGACTTGCTGGGTCAACACTTTGTTCTGAGCCAATATGGCATTCAGAGCATCAATTTCAAGAACTCCCTTCCTCTGAGACGTTCCATCATTCACGAAATTCCTCTCAGAAGTGTACATGAATTGGTTATTTGCAACCATGTCAATAAGTTCTTGAGCTTCTGCAGGCGTTTTCTTTAGGTGAATGGATCCACCTGCAAAATGGTCCAATGACATTTTCAAAAACTCAGATAGACCATAATAGAATATATCTAATATGGTCCACTCTGAAAACATGTCAGAAGGACACTTTTTGGTCATCTGCTTATATCTTTCTCAAGCTTTATAGAGGGATTCACCATCTTTTTGCTTGAAGGTCT
>NC_029781.3:53659094-53661573 GCF_000817695.3 Arachis duranensis
TTTCAGGTTCAGGACCAGCTTCAACAAGAGTGCTTTTTTCCTTGTTCCTGCTCATATGAAAGAGAAGAGAACAAGAAAAGAAGAGAGGATCCTTATTATTAGTAGAAGAAGAAAGGTGATAAGGATTAAGAAGAAGGAATAATCCAAACACAAGGGTAAGGATAGGGGCAGTGATTTGAGATGAGAAAAGGTGAAGAGAAGTGTTAGTAAATAAATAAATAAATAGAAGAAGATGAGAGAGAGAATTCGAAAATTAATTTTGAAAAGGAGTTAATAATTTTCGAAAATTAAAGATGAGATAGAATTAAAATTAAAATTTTTAAACAATTAGTTAATTAATTAAAAAGAATTTTGAAAAAGAGGTGAGATATTTTCGAAAATTAGAGGGGGAGAAGTAGTTAGGTGGTTTTGAAAAAGATAAGAAACAAACAAAAAGTCAAATAGTTAGTTGAAAAAGATATTAAAATCAAATTTGAAAAGATAAGAAGATAAGAAGATAAGATATTTTAAAATCAAATTTTTTGAAAAAGATAAAATTTTGAAAAAGATATGATAAAAAGATAAGATAAAAAGATAAGATTTTTAAGAAAAAGATATTTTGAAAAAGAATTAATTTTTAAAATTAAAATTGATTACTTGACTAACAAGAAACTAAAAGATACGATTCTAGAATTTAAAGATTGAACCTTGCTTAACAAGAAAGTAACAAACTTCAAATTTTTGAATCAATCGTATTAATTGTTAGTGTAATTTTCGAAAATCATGAAATAATATTAAGAAAAGGATTTTTGAAAAATTGTTTTAAAATTTTCAAAATTAATAAGATAAAAATGAAAAAGATTTGATTTTTGAAAAAGTGTTGAAAAGATAAGATTTTTAAAATTGAAAATTTGACTTGACTTGTAAGAAACAGCTAATTTTAAATTTTTTGACTAAGTCAACTCAAATTTTCAAAAATTATGAGAAAATTAAGGAAAATATATTTTTTTATTTTTTGAATTTTTAATGATGAGAGAGAAAAACATAAAAATGACCCAAAGGATGAAAATTTTGGATCAAAACACATGATGCATGCAAGAACACTATGAATGTCAAGATGAACACCAAGAACACTTTGAAGATCGTGATGAACATCAAGAACATATTTTTGAAAAAACTTTTTGATGCAAAGAAAACATGCAAGACACCAAACTTAGAAATCTTTAATGTTTGGACTCTATGAATGCAAAAATGCACATGAAAAAAAACAATAAAAGACACACAACAAGAAAACATCAAGATCAAACAAGAAGACTTACCAAGAACAACTTGAAGATCATGAAGAACACCATGAATGCATGAATTTTCGAAAAATGCAAGAAAAAATTTTTTAAAGCATGCAATTGACACCAAACTTAAAAATTGACTCAAGACTCAAACAAGAAACACAAAATATTTTTGGTTTTATAATTTTATGAATTTTTTTATTTTCTTTTATTATTTTCGAAGAAAGAAAAAAAAAAGGGAAAAATTTTTTTGAACATTTTTTGAAAACAAAACAAAAAGAAAATTACCCAATCTGAGCAACAAGATGAGCCGTTAGTTGTCCAAACTCGAACAATCCCAGGCAACGGCGCCAAAAATTTGGTAGGCAAAATTGTGATCATCGACAATGGCTCCAAAGACTTGGTGCTCTCAAACATAAATCACACTTTGTCACAACTCCGCACAACTAACCAGCAAGTGTACTAAGTAATACCTTACGTGAGTAAGGGTCGATCCCACAGAGATTGTTGGTATGAAGCAAGCTATGGTCATTTTGTAAATCCCAGTCAGGCGAACTCAACTATATTAAGAGATTTTTGGATTTTCGCATAATAATAATAAATTAAACAGAAAATAAAGATAGAGTTACTCATGTAATTCAATGGTGGGAATTTCAGATAAGTGTATGGAGGTGCTGTGTTCCTTCTGAATCTCTGCTTTCCTACTGCTTTATCCAATCTTTGTCACTCCTTTCTATGGCAAGCTGTATGTAGGGCATCACCATTGTCAATGGCTACATCCCATCCTCTCAGTGAAAATGGTCCAAATGCTCTGTCACAGCACGGCTAATCATCTGTCGGTTTTCGATCATGTTGGAATAGAATCCAGTGATCCTTTTACGTCTGTCACTATGCCCAACACTCACGAGTTTGAAGCTCGTTACAGTCATCCTTTCCCAAATCCTACTCGGAATACCACAGACAAGGTTAGACTTTTCGGATTCCCAAGAATGCCGCCATCAATTCTAGCTTATACCACGAAGATTCTGATTAAGGAATCCAAGAGATATGCGCCCGGTCTAAGGTAGAACGGAAGTGGTTGTCAATCACGCGTTCATAAGTGAGAATGATGATGAGTATCACGGATCATCACATTCATCATGGTGAAGTGCAACGAATATCTTAGAATAGGAATAAACTGAATTGAATAGAAAATAGTAGTAATTACATTAAAA
>NC_029781.3:53662715-53664337 GCF_000817695.3 Arachis duranensis
ATTTTTGTAATTTGTTTTAATTTCATTTTCATTTTTCATTTTGTAAAGCCTATATAAGGCATCATTTCCATCTTTGTAGAGGGGGGGCTCCATTAGAAAGCTCTCTTAGTTTTCATTTTCGTTTTGGATTTTGGGTGAAGAATTGAAGAACTTCTGTTTCAATCTCACCTTGAGATCTCTTCTTTAGTTTTCTGCATAATTGAATTCTACTTTCTGTTCATTTCTTCTTCTTCTGCGATTCTGAAATTTGCTTTCCTTTATTTCTTTTGCAATTGTTCTTGTTGGATCAAGGAAGGATTTGAGATCTAGACTTGTTATCTAGTCTCCTCCACTCCTGAGATCTTCAATCACTTTTAATTTGCTGCAACTTAAGCATTGCCTTTCTGTTCTAAATTCTTCAAGGCATTTTTACTTTTCTGTTATGATCTAGTTCCATTGAATCAATCCTCTACTCTTCTACTTGTTGCAATTTATTTTTCCTTGATTAATTTCTGCAAACCCACATCCCTGACCCATTTAAGATTCAAGCAATTTATATTTCTTGTCATTTAAGTTTCTACAATTTACATTGCTTGTTCTTTAAGCTTCCTGCCTATTTACATTCTGCACTTTAAGTTCATTGCTATTTACATTTTGCTGCCACAATTCTCACTTAAATGTTAGCTTGACTAAACTAATCACCCACTAAAGTTGCTTGATCCATCAGTCCCTGTGGGATCGACCTCACTCTTGTGAGTTATTATTACTTGATGCGACCCGATATGCTTGCCGGTTGGATTTGTGTGTTGGAAATTTGTTTTTCCACAAAAACACCATCAAGTTTTTGGCGCCGTTGCCGGGGATTGATTAGATCAACAATGATTAAGTGGGTGTGAAGTCTAGATCAAGCATTTTTTTGTTTTTGTTCTCTATTTTAAAGTGAAACCAAGGTGTTTGAGTTTTTGCCTCACTAAGAAATTCTCATCTCTGATATGAGTAATTTCAATTTTTATTGGTGTTGTGTTTTACAAAATTCAAATGGAGTTTAACTCATCTTATGATCAAACAAATTTTATGGGATATTACCCACCATCACCAATCTCTAATGGTGGTTGGGAATATCACCAAGAAGATACAAATTCTGAGCACTCCAATCCATGGAGAAATGCTTCAGAACCACAAGATGAGCAAGAAAATCATATGGTATATTTTCTTCCACCACAAAATGATGCTACTCATGATTCTACTGGTGGCTGGGAAGGAAATTCTAATGCTCCATATGATATTCATCCAAAGATATCATCACTTGACCATGCTTCAACAGAAAGCCTCTATCAAAATTCACCACCCACACAAACTTCCATGAACCAAAGCCTCTCAAAGCTTAAGACCATGTTTGAAAAATATGAGAGGGAGGCACAGATATCCTGGAACGAGCAAGAGAATTCATTCAAAAATATAGAAGTGATGGTAAACCAAATGTTAAGTGCAAGGGAGAAAGTGGAAGAGCAAGATGAGGAGGCTACTGCATCAAGTGAACTTCCAATGAAGAATGAGGTGGTTGAAAATGAAACTGCACTTGAGGTGACAAAGGAACATGAACATTCATAACCCTCACAAACTTCCCTTGAATCTGTGATCGA
>NC_029781.3:53667767-53680498 GCF_000817695.3 Arachis duranensis
GCTCCATTAGAAAGCTCTCTTAGTTTTCATTTTCGTTTTGGATTTTGGGTGAAGAATTGAAGAACTTCTGTTTCAATCTCACCTTGAGATCTCTTCTTTAATTTTCTGCATAATTGAATTCTACTTTCTGTTCATTTCTTCTTCTGCGATTTCTGCAATTTGCTTTCCTTTATTTCTTTTGCAATTGTTCTTGTTGGATCAAGGAAGGATTTGAGATCTAGACTTGTTATCTAGTCTCTTCTACTCCTGAGATCTTGAACCCAATTTTTAATTGTTGCAACTTAAGCGCTGCAAATTAAGCACCAGTATTTCTCTGTTTACTCTTCAAGGCATTTTTTCTTTTCTGTTAAGATCTAGTTCCATTGAATCAATCCTCTACTCTTCTACTTGTTGCAATTTATTTTTCCTTGATTAATTTCTGCAAACCCACATCCCTGACCCATTTAAGATTCAAGCAATTTATATTTCTTGTCATTTAAGTTTCTACAATTTACATTGCTTGTTCTTTAAGCTTCCTGCCTATTTACATTCTGCACTTTAAGTTCATTGCTATTTACATTTTGCTGCCACAATTCTCACTTAAATGTTAGCTTGACTAAACTAATCACCCACTAAAGTTGCTTGATCCATCAATCCCTGTGGGATCGACCTCACTCTTGTGAGTTATTATTACTTGATGCGACCCGGTATACTTGCCGGTTGGATTTGTGTGTTGGAAATTTGTTTTTCCACAAAAACACCATCAAGGCTTCTCTTGGAGTTGAATGCCAAGTTGTAACGTGTTTTGGGCGTTCAACTCTGGTTCGTGACGTGTTTCTGGCATTTGACTCCAGAATGTAGCATGGAACTGGCGTTGAGCGTCAGTTTACGTCGTCTAATCACGAATAAAGTATGGACTATTATATATTGCTGGAAAGCTCTGGATGTCTACTTTTGAAAGTCGTTGAGAGCGTGCCATTTGTCAAGAAATCCATTTTGAGTGCAGGGAGGTAAGATTCCAACAGCATCAGCAGTCCTTTGTTAGCCTCTTTATCAGAGTTTTGCTCAGGTCCCTCAATTTCAGCCAAAAAATACCTAAAATTATAGAAAAACATACAAACTCATAGTAAAGTCCAGAAATATGAATTTAGCATAAAAACTAATGAAAACATCCCTAAAAGTAACTAGATCATACTAAAAACTACCTAAAAACAATTCCAAAAAGTGTATAAATTATCCGCTCATCAGAAGTATAGAACAAACACCAAACATCAAACTCATCAACAAGAAAGTGAAATTGCAAAAGAGAAGCAAAATTGAACTATAACTTGAATGAGAAGAATGAGAAGAAAGAGTATTGACAATATAACTATATTGAGTAATAACAAGAGAATACTTACAATGAAATTAGCAAAATCCAATGATCAAAAATGGAAATGGCACTTGGAATGTAAAACCCTAATGAAACCCTAATGGAGAAGATGAGAAAAACTTGGAGAAAACTAAAACTAAAAAAACCTTCTATTCTACTCCTAAAACTATACTAATGCTATGCTATGTTATTTCCTTTATTTCCCCTCCAATATGAGCTAAAAGACTTTAGAAATGGGCCTCCAAAGACCCCAATTCGCGAGTCACGTGCCTTTCTAATGAAGTCATGCGCGGACACCTGTGCGGACGCACAGGCGTGTGCCTCCGCACACTCTGCAAAAATTCCCTCCTGTGCGTACGCACGAGTGCCTGTACGCACGCACACTAGGCGATTCTTGGCGTATGTGCGACATGCTCGAATTGATCTACGCACTCTGCTTGGGCTCCTGTGCAGACGCACAAGAGGCTGTGCGCACGCACGCGTCTCTGAGCTCACCTTCTTTGATTCATCAAGTTTCCTCCACTTTGCAAGCTCTTCTTCTATTTTCTCCAACCCATTCCTACCTTATACACCTGAAATCACTCACAAACACATCAAGGCATCGAATGGAAGGCAAATGGAATAAAAATATATCAAAATAAGCACAAAAGAGCATATTTTCATAATCAAGCACAATTTGGGTGGAAAGTTCAAAAGCATGCTATTCAAGGGAATAAGTGTGAGTTTATGTGATGAAATCCATTCAATTCTAACAAAAAATCATCATCAAATATGGATTCATTAATTCTCCCATACTTAAACACTAGCATGTCCTCATGCTAAACATACTCAAAGGAGATAAATAAAAAGGGAAAAATGTCTAATGCTATATACTATTTAAATGAATGGAGCTACCCTAAGGCTAATAACCAAAATGTGCTATGATAAACCCCATTTTTAGGGTTTATCCTGTGCTTAATCTAGTGGATTTTATCCATTATTCTCACACTTATTCATACAATTCGCATTTTTTACGTTTTCCTTCCTGATTTTGTACTATGATTGAAAACATGCTTCTTTGGCCTTATATTTGCTAATGTTAATCCTCTCTTATTACCATTCGATACCGTGATATGTGCGTTAAGTGATTTCAGGGTTTACAGGGCATGAATGGCTTAGAAGATGGAAAGGAAGCATGCAAAAGTGGAAGGAATACAAGATATTGGAGGAATTCTTAAAGCTGTCCAGCCTGACCTCTTGATACTAAACCGACCATAACTTGAGCTACAAAGGTCTAAATGAAGTGGTTCTAGTTGTGTTGGAAAGCTAACATCCGGTACTTCACAACGATATATAATTTTCCATAGCTGTCTCAAAGATAGGCGACGCGCACGCATGGGTCACACGCACGCGTGACCTGGGAAAAATTCAATCCACGCGTACGCGTGGACAACGCGTACGCGTGACTTTGCCGCGTGCTGGACGTATCAGAAATCATTAGGGGCGATTTTTGGGCTATTTTTGACCTAGTTTTTGGCCCAGAAAATACAGATTAGAGGCTATAAAGTGGGGGAATACATCCATTCATGAAGACAACTTTCATATTCACAATTTTTAGGTCTTAGATGTAATTTCTAGAGAGAGAGGCTCTCTCCTCTCTCTTAGGATTTAGGATTAGGATTCCTCTTAAAGGTTAGGTTTACTTCTTCTTCATTCCAGGTTCGATGTTCCTTTACTTTAATTTCTCTTCTACTTTTATTTATTCTATTATTTTAGTTTGTTAATATTGGTTTATGAACTCCATGTTAGGATTGATTTTCTTATTTAATACATATTGAGGTATTTCAGATTTAAGATTGCTTTCTTCAAATTCATGTTATTGATGCTTCCAATTCAATTTAGATTTTCCCCCTTTGCTTTGGTTGAGTAATTGGTGACACTTGAGTTATCAAACTCAGCTGTTGATTGAAAATTGGAATTTGCTGATTGATTTGGATCCCTCTAAAGCTAGTCTTTCCATAGGAGTTGACTAGGACTTGAGGAATCAAATTGATTAGTCCCCTTGACTTTCCTTTATTTAGTAAGGGTTAACTAAGTGGGAGCAACAAACAATTCTCATCACACCTGATAAGGATAACTAGGATGGGATTTTCAGTTCTTATACCTTGCAAGGGTGTTCATGATAATTAATTTACTTTATTGTTAATTTATTTCCTTGTTCCCTATTTCAAAAACCCAAAAATATACCTTTTTCCATAACCAACAATAAATCATACTTCCCTGCAATTCCTTGAGAGATGACCCGAGGTTTCAATACTTCGGTTATAAATTTTATTGGGTTAGCTTTAGTGAAAAACAAGTTTTTTGTACGAAAGGATTTTTGTTGGTTTAGAAGCTATACTTTCAACGAGAGCTTATTTGTAAAATTCTAGACCACGCAAGAATCCGTTCGTCAAAATGGCGCCGTTGTTGGGAAATTGCAAACCTGTGCCTTATTATTGGTGATTGTAAATATTTGCTTTTTGCTTATTTATTTGTTTTTATTTTTAATTTTTATTAGCTACTGTGAATCCTTACCCCTCTAGCTTTAAGTTTGGTTCCAATGTTGTTGCAAGGAATGGAAGCTATAATAGGAATATGCATCAAGGTCAAAACAATCAAAGATGGAAGGAGCCACGAGGATCTGATCAACCCTTTCGGCAGCAACACTTTCCAAAGTACCATGGACAACGACTATTCTACGATGCACACCAAGACAATAGTTATGGTGGACCCTTTCGTGACAACCAACCTCCACCAAATTACTATGGTCAAGAGCCATTCTAGGGTGCGTACCAAGATGATAGATATGGTGGACTCCCTTATAGCTATCAACAAGACCCACCATATGCTTATAAACCACCTCCTCAACATAACTGTGAACCACCATACTCACAAGCCCCTTTCCACCATTCACCTCTATATGAGCCTAACCCTTATCCACCTTATGAACCATACTTAGAACCACCCCCATTCCAACACAATTACTCTCATGAGCCACCACCTCAATATTCACCATCTCCATGCCCTTACCAAGAAGAACCACCTTCCTACCATGCACCCTTTCTCCAAAATAATGAACCCTCCTATCCACCCCAACCTCCACTGGATGACAACACCCTTGGTGCTATTCACCAAAGGAAAACAAAGCTTCATACCACACATGCCTCTATCACTGGTCTCACCTCTAAACTCCAAAATCTTATATCCCGCATGGACCACCCCTCTACCTCCAATATTCAACTCTCAAGCTCTAGTGCACTTCCTATTCAACCACATAATGATCTGTCCATCCCATCACCACCCTCCATGGAAGAGCACCCACATCCATCAATCCAAGAGCAACCTGATCCCAATGATACTATTGACTTGGAACAAGAGAGAAGGGATTGTCTTAGGGACGCGATGGATCGGTTGCATGCAACCTTATTTCCCGAGGAGCAAGAGGAGGCCCAAATTGTGGAGGTAGGAGAGACCCTTGAAGATGAAGGAGTAGTTAAAGGGAGTTGTCATAGAAAGGAAATCATCAAGGAGGAGTACGATTTTATGCTAAAACAACTGGAGGAAGCCGTAATTATTGAAGAGGAAGAAGTTGTTGAAGACTTAGGAGATGCTGAACCTCCATGTGAAAGTCAAGTTATAGAGCCTCCTTCAAGGACGTTTGAAATTGATGTTGAGGAGGGTGTACAACCTCCAAGGCGTACCATGGCTGAAGACCTTGAGGAGGTCGATTAAGAGATGGATTCAATCATTGATGAATCCTTCTCTACAATTGAATCCTCTTCCATTGAACTTGACATGGAGATTAAAGAAGAAGCAGCATCACCTCTCATACCCTTGGTGAACAATGAAGACGAGATTGAATTGGAAGAAAGTTACCAAGAGGAAGAGGTTGATATTGAAGAAGCTTGCAAAGAGGTGAAAGTTGTCAAGGAAGAACTCAAGGGAATGGAGCTGGAAATCACCTTACCAAAGTTGTTGGAGACCTCTCCTACAAAGCCATCACCATCCATTCCTTCATTCAAGTGGGTAAATCTTTCATCTCTAAGCTTAATAAGCCTACTTGAATATGCTTTGCTTGAGATGGATGGGCAACTTAGAGCTCTTTGTGGCTTTAAGAGTAAGAGGGAAATGGTTAGTGATTGGCAACACAATCCTAGGTTCGTTGTGGTTAGGAGCTCAAAATCTAAATGCAAGGGTTAGTGTAGAGCTCGAATGAATGGGTCTAGAAAGCTGTTTGGATGCCTTAGTGAGAATTCAAATTGCTTGCCACCCGGTTGGAACAATGATGATCAACAAGAAGACGGGTGCAAAAGCAAGGTTTGGGACCCCGGAATTCAGTCTAGCAATTAACATTCTTGGGACCTTGTCACTTGCTTTAACTTGCTTGAAGGCTCTTTGCACCTAGTTTGGGATCCCGGAGGCCATTGGAATTACAAACATTGGTGGAGATTCCTGGATGAGTTCAAGCACAAGCCTCCATGGCAAGGAGCTCACCAAACGTCCAACTTAAAGACTTAAACCAAAAGTGATAGGTGGGAGACAACCCACCATGGTATAATCGTTCCTTTTTGTTCTTAGTCTTATTTCATTTTATTTTTATTAGTGTTCATTCATAAATTCTGCATATTCATCTGCATTCTGCATATATAAAAAAAAGGGGGATCGACACACAAGCGTCTATGATGTGCACGCGTCGTTTGTATATGTGCAACCAAATAGAGAGTTGCGCGAAAGATGCGCAAGAAGGGTGCGTGGCACACAAGCCACCCCACGCGTACGCGTCCCCTGCAAAAAGTTCAACCCACGCGTAAGTGTCAGCGACGTGTACGCGTGGGCATGAAAATCGGCGTAAAAACGTGTTGAACAGAGAGTTGTGATGTTCTGGGGCTGGTACTGTGCTAGAGGCACAACATCACCCACGCATACGCGTCCCTGACGCGTGCACGTCCTTTCACTTCCAGACCACCCACGTGTACGCGTCACATGGTTAAAGCAGTTTTCACGTGCACGCGTGACCTGCGCGTGCGCGTCGCGTCCCTTACTCATCCCCTTTTCCTTTCTTCTCTCATTTCTTCTTCTTTCTTCCTTCTTTCTTACTTTCTTCTTCTTCATTCCTTTAACCTCTCATCCTTATTCTCTTTCATTCTATTTTACTTAACTTTTTTGCATACTTTCATTCATTGCATTTTAATTTTGTGCATGTTTTTATTTTTTTCATTGGTGTTAAATTTTCTTATTCAACCGTTGCACCTTTTCTTGAATTATTCTAGTGCTTCATGACTTGTTTTATTCTGATTGGGTATTATTATTCATAAATCAATGCTAATTTTTATGATCCTGGTATTCCTTTTGCATTGACATGAACTTATACTATCTTGCATTACCCACACTCTCTTCCCCCTTGTTGCGATTTTTGCACTACTAATATGCCATTTGCTTCTACTGTCTTCTCTCTTGCATGTTGTAGCTACCATGTAATTGAGACCCACATTATTTGGCATTAACCCACCCATACTTTATTTGTTTTCTTATCTTTATTTTTGGGTTACTTCTCATCTTTTTCGTCTTCTTTCAGGTTGGCTACCAAAGAAGGGAAAGGGAAAGCTTCTCAATGGGGCATTCGACAAGTCCATCTGCACAATCTTTGGAGAAAAGCATCAGTTGGAGCCACCTGTCCACTTGCTCATCTTAGCATGCACCGAGGATGGTGCAATCTTTAAGTGTGGGGAGGTCGATACTGACTTCTGTGGGTTAGTTAATTTCTTCTCAACACCAATGTTTTATTTTCCTTGTTAGTTGTTGCATTTGCATTAATTTGATTGCATGTTGCTTGATTTTGAGCATATTTTACCATTGCTTGGTTAAAGTAATAAATTTATTTTCAAGACTCTATTTTATAATATTTCACTAATTTAAATTGATAATTTTTTTGTTAAACTTGTTTGAAGAAATTTTATTTTGGAACATGGTTTAGAGCTCGAACACACAAAACCAGTGATATTTTGAGCCTATTTGATTGGTTGCATTTTATCAACCAATATTTTATTTTGGTGTGTGTTGTTCTCTCTAAAATTGTGATCTTTGTCTTGCTTAATTCTATATTTTCATTGTTTAATGTATGCATGCACTTACATGATTGAGGCCTTGTTTCACTAAGCTCACATACCCATATGGCCTTACCCTTTCATTATCCCTTGCAAACCAATTTGAGCCTATTTTACCCATTTGTTCTTTACTTTAGCACATCATTAACTCCAAGTGAAAATAATAATGTCCTTAATTTGAATCCTTGGTTAGCTTAGACTAGTGAGAGTGCTTATGATTTAAGTGTGGGGAAATTGGGTTTGGAAATATTTGGTTTGAGAATTGAGTACGTTAGAATTTTCTAAAAATGTGAAAGAATGTTGAGAATATGTTCATGCATTCAATACCTTAATCATATTCCTTGAGAAAAGATAAAGAAAGAAAAATTATGAAAAAAAGAAAAAAATAATAAATAAATAAATAGAAAAAGAGCAAACAATAAAAAAGGGGACAAAATGCCCCAAAGTAAATGGTGAAAGCAATGCATATGAGTTGTACTCAAATTCGGATGCATGAATATGTGGAAAACATGGTTAATGGATAGTTAGGTTTTGTATTGTGATTACATGGATTGTCTTAAGTTTGGTGGAAAAAGTTTAAGTTAATTAAGGATTCATATTTTAGTCCACGTGGCCAAATACAATCCTACCTTGACCCTAACTCCATTACAACCCTTAAAACACCTCTTGATATGTGTATCTGTGCATTAATTCTTTGTTGATTGGTAGAAGAAAAGCAAGCCTTAGAAAGCAAGATTAGTAGAGAATTGAGAGATCGAACCTTAAACACCTGAGCGATTAGAGTGCATACACTTCTAGTGAGGGTTCGATGCTCGATTCCTTGTTCCCGGCTTTCATGAGCTATTTTCTTCTACAAGTCCACTTGTACTTTATTTTGTGATTTGAATTAGTGAAATCCAGTTCATATTTGTTCTTGAAGGATTTGTTTACTTTTAACCAAGTAGGTAGAAACATTTTGCATGTAGTTGCATTCACATAGATAGCTTGCATTTCATACTCTCTACCATTCCTCTTCACTCTTTTAGTTCTCTTGAGTCAAGTGTGGGGAGGTTGATAAACCCCATTTTTAGGGATTATCCTGTGCTTAATCTAGTGGATTTTATCCATTATTCTCATATTTATTCATACAATTCGCATGTTTTACGTTTTCCTTCCTGATTTTGTACTATGATTGAAAACATGCTTCTTTGGCCTTATATTTGCTAATATTAATCCTCTCTTATTACCATTCGATGCTGTGATATGTATACAAAATATTGGAGGAATTGCTAAAGCTGTCCAGCCTGACCTCTTGGTACTAAATCAACCATAACTTGAGCTTCAAAGATTAAAATGAGGCAGTTTCAGTTGCGTTGAAAAGCTAACATCTAGGGCTTCGCAATGATATATAATTTACCATAGCTGCCCCAAAGATAAGTGACGCGCACATGTGACCTGGGAAAAATTCAATCCACGCGTACGCGTGGACGACGCGTACGCGTGGACGACGCGTACGCGTGACTTTTTCGCATGCTGGACGTATTAGAAATCGCTGGGGTGATTTCTGGCTATTTTGACCCAGTTTTCGACCCAGAAAACACAGATTAGAGGCTCTAAAGTGGGGGAATGCATCCATTCATGAAGACAACATTCATATTCACAGTTTTTAGGTTTTAGATGTAGTTTCTAGAGAGAGAGGCTCTCTCCTCTCTCTTAGGATTTAGGATTAGGATTCCTCTTAAAGGTTAGGTTTACTTCTTCTTCATTTTAGGTTCAATGTTCCTTTACTTTAATTTCTCTTCTACTTTTATTTATTCTATTATTTTAGTTTGTTAATATTAGTTTATGAACTCCATGTTAGGATTAATTTTCTTATTTAATACATATTGAGGTATTTCAGATTTAAGATTGCTTTCTTCAAATTCATGTTATTGATGCTTCCAAATTAATTTAGATTTCCCCCTTTGCTTTGGTTGAGTAATTGGTGACACTTGAGTTATCAAACTCAACTGTTGACTAAAAATTGGAATTTGCTGATTGATTTGGATCCCTCTAAAGCTAGTCTTTTCATAGGAGTTGACTAGGACTTGAGGAATCAAATTGATTAGTCCACTTGAATTTCCTTTATTTAGTAAGGGTTAACTAAGTGGGAGCAATAAACAATTCTTATCACACCTGATAAGGATAACTAGGATGGGATTTCCAGTTCTTATAACCTTGCAAGGGTGTTCATGATAATTAATTTACTTTATTGTTAATTTATTTCCTTGTTCCCTATTTCAAAAACCCAAAAATATACCTTTTTCCATAACTAACAATAAATCATACTTCCCTACAATTCCTTGAGAGACGACCCGAGGTTTCAATACTTCGGTTATAAATTTTATTGGGTTTGCTTTAGTGACAAACAAATTTTTTGTACGAAAGGATTTTTGTTGGTTTAGAAGCTATACTTTCAACGAGAGCTTATTTGTAAAATTCTAGACCACGTAAGAATCCGTTCGTCATGCTATGACGACAGTTGGTAGAAACAAACCATGAAATTCCAATCCATCACAAGAAAGCTTGAGGGCCAATGCAAAGAGGTCATGCATTAAGATCAATGTCCAAAGAATTGAATCGAAGTTTTCAAAATTATTCAATCAAACAACTTGCAATAAGATAAAATATAAGGCGCAAGAACATAGAATTGAGTGATCGAACCCCTTACCCAATTTGTATCCACTCAATTCGCTCAGTGTTTAAGGTTTAACCACTCAATTCTCCTTTTAACATGCTTTTCAAAGATTTGCATGTCGTCTAACAATCGACTAGTATTTAGTGCATGAATAACAAATATCATGAGGTCTTTAGAGGAATGTAATGGGGCTAGGGTTCAGGTAGGATGAAATATGGGTAAGTGGACTTGAAGAATTAGCTCTTTAAGTAGATTAGGTGTCCACCTATTCCTATATCACCTATATACACATAACACTATAACCTATCTACCCATTTCCTTTTCTTTTCCCATCTCACCTCACTCATGCATTTCCTATATCACTCATTGCATCCTTTATTTTACTATTTATTTCATACTTTTTTATGTACTGATGAGCGGATAATTTATACGCTATTTTGCATTGTTTTTACATAGTTTTTAATATATTTTAGTTACTTTTTAGTATATTTTTATTAGTTTTTATGCAAAAATCACATTTCTAGAATTTGCTAGGAGTTTGTGTGTTTTTCTATGATTTCAGGTATTTTCTGGCTGAAATTGAGGGATGGTGCACGAATTTGCAATTCGCACAACTAACCAACAAGTGCACTGGGTCGTCCAAGTAATACCTTACGTGAGTAAGGGTCGATCCCACGGAGATTATTGGTTTGAAGCAATTTATGTTTATTTTATTAATCTTAGTCAGAATGTCAATAAGTTTATTTGGATTTAATTGTAAGAAGTAAAAGTGTTTGGAATAAGTAATTGTTACTTTATTAATGAAGAACATGTTGGGGTTTTGGAGATGCTTTGTCCTCTGACTTCAACTCTTCCTTGAAATCCTTTTCCATACGCAAGGCTCCTTCCATGGCAAGCTGTATGTAGGGTGTCACCATTGTCAGTGGCTACCTCCCATCTTCTCAGTGAAAATGGTCCAGATGCTCTGTCACAGCACGACTAATCAGCTGTTGGTTCTCGATCATGTTGGAATAGGATCCATTGATCCTTTTGCGTTTGTCATCACGCCCAGCAATCGCGAGTTTGAAGCTCGTCACAACCATTCAATCCTTGAATCCTACTCGGAATACCACATACAAGGTTTAGACATTCCGGATCCTCAAGAGTGGCCGCCATCAATTCTAGCTTATACCACGAAGATTCTGATTAAGGAATCTAAGAGAAGCTCATTCAATCTGATGTAGAACGAAGGTGGTTGTCAGGCACACGTTCATGGATTTGAGGAAGGTGATGAGTGTCATGGATCATCACCTTCTTCATGTTTAAGCACGAATGAACATCTTAGATAGGAACAAGCGTGTTTAAATGGAAAACAAAGGTAATTGTATTAATTCATCGAGACGCTGCAGAGCTCCTCACCCCTAACAATGGGGTTTAGAAACTCATGCTACCAAAAGGTACAAATTTCAGATCTAAAATGTCATGAGGTGCAAGATAAGTTTCTAAAAGTTGTTTAAATAGTAAACTAGTAACCTAGGTTTACAGAATATGAGTAAACTAAGATAACTGGTGCAGAAATCTACTTCTGGGGCCCACTTGGTGTGTGCTGGGGCTGAGACTAAAGCTTCTCACGTGCTTAGGCTGTTTCTGGAGTTGAACGCCAGGTTGTGACGTGTTTTGGGCGCTGAACTCCAACTTGTAACCTGTTTCTGGCGCTGGACGCCAGACAGCAGCATGATACTAGTGTTGAACGCCAATTTATGTCGTCTATCTTCGCATAAAGTATGGACTATTATATATTGCTAGAAAGCCCTGGATGTCTACTTTCCAAAGCCGTTAAGAGCGCGCCAATTGGACCCCTGTAGCTCCAGAAAATCCATTTCGAGTGCAGGGAGGTCAGAATTTAACAGCATCAGCAGTCCTTTTTCAGCCTAACTCAGATTTTTACTCAGCTCCCTCAATTTCAGCCAGAAATTACCTGAAATCACAGAAAAACACACAAACTCATAGTAAAGTCCAGAAATATGATTTTTGCCTAAAAACTAATAAAATTCTATTAAAAACTAATTAAAACATGCTAAAATCTACATGAAAATACCCCCAAAAAGCGTATAAAATATCCGCTCATCACAACGCCAAACTTAAACTGTTGCTTGTCCTCAAGTAACTAGATAAATAAAAGAGGATAAAAAGAATCAAGAAGCAATAATATCTCAGAGTTTTAAGTGAAGCTCAGATTCTAATCAGATGAGCGGGGCTAGTAGCTTTTAGCTTCCAAACAGTTTTGGCATCTCACTTTATCCTTTGAAATTCAGAATGATTGGCATCCATAGGAACTCAGAATTCAGATAGTATTATTGATTCTCCTAGTGTAGTATGTTGATTCTTGAACACAGTTACTTTATGAGTCTTGGCCGTGGCCCTAAGCACTTTGTTTTCCAGTATTACCACCGGATACATGAATGCCACAGACACATGACTGGGTGAACCTTTTCAGATTGTGACTCAGCTTTGCTAAAGTCCCCAGTTAGAGGTGTCCAGAGCTCTTAAGCACACTCTTTTTGCTTTGGATCACGACTTTAACCACTCAGTCTCAAGCTTTTCACTTGGACCTGCATGC
>NC_029781.3:53680729-53683090 GCF_000817695.3 Arachis duranensis
AAAAAAATATTGCCTCTTTATTCTAAAAATCTACTATTTTATTCATGTTTGATGATGATGAGAAAAATAAATTATAACTTAATTGAAAATAAAATCAAAGTAGATATGCTAATTACTACTACTCCTATATAACTTCTAAGGTAAAATCCTATAATAATACTATCACAGAGTTAAAGCTATAATTAGAACTTAACAACCTGTATTTTGGGAAGTGGATGTTCCTCTAGTCTGTGGGATGCTTGGTCCTTCAAAAATTAATTTCTGACGCTTCAGTTCCTTCAGTGCACATCCTTGCTATTCCTGTTCCCTTAGGTGCCATGATCTTAATGAGTTTTAGCTCAGTGATAATGGCAAATCACACCAAACTTAGAGGTTTGCTTGTCCTCAAGCAAAAGAAAGGATAGGAGAGGAATAGAGGGAGAGGCAATTTCGAAATCCAAAAGATATGATGAGTTAAAAAAAAGATTTGAAAAAGATTTGGATTGGAAAAAGATTTGTGTTTATGAATTAAGATACATTTGATATTTAAAAAAAAGGGATTTTAGAAATTAGGGTTTTTAGAAATTAGGATTAAAATTTTTGGAATTGAAGGATGATATTTTGAAGCATGTTTATGCAAGAAATCATGAATTGAAACATAAAAATTAGAAAATTTGTGAAGAAAAACGAATTTTACCTCCTCCCCACCATTCTGGCGTTAAACGCCCAAATGCTGCTTGTTTTGGGCATTTAACACCCAATTGCTGCTTCTCCTGGGTGTTCAACGCCCAGCTGTTGCTTCTTTCTGGCGTTGAACGCCAGGAAGTCCTTTGTCACTGGGTGTTTTTCTAAACGCCCAGGATGCTGTAGTTCTGGCGTTAAACGCCCAGAAGGTGCTTCTTTCTGGCGTTCAACGCCCAGAAGATGCTCCTTTCTGGCGTTCAACGCCCAGATGGCTATCCTTACTGGCGTTAAACCTTTCTGGCGTTTAACGCCCAGATGGCTACCCTTACTGGCGTTGAACGCCCAGTTGGTGCTTCTTTTGGGCGTTCAACGCCCAAAATGTTTCTTACTGGCTTTTTTCACGCCAGTGAGCTTCCAAATTCCCTTGTAACTCTGTGAATCCAATCAATTGCTATGTTACCTTGAAGATACTTTGACATATACCTGTAAAAATCAATTAATTAATCAAAACAAATAAAATGAAATTTTGTGATTGGCTGGGTTGCCTCACAGCAAGCGCTTCTTTAATGTCGTTAGCTGGACTATTACTGAGCTTTAATTAAGTCTCAGTTTTGAGCATTCTTGCTCAAAATTGCTTTCAAGATAATGTTTAACTCTCTGTCCATTAACAATGAACTTTTTGTTAGAGTTATTATCCTGAAGCTCTACGTATCCATATGGTGATACACTTGTAATTACATATGGACCTCTCCACCGGGGTTTTAATTTCCCGGGGAATAATTTGAGCCTAGAATTAAATAGCAGAACTTTCTGCCCCGGCTCAAAGACTCTAGATGACAATTTCTTATCATGCCATCTTTTTTCTTTCTCTTTATAAATTTTTGCATTCTCGAAAGCATTGAGTCTAAATTCCTCTAGCTCATTTAACTGAAGCAATCATTTTTCTCCAGCTAACTTGGCATCAAGGTTCAGGAATCTGGTTGCCCAGTAGGTCTTATGTTCCAGTTCCACTGGCAAGTGACATGCCTTTCCATACACAAGCTGATATGGAGAGGTCCCTATAGGGGTCTTGAATGCTGTTCTGTATGCCCACAGAGTATCATCTAAGCTTCTTGCCCAATCCCTTCTACAGTTAATTACAGTCCGTTCCAGGATTCTTTTAAGTTCTCTGTTAGAGACTTCAGCTTGCCCATTTGTCTGTGGATGATATGGAGTGACTACCCTGTGGCTAACTCCATAACGAACCAAAACAGAGTAAAGCTGTTTATTGCGGAAATGAGTGCCCCCATCACTGATTAATACTCTAGGGGTACCAAATCTGCTGAAGATGTGTTTCTGGAGGAATTTTAACACCGTTTTAGTGTCATTAGTAGGTGTTGCAATAGCTTCCACCAATTTGGATATATAATCCACTACCACCAGAATATAAGTATTTGAGTATGATGGTGGGAAAGGTCCCATGAAGTCAATGCCCAATACATCAAACAACTCAATCTCCAAGATCCCTTGTTGAGGCATGGCATAACTGTGAGGCAGATTACCAGATCTTTGGCAACTGTCACAATTAAGTACAAACACTCGGGAATCTTTATAGAGAGTAGGCCAGTAGAAGCCACATTGGAGGACTCTTGTGGCTGTTCGCTCACTTCCAAAATGTCCTCCATACTGGGATCCATGGCAGTGCCATAGGATCTTCTG
>NC_029781.3:53683130-53683493 GCF_000817695.3 Arachis duranensis
GTAGGAACTTCAGATAAGCGCATGAAGATTCCTTCCCTTCCGTCTCTCTGCTTTCCTACTGTCTTCATCCAATCCTTCTTACTTCTTTCCATGGCAAGCTTAAGCAAGGGTTTCACCGTTGTCAGTGGCTACCTCCCATCCTCTCAGTGGAAATGTTCAACGCACCCTGTCACGGCACGGCTATCCATCTGTCGGTTCTCGATCAGGCCGGAATAGAATCCAGTGATTCTTTTGCGCTGTCACTAACGCCCCGCCCTCAGGAGTTTGAAGCACGTCACAGTCATTCAATCATTGAATCCTACTCAGAATACCACAGACAAGGTTAGACCTTCCGGATTCTCTTGAATGCCGCCATCAGTTCTA
>NC_029781.3:53684328-53684592 GCF_000817695.3 Arachis duranensis
TGTCAGAATCCAACAGCATCTGCAGTCCTTTTTGGTCTCTGAATCAGATTTTTGCTCAGGTCCCTCAATTTCAGCCAGAAAATACCTGAAATCACAAAAAAACACACAATCTCATAGTAAAGTCCAGAAAAGTGAATTTTAACTAAAAACTAATAAAAATGTACTAAAAACTAACTAGATCATACAAAAACATACTAAAAACAATGCCAAAAAGCATACAAATTATCCGCTCATCACAACACCAAACTTAAATTGTTGCTTGTC
>NC_029781.3:53687933-53688264 GCF_000817695.3 Arachis duranensis
TCTTGAGTTGTCTGCCATCTCTAGTGAGATTTTTGCAGCTTGCACCTCAAAGATCCCTAGCTTCTCCATTACAGAGAGAGGCATGAAGTTTACACTTGACCCTAAGTCACACAAGGCCTTCTTGAAGGTCATGGTGCCTATGATACAAGGTATTGAAAATTTCCCAGGATCCTGTCTCTTTTGAGGCAGTTTCTGCCTAGACAAGTCATCCAGTTCTTTGGTGAGCAAAGGGGGTTCATCCTCCCAAGTCTCATTGCCAAATAACTTGTCATTTAGCTTCATGATTGCTCCAAGGTATTTAGCAACTTGCTCTTCAGTGACATACTCATCC
>NC_029781.3:53688377-53688855 GCF_000817695.3 Arachis duranensis
GAGCCTCAGATTCCCATGGTTCCTCATTGGGGAACTCATTGGAGGTCAGTGGACGTCCATTGAGGTCTTCCTCAGTGGCGTTCACTGCCTCCTCTTCCTCCCAAAATTCGGCCATGTTGATGGCTTTGCACTCTCCTTTTGGATTTTCTTCTGTGTTGCTTGGAAGAGTACTAGGAGGGAGTTCAGTAATTTTCTTGCTCAGCTGACCCACTTGTGCCTCCAATTTCCTAATGGAGGACCTAGTTTCAGTCATGAAACTTTGTGTGGTTTTGATTAGATCAGAGACCATGGTTGCTAAGTCAGAGTTATTCTGCTTAGAACTCTCTGTCTGTTGCTGAGAAGATGATGGAAAAGGCTTGCTATTGCTAAACCTGTTTCTTCCACCATTATCATTATTGAAACCTTGTTGAGGTCTCTGTTGATCCTTCCATGAGAAATTTGGATGATTTCTCCATGAAGGATTATAGGTGTTTCCATA
>NC_029781.3:53689050-53689406 GCF_000817695.3 Arachis duranensis
ACATTCAAAGTGTCAATCTCAAGAACTCCTTTCTTCTGACTAGTCCCATTATTCATAGGATTTCTTTCAGAAGTGTACATGAATTGGTTATTTGCAACCATTTCAATCAGCTCTTGAGCTTTTGTAGGCATCTTCTTCAAATGAAGAGAGCCTCCAGCAGAGCTATCCAAAGACATCTTGGATAGTTCAGAGAGACCATCATAGAAAATACCTATGATGCTCCATTCAGAAAGCATATCAGAAGGACACTTTCTGATTAATTGTTTGTATCTTTTCCAAGCTTCATAGAGGGATTCTCCTTCTTTCTGTCTGAAGGTTTGGACTTCCACTCTAAGCTTACTCAATTTTTGAGGTGG
>NC_029781.3:53693007-53694108 GCF_000817695.3 Arachis duranensis
ATGGCAATGCCATAGGATCTTCTGTGCTTCTTCTTTAGGCACACATCTACGGATTACTCCGTCTGCACATCTCTTGAAGAGATATGGTTCATCCCAAAGATAGTACTTTGCATCTGTGATCAACTTCTTTGATTGCTGCCTACTATACTCTTTGGGTATGAATCTTACTGCCTTGTAGTTTGCAATGTCTGCAAACCATGGCACTTCCTGGATGGCAAAGAGTTGCTCATCCGGGAAGGTCTTAGAGATCTCAGTGAGTGGGAGGGACGCCCCTTCTACTGGTTCTGTTCGGGACAGGTGATCTGCTACTTGGTTTTCTGCCCCTTTTTTGTCTCTTATTTCTATATCAAACTCTTGCAGAAGCAACACCCATCTGATGAGTCTGGGTTTTGAATCCTGCTTTGTGAGTAGATATTTAAGAGCAACATGATCAATGTACACAATCACTTTTGATCCTACTAAATAGGATCTGAATTAGTCAATGGCGTAAACCACTGCAAGTAGCTCTTTTTCTGTGGTTGTGTAATTCTTTTGTGCGTCATTTAAAACACGACTGGCATAGTAAATGACGTGCAGAAGCTTATCATGTCTCTGTCCCAACACTACACCAATGGCATAGTCACTGGCATCACACATTAATTCAAATGGCAATGGCCAGTTTGGTGCAGAGATGTTTGGTGCTATGACCAATTTAGCTTTCAGAGTCTTGACGATTGGATTTTTGACGGTTTAGAATTTCACTAATGAAATCTCGTTGTAAAGTATAGTTTCTAAACCAAGCAATAATCCTTTCATACAAAAAGTTGTTTGTCACTAAAACAAACCCCTAAAATTTATAAACTGAAGTATTGAAACCTCGGGTCGTTCTCCCTAGGAATTACAATAAAGTGTCTTGTTATTGGTTGAGTTATTTTGGGGTTTTGATATGAAGCATGAAAGATAAATGGCAAGAAAGTAAACTAAGGCCTAAAAAGGTCTTGGCAAGGGTTGGTGGTCAAGGATCTCTATCCTAATCACTAACCACAATATGAGAATTGGCAAGGATTAATCTCATTAAGTCATCCTCTAACTAGTAGTAAAGGAAAGTCAAATGAGCTATAT
>NC_029781.3:53713807-53714899 GCF_000817695.3 Arachis duranensis
CTTCTCCAATTGTTCTAACACAAAGTAGCATTCCTCCTTTTCCACCGACGTTTCCAATCTCTTCTTTAAGCTATGCTCCTCTTTAGATTCTCCACATGTAGCTATGGGAGTTTCTTGAGTGTCCAAAAGTTGGGATGCTAGCCGGTTTACCACCTCATCCAAGGTGGTCATGAATTGTTGCACATCCCTTGTCATCTCCTCTTGTCCTTGAAGAAGAACACCGAGGGTTTCCTCCATTAGAGATTGGGGTGGATGGGAGGGTTCATCATTTTGGAGAAAGGGTTCATTATAGGAAGGTGGTTCTTCTTGGTAAGGTGGTGGTGTGTATTGAGGTGGTTCTTGGGAGTAGTAATCTTGGAATTGTGGTTCCATGTATGGCTCATATGGTTCAAAAGTTGGTTGGTGTGATGGATAAGGATCATGGTCATATGGAGGTGTTTGTTGAAAATAGGCTTGTGAGTGTGGTTGAGGTTCATGTTGAGGATATGACTCATAGGCATATGGTGGTGGTTCTTGAAAGTCACAAGGGTGTTCACCATAGTCATTTGATTGATATGTATCAAAGAATGGCTCTTCCTCATAGTGCATTGGTGGGGGTTGTTGCCATGAGGATTGATCATAAGCATATGGCTCTTCCCACCTTTGATTGTCCCATCCTTGATACACATCTCCATTATAGTCCTCATCACCTACAACATAATTGTAACTACACTCATAGCCAAAGTGAGAATTCATGATAGCAAGAGAGGGAAAAAACAAAAATAGTAACAAATAAAGAGAACAAACTAAAAACTAACAAAGAAGCAAAAAGCAAAAATATTCACAATATTCACATATATACAATAACCAATAACATAACACCATTGCAATTCCCCGGCAACGGCGGCATTTTGACGATTGGATTTTTGACGGTTTAGAATTTCACTAATGAAATCTCGTTGTAAAGTATAGTTTCTAAACCAAGCAATAATCCTTTCATACAAAAAGTTGTTTGTCACTAAAACAAACCCCTAAAATTTATAAACCGAAGTATTGAAACCTCGGGTCGTTCTCCCTAGGAATTACAATAAAGTGTCTTATTATTGGTTGTGA
>NC_029781.3:53715480-53718929 GCF_000817695.3 Arachis duranensis
AAATGAACTAATCTCCCTTTGCTCTTCAATCCTTGGCTTTAAATAGCATTTTTGGCGCCAAAGTTGGTTGCAATTGGGCCCCACAACCCTTCAGAATTCGTTGGTTGCGAATTCATTAAAAAATCATAAACCAGTAGCGACGCGTACGCGCACAGCACGCGTACGCGTCCATGGGGTAATTCGCAGGTGCGCGCAAGCGCCAGGTGCGCGCGCGTCCATGGGCGAGTCCAACTTCTGTGACTTTTCATGATTTCTCCACTTTGCATGCTTTCCCTCTTCACTCCTTTGATCCATTCCTAGCCTTTTCAATCTGAAATCACTAACAAACATATCAAGGCATCTAGTGGAATCAAAGGGAGATTAAAACCATCAAATTAAGGGTTGAAAAGCATGTTTTAACATCTAAGCACAAATAAGGAGACAATCACAAAACCATGCTATTTCATTGAATAAATGTGGGTAAAAGGTCATACAATCTCTTAAAATTAATACAAGATAAACCGTCAAAACGGGGTTTGTCAACCTCCCGATGCCTGCAGACACTCTTTATCAAAGATAAATGGCGTGTCAGCAGCTAGCAGATTACTTAGAGGTTTGGCAATTTTTGAAAAATCCTTTATAAACCTCCTATAGAATCCTGCATGCCCTAGAAAGCTTCTAATTGCCTTAACATTGGCTGGTGGTGGTAATTTTTCAATTACCTCTACCTTAGCTTGATCCACCTCTATTCCCTTGTTCGAAATTTTGTGCCCAAGGACAATTTCTTCAGTCACCATAAAGTGACATTTTTCCCAGTTTAAAACCAGGTTAGTCTCTTGGCATCTTTTCAGAACAAGTGCTAAATGGTTAAGGCAGGAGCTGACTGAGTCTCCAAATACTGAAAATTCATCCATGAAGACTTCCAGAAACTTTTCTACCATATCAGAAAAGATAGAGAGCATGCACCTTTGAAAGGTTGCAGGTGCATTGCATAAGCCAAATGGCATCCTTCTGTATGCAAATACTCCAGATGGACATGTGAATGCCGTTTTCTCTTGATCCTTAGGATCTACTGCAATTTGATTATAACCTGAATATCCATCCAGAAAATAGTAGTATTCATGACCTACTAGTCTTTCTAGCATCTGGTCTATGAATGGTAAAGGAAAATGATCCTTTCTGGTGGCTGTATTGAGCCTTCTATAATCAATACACATACGCCACCCTGTAACTGTTCTTGTAGGAACCAGTACATACGTCACCCTGTAACTGTTCTTGTAGGAACCAGTTCATTTTTTTCATTATGAACCACTGTCATGCCACCTTTCTTAGGGACAACTTGGATAGGGCTCACCCAGGGGCTGTCAGAAATAGGATAAATAATCCCAACCTCTAGTAATTTAGAGATGTCCTCTAACTCTGATTCGAGACTCTCAGCCATATTGACCTCTCTCACCAGAGAGTCAATGATATCAACACTCATGCAGTCATTTGGGGTGTCTGGATGTTGCATAACTTTGACAACATTCAACTTGAACTCCTCCTCATTGACTCTCAGGGTTACTTCCTACTCATCCTCATTGACTATCAGGGTCACCTCCCCTTTTTGGACATCAATCAGGGTTCGTCTACTTGCTAGGAAAGGTCTTCCTAGAATGAGAGTTGCACACTTGTGCTCCTCCATTTCCAACACTACAAAGTCAGTGGGAAAGGCAAATTGCCCAACCTTGACAATCATGTCTTCAATCACGCCTGATGGGTATTTAATGGAGCCATCAGCAAGTTGAAGACATATCCGGGTTGGTTTGATTTTTTCAGTCAAACCAAGCTTTCTGATAGTAGATGCAGGTATTAGGTTGATACTTGCCCCAAGATCACATAAAGCTTGCTTGGTGCAATTACCCTCTAATGTGCATGGTATCATAAAGCTCCTGGGATCCTTAAGCTTCTTAGTTAAGCTTTTCAGAATGACTGCACTACATTCTTCAGTGAGGTAGACTTTTTCAGTTTCCTTCCAATCCTTCTTATGATTTAAGATCTCTTTCATCCCTCCAATCCTTCTTATGACTTAAGATCTCTTTCATGAACTTAGCATAAGAGGGTATTTGCTCAAGTGCTTCTGCAAACGGAATCTTTATTTCAAGAGTCCTGAGATAGTCTGCAAAGCGAGCAAATTGCTTATCCTGTTCCGCTTGGCAGAGTTTTTGAGGATAAGGCATTTTGGCTTTATATTCCTTAACCTTAGTTGCTGCAAGTTTATTACTTATAGAAGTGGGTTGGGAAGCCTTTTTAGAAGGGTTGTTATCAGTACTTGTATGTGATTGATCCCCCACTGGCCAGGGGTGGAAGCTGGAGTGGCGTTAGACGCCAACTCCTTATTTGTTACTGGCGTTTGAGCGCCAGAACTGTGCTCCCTTTGGGCATTCAACGCCGGATTCATGCTTGTTTCTGGCGTTGAACTTCAGGAATGAGCATGGTCTGGGCGTTCAGTGCCAGCATTATTCCTCTCTGGGCTCTGATTGTCCTCAGAGGGATTTTGGGTAGCCATTTGTTCATTTCTTGGCTTCCTGCTGCTTTGAAGTGAGGTATTTAATGTTTTCCCACTTCTTAATTGAACTGCTTGGCATTCTTCTGTTATTTGTTTTGACAGTTGCTTTTCTATTTGCTTTAACTGTACTTCCATATTTCTGTTAGCCATTTTTGTTTCCTGTAGTATTTCCTTGAATTCGGCTAGCTGCTGAGTTAGAAAGTCTAATTGCTGATTGAATTCATTAGCCTGATCCACAGGACTGAGTTCAGCAGTTACAGTTTTAGCTTCTTCTTTCATGGAGGATTCACTGCTTAGGTACATATGCTGATTTCTAGCAACTGTATCAATAAGCTCTTGAGCTTCTTCAATTGTTTTTCTCATATGTATAGATCCACCAGCTGAGTGGTCTAGAGAAATCCGAGCTTTTTCTGTAAGCCCATAGTAGAAGATGTCTAGTTGTACCCACTTTGAAAACATTTCAGAGGGGCATTTTCTTAGCATCTCTCTGTATCTCTCCCAAGCATCATAAAGGGATTCATTATCTCCTTGTTTGAAGCCTTGGATGCTCAGCCTTAGCTGTGTCATCCGTTTTGGAGGAAAATAGTGATTCAGAAATTTTTCTGACAGCTGTTTCCATGTCTTTATGCTTTCCTTAGGTTGGTTATTTAACCACCTCTTAGCTTGGTCCTTTACAGCAAATGGAAGCAGTAATAATCTGTAGACATCCTGATCTACTTCCTTATCATGTACTGTGTCAGCAATTTGTAAAAATTGTGCCAGAAACTCTGTAGGTTCTTCCTGTGCAAGACCGGAATACTGGCAGTTTTGCTGTACCATGATAATGAGCTGAGGATTCAACTCAAAGCTACTAACTCCAAAGGAGGGTATACAGATACTATTCCCATATGAAGCAGTAGTGGGGTTAGCATATGACCCCAGA
>NC_029781.3:53719105-53720346 GCF_000817695.3 Arachis duranensis
CTTATTTTCGAAAATTTTTGGAGGGAAAACACCAAGGAACACCAAACTTAAAAATTTTAAGATCAAAGCACAAGAAAGACTCAAGAACACCTTGAAGATTCACAAGAACACCAAGAACAAAAGAAAGAACACCAAACTTAAAATTTTTAGAAAACCAAGACAAATTTTCGAAAATTAAAGAAAACTTAACAAGAAAACACCAAACTTAGAGTTTGGCACAAGATTCAATAAAAGAAAAATTATTTTTGAAAAAGATTCCAAAGAAGATACGCAATTATGAAGAACAACTACTAAAGCTCCAGCCAATTGGGCAGCAACTTCAGTGTTAATTTTAAAGATGTATTATTTTTATGGATAAAATAAATTTTTGAAAGCTAATGTTTTGAAAAAGCACAAGAAAAACAGGAAAAGACACAGAACAAGAAAAATTAAAGATCAAGGAAGAACAGAGACACTAATACGAAAATTTTAGAGAAAAAAATATAAAAGATGCAATTGACACCAAACTTAGAACAAGACACTAGACTCACGAAAAATTAACAATTAATAAAGAAAAATAATAATTTTTTTGAAAAGAAATTTTTGAAAAGAAACTATCCTATCAGGATTTGATGACTCTATGACAATAAAAATAATTTATTCCTAATCTAAGAAATAAAATAAACCTTTAGTTGTTCAAACTCGAACAATCCCCGGCAACGGCCCCAAAAACTTGGTGCACGAATTTGCAATCCGCACAACTAACCAGCAAGTGCACTGGGTCATCCAAGTAATACCTTACGTGAGTAAGGGTCGATCCCACGGAGATTATTGGTCTGAAGCAATCTATGTTTATTTTATTAATCCAGTCAGGATGCCAATAAGATTAATTGGATTTAATGATAAGAAGTCAAAGTATCTCGTCACAGCCATTCAATCCTTGAATCCTACTCGGAATACCACAGACAAGGTTTAGACTTTCCGGATCCTCAAGAGTGGCAGCCATCAATTCTAGCTTATACCACGAAGATTCTAATTAAGGAATCTAAGAGAAGCTCATTCAATCTGATGTAGAACAGAGGTGGTTGTCAGGCACACGTTCATGGATTTGAGGAAGGTGATGAGTGTCACGGATCATCACATTCTTCATGTTTAAGCGCGAATGAACATCTTAGATAGGAACAAGCGTGTTTAAATGGAAAACAAAGGTAATTGTATTAATTCATCGAGATGCTGCAGAGCTCCTCACCCCCAACAATGGG
>NC_029781.3:53720476-53746090 GCF_000817695.3 Arachis duranensis
TGGTGCAGAAATCCACTTCTGGGGCCCACTTGGTGTGTGCTGGGGCTGAGACTAAAGCTTCTCACGTGCTTGGGCTGTTTCTGGAGTTGAACGCCAGGTTGTGACGTTTTGGGCGCGGAACTCCAACTTGTAACCTGTTTCTGGCGCTGGACGCCAGACAGCAGCATGATACTGGCATTGAACGCCAGTTTACGTCATCTATCTTCGCACAAAGTATGAACTATTATATATTTTTGGAAAGCCCTGGATGTCTACTTTCCAACGCCGTTAAGAGCGCGCCAATTGGACTTCTCTAGCTCCAGAAAATCCATTTCGAGTGCAGGGAGGTCAGAATCCAACAACATCAGCAGTCCTTTTTCAGCCTAACTCAGATTTTTACTCAGCTCCCTCAATTTCAGCCAGAAATTACCTGAAATCACAGAAAAACACACAAACTTATAGTAAAGTCCAGAAATATGATTTTTGCCTAAAAACTAATAAAATTCTATTAAAAACTAATTAAAACATGCTAAAATCTACATGAAAATACCCCCAAAAAGCGTATAAAATATCCGCTCATCAAGGGACCTGAGCAAAAATCTGATTTAGAGGCTGAGAAAGGACTGAAGATGCTATTGGATTCTGACCTCCCTTCACTCGAAGTAGATTTTCTAGAGCTACAGAAGCCCAATTGGTGCGCTTTTAATTGCGTTGGAAAGTAGACATATTGGGCTTTCCATCAATGTATAATAGTCCATACTTTGCCTGATATTTGATGGCCCAAATTGGCGTCAAAACGCCCACCAAAGACCCTTTTCTGGCGTAAAACGCCAGAACTGGCACCAAAGCTGGAGTTAAACGCCCAAACTGGCACCGAAATTGGTGTTTAAACTCCAAGAAGAGCCTATGCACGTGAAAGTTTCAATGCTCAGCCCAAACACACACCAAGTGGGTCCCGGAAGTGGATTTCTGCACTATCTACACTTAGTTACTCATTTTCTGTAAACCTAGTTTACTAGTTTAGTATAAATAGCACTTTTTACTATTGTATTCATATATTTAGATCATTTTTGAGACTATCTTTGGATCACTTTTGATCTCTTTATCATGTTTTGGGGGCTGGCCATTCGGCCATGCCTGGACCTTCATCAGTTATGTATTTTCAACGGTAGAGTTTCTACACCTCATAGATTAAGGTGTAGAGCTCTGCTATTCCTCAAGAATTAATGCAAAGTACTATTGTTTTTCTATTCAATTCATGCTTATTATTGTTCTAAGATATTCACTCGTACTTCAACCTGATGGATGTGATAATCCGTGACACTCATCATCATCCTCCCTTATGAACGTGTGCCTGACAACCACCTCCGTTCTATCTGCAAGAGCTTGAGAGTGTATCTCTTGGCCTCCTGGTTTACGACGCATGGTTGCCTCTCCTGACAATAGAGCCTTTCATTCCGTGATATCAGAGTCTTCGTGGTATAAGCTAGAATCAATTGGCAGCATTCTTGAGATCCGGAAAGTCTAAACCTTGTCTGTGGTATTCCGAGTAGGATCTGGGATGGGATGACTGTGATGAGCTTCAAACTCGTGACTGTTGGGCGCAGTGACAGTGTGCAAAAGGATCAATGGATCTTATTCCAACAAGATCGAGAATCGACAGCTGATTAGCCATGCGGGAAACCGTAGCGGACATGTTTTCACTGAGAGGACAGATGGTAGCCATTGACAACGGTCATCCACCAACATATAGCTTGCCATGGAAGGGAGTACGCAAGATTGGATGAGGACAATAGGAAAGCAGAGGCTCAGAGGGAACAAAGCATCTCCATACGCTTATCTGAAATTCCCACCAATGAATTACATAAGTATCTCTATCCTATTTTATGTTTTATTTCTTTTTTTAATCATCAAAACCTCATCACTATTTGAATCCGCCTGACTGAGATTTACAAGATGACCATAGCTTGCTTCAAGTCGACAATCTACGTGGGATCGACCCTTACCCACGTAAGGTATTACTTGGATGACCCAATGCACTTGCTGGTCAGTTGCGCGGAGTTGTGAGAGAAGTGTGAACTCACAATTTCGTATACCAAGTTTTTGGCGCCATTGCCAGGGATTGTTTAAGTTTCGACAACTGACGGTTCATCTTGTTGCTCAGATTAGGTAATTTGCTTCTTGTTTCATCCTTTATTTTATTTTCAAAAAGTTTTCAAAAATCTTTCCAAAAAAAATTTTCTCTTCTTTTTCGCTTTTCCAAAAAATTTTTCGAAAAAATTACAAAAAAAATTAATAAAATCATAGAAACAAAAATAATTTTGTATTGCTTGTTTGAGTCTAGAGTCAAATTTTAAGTTTGGTGTCAATCGCATATTTTTAATTTTCGTAAAAAAATTTTTTTTGAAAACTCATGCATGGTGTTCTTCATGATCTTCAACTTGTTCTTGATGATTGTCTTTGTTTGATCTTGTGATTTTCTTGTTTTGTGTCTTTTCTTGTTTTTCATATGTATTTTCAATTTGTTAGTGTCTAAACATTAAAAATTTCTAAGTTTGGTGTCTTACATGTGTTTCTTTTCTTAAAAAAATTTTCAAAAATAAGTTCTTGATGTTCATCATGATCTTCAAAGTGTTCTTGGTGTTCAGATGACATTCAAAGTGTTCTTGCATGCATTTTTTGTTTTGATCCTAAATTTTCATGTTTTGAGTCATTTTTGTGTTTTTCTCTCTCCTCATTAAAAATTCAAAAATAAAAAAATATCATTCCCTTATTTCTCTCATAAATTTTGAAATTTTGGATTGACTCAGTCAAAAATTTTTTAAAAAAATTTAGTTGTTTCTTATAAGTCAAGTCAAATTTTCAATTTAAAAATCCCATCTTTTCAAAACTTTTTCAAAAATCAAATCTTTTTCATTTTTATTTCATGTTTTTCAAAAATTTTAAATTTGATTTTCAAAATCTTTTTCTTAATTTCAAACTCATATTTTCGATTACTTTACTAACAATTAATGTTTTGATTCAAAAATTTCGAGTTTGTTACTTTCTTGTTAAGAAAGGTTCAATCTTTAAATTCTAGAATCATATCTTTTAGTTTCTTGTTAGTCAAGTAATCAACTTTAATTTCAAAAATAAAATCTTTTTCAAAATAAATTTTCAATCACATCTTTTTAAAATTCAATTTCAAAATCTTTTCTAACTTCCTATCTTTTCAAAATTGATTTTCAAATCTTTTTCAATTAACTACTTGACTTTTTGTTTAATTTAAAAAAAAATTACTATTTGTTATCTTTTTCAAAACCACCTAACTACTTTTTTTCTCTCTCCAATTTTCGAAAACCACTAACAACTTTTTCAAAAATCTTTTTAATTAACTAATTGTTTTAAACTCTAATTTTGTTTTATTCCTTTCTTAATTTTCGAACTAACTAATATTTAAAATAAAAACAAAAACATTTTTCCCTTTCTTTTATTTAATATTCGAATTCCCTCTCTCTCATCTCTTTCTATTTATTTATTTATTTACTAACACTGCTCTCCTTCTTAAAATTCGAAACCTCTCTCCCTCTCTGTGTTCGAATTCTCTTTATTTTCTCTCTACCTCATTCTTCTCTTCTTCTCTTCTTCTACTCACATAAAGGAATCTCTATACTATAACATAGAGGATTCCTCTTCTTTTCTGTTCTTTTCTTTTTCACATGAGCAGGAACAAGGATAAGGATATTCTTGTTGAAGCCAATCCTGAACCTGAAAAGACTCTGAAGAGGAGGCTAAGAGAAGCTAAAGTACAACTCTCTGGAGAGGACCTGACATAAATTTTCTAAAAGGAGAAGACATGGCAGCCAAAAATAATAACAACAATGCAAGGAAGATGCTTGGTGACTATGCTGCACCAACTTCCAACTTCTATGGAAGAAGCATCTCAATTCCTGCCATTGGAGCAAACAACTTTGAGCTTAAGCCTCAATTAGTTTCTCTAATGCAGCAGAACTACAAGTTTCATGGACTTCCATCAGAAGATCCTCATCAGTTCTTATTTGAATTCTTGCAGATCTGTGATACTGTTAAGACCAATGGGGTTGATCCCAAGGTCTACAGACTTATGCTTTTCCCCTTTGCTGTGAGAGACAGAGCTAGGACATGGTTGGACTCACAACCTAGAAAAAGCCTGAACTCTTGGGACAAGTTGGTCAATGCTTTCTTGACCAAATTCTTTCCACCTCAAAAGATAAGTAAGCTCAGAGTGGATGACCAAACCTTCAGACAGAAGGAAGGTGAATCCCTCTATGAAGATTGGGAAAGATACAAGCAATTAACCAAAAGGTGTCCTTCTGACATGTTTCCAAAATGGAGCATCATATGTGTATTCTATGATGGTTTGTCTGAGTTGTCCAAGATGTCATTGGACCACTCTGTTGGTGGATTCCTTTATCTGAAAACACCTACAGAAGCCCAGGAACTCATTGAGATGGTTGTAAATAACCAGTTCATGTACACTTCTGAAAGGAATCCTGTGAATAATGGGGTGACTCAGAAGAAAGGAGTTCTTGAGATTGATACTCTGAATGCCATATTGGCTTAGAACAAAATATTGACTCAGCAAGTCAATATGATTTCTCAGAATCTGACTGGATTACAAGTTGCATCCGGCAGTGCTAAAGAAGCCTCCTCTGAAGGAGAAGCTTATGACCCTGAGAATCCTGCAATGGAAGAGTTGAATTACATGGGAGAATCCTATGGAAACACCTATAATCTTTCATGGAGGAATCATCCAAATTTCTCATGGAAGGATCAACAAAAGCCTCAACAAGGCTTCAATAACAATAATGGTTAGAGAAATAGATTTGGCGATAGACAGAGAATTCTGAGCAGAGCCTCTCTGGCTTAGCAAACATAGTCTCTGATCTATCTAAGGCCACTCTTAGTTTCATGAATGAAATGATGTCCTCCATCAGAAATTTGGAGGGACAAGTGGGTCAGCTGAAAGTTACTGAAACTCCTACTAGCACTCTCCCAAGCAATACAAAAGAGAACCCAAAAAGAGAGTGCAAGCCCATCTACACATCCAACATGGCCGAACCTGTAGAGGAGGGAAAGGCAGTGATTTCCAGTGAGGAAGACCTCATGGGACGTCCACTGGCCAACAAGGAGTCCCCTATTGAGGAACCACAGGAATTTGAGGCTCATCTAGAGACCATAGAGATTCCACTGAACCTACTATTACCATTCATGAGCTCTGACGAATAGGGGTGTTCAAAAAAATAACCAAAATGTGGTTAACCGGTTAAAAAACCATAACCACATTTTGGTTAACCAGTTTAATAAAACAATTTTAAAAACCATATCCATATTTTTTGAAATTGGTTAACCAAAACCAAATTAAAAAAAACCAATTTTTAACCGGTTAACCAAAACCAAAACCAAATTAAAATTAAAACCTAAATCAAAACCTAATTTTAAATTCACTCTTCCATGCTTCGACAAAACCCAATTCACTCTTCTCCAGTTCGCCGCCGTCAATAGTTCTTCTCCTCCGCCTCTCGCCGGAGCTCGCCGGTGGTCTGTCAGACCTTTACCTCTTCGAGTCTTCACCTTGATTCACAACTCTGTCTCTCTGCCTCGACCTCCCATTCGCGACTCTGTCTTCACTTTGATTCTCCTGAGTATCTCTCTTTTCCGGTCTCTTCTTCTTTCGTCGGTGGCTCGCCGGAGTTCATCAATTAAGGTAAGCCTCCTCCTTGCCCTTAGTTCTGAGTTCTGAGTTGGATTTGTTATCTGTGGTTTTTCTATTTTGTTGATTTGTTCTGTTATGTTTCTTCATTATGTTACTTCTGACTTCTTCATTTTAATGGATTGAAAATGTGCAGATTTTAAATCTCTCAGTATTGAACTCTTCATTTCAATAGATCCTATTGTAAGGTTCTTCTTCACTGTGGTTCACTTTATGATTGGTTAAGACTTAATTAATTTGTATGAATTGAATGGAGAATTGTTCACATTTAGTTTTTGAATTCTGGTTATGTAAATGGCTTTGGCAATTCAAGTGCATATGTTCCTATTTTTCTGTGATCAAGCTTTTATTTTGTTTTATTTAATTTGTCAATCAAATGAAAAATCATTATTTAGTTGAAGAAAACTAACTTATCTTAAACATGGTTCTGGCTTATTTGTTCTGATTTTTATTGAAGAAATAATATGGATTTTTGTTCATCTCCTTTGATTTTGGTCCTGCATTCTTGTTTTACATTGTTCAATTTAATCTTTTGAAGTTAATTGTTAATGCAATGCTTATAGCTATGAGTTTGCAGCGTGTAAGTTGGACTGAGAATCATTGTTATATGCTAGTTTTGTTGAGAAATATTTTGGTATATGGTTGTAGGATGAGTGACATATGAATGGAAACAGAGTGAACTGATAGAAATTTGTCGTTTAGTACCAAATTCTGCTTAGAGATTTCTGACTTGAAGTACAGGTTCCTGCCAGATTCAAATATTGTAGAAAAACTATTCAACAAAATGTGAGGATTTAGCTCTTTTATGAAATTCCAGTGTTTCAGGAGAATAGAGGCAGGATATTAATTGAGTCCTTGATCTAACATTAGCCCTTAACTTTAACTGTTAATTTTGTTAGACATTGACCATTTGAGTCAAATACAGGCACATAACAAAAGATCTCTTATTATTACAGTTGTACCAAGGAACTTGTGTATGAACTATGAAGCTGCTACCATAAGTACGGCCTTACTGTCAAGTATGGCCACCTTAGCTAAGAGGTCAAGCACAATCTGACACCGTGCATTTTACAACAATAGCAATAAGTGATTTTTAATTAAAAATTAACTAATCCAGTTTCAACTACAATCCAAGAGTCATTAATTTATATTCTGCCTTTTCCATCTAGTTTAGTAAGCTACACACCCTAGCTAATTTATATTAGGTCCCGTCTTCTATTTGGTGATGAACATTATTTGCTACTAACACGTACAATTTAAATGTGCTATTATAATATGGCACTCTTAGCTATTATATATAATTGCACTTAGTTACCAATTACATATGCTTCCTTGGCTAGCTTCACATGCTTTTTTAATTTCTTATTATTATTGTTAGTATTCACAATTTGTTGCATTGTATATTGGTTATAAACAATAGTAATTAATGATACTGTACTTTTTGTGCGCTACCTCATGAACCTGATGATGATCATCATCATCACAAATACAAGATATATTAAAAATTACTATGTACCTCGATTCAGTTGTCCTTTGTAGCTTGTGGTTTCAAGTGTTTGATTTGATGTTATGAATGATGTGATAATCAGTAATCCTGTTGTAGCTTCAAATTGTTATAAGTTTCTGAATTGGTATATATGTGTAGTTTCAAATTGATATAACTTATTCAGAAACTTTAATTGATATATATGTAGCTTCAATCACCTTTTGCACTTTGAATTGAGCTTGTTTGTACTTGTTTGTGAACATCAACATTTTAAACACCCTTGGAATCAGTTTCAAAGCATATGTATATATTGTTTGAACTTGGCTTTGTGCTTGATAACTTTGCTTTGTTGAAATATTTAATAATTAGATTTTATGGCTTCTTATTCAGAATGAGGTAGCCGATCATGATGTTCCCATGTCAGAGTCTGCAGAGCATTCAGCTTCTACATTACCTCCTCTCCCAACCACATCATCTGAGTGCAAAAATCGATCAACAGTTTGGGACCACCTCAAGAGAACATCTGATGATGAAAATAAGGCTCAATGTCAACAGTGTTTGAAAATGATCAAGTGCGGGAATGGAACAAGTGCAATGAGATCACATTTAAAGATTTGTATAAGCAATCCCGGTTCAGATAGAGGCAAACGACAGAAAACAGGCACATCGCTTAGCCCAGAAGCACAAGTGGGTAGGCTTGATGCAAAATATGCCTGGGAAAAGTATTACATTGGCACGTGACATCTTGATGTTCTATGAAACAAGGAAGGTTCAACTTCAAAAATACTTTTCCAAATACGAAGGAAGAGTTTGTCTTACAACTGATAACTGGAGTTCATGTCAGAATATGGCGTATATGTGTTTGACTGTTCATTTCATTGATGTAGACTGGAAGTTGCAAAAGAAAATACTAAATTTTTGCCAAGTCACCGGCCACACGGGAGAGATTATGGCTCAAAATGTTGAAGCTTGCTTGAATAGCTGGAAGTTGAACAAGATCTTGAGTTTGACAGTTGATAATGCATCGTCTAACGATGTAGGAGTTATGTATTTAAAAAAAAGGCTGATTTCTTGGAAGAGTTCAGTTTTGAATGGAGAGTATCTCCATATGCGGTGTTGTGCGCATATTTTAAACCTGATTGTGAAGGATGGATTGAAGGAGATTAATGATTCGGTCGCCAAAATTTGGGATGCTGTGAAGTATGTTAGATCCTCAAATTCAAGATTAACTAGGTTCAAGGCATGTATTGCACAAGAGAATATTCCACATAAGAGTCTTGTTTGCATAGATGTTGAAACGTGATGGAACTCTACATACTTAATGTTAGTAGTAGCCTTAAAGCATCAGAAGGCATTTGAGCTATTAGAGATGCAAGACAAAAAATTTGTTGAAGAATTAAACAAGGGAAGAGGGGTACCTTCAATTTAAGATTGGGATTATGCTAAGTCCGTCTTACCATTTTTAGAGATATTTTACGATGCTACACTTCGCATCTCTGGATCCTCTTATGTCACTAGTAACTTATATATGAAAGAAGTGTTTGCTCTTGGAAGGAGGATTCGACAATATCGTGATGATGATGATTTGAGCATAAGTCTTATGGCAAGTAAGATGAAAGCAAAATACAACAAGTATTGGGAAAATGCAAAAACTATTAACATGTTGTTGTTAATTGCCGTAGTTCTAGATCCTTGCTATAAGTTGGATTATGTTGAGTGGTGCCTAGTTAATTCTTTTGGTGCGGAAGTGGGCGGTGAATTGAAGGCAAAGTTGTCTTCTTGTCTTCATTCACTTTATAATTTATATCAAGGTGCAGATGAAGGAAACCAAGATGATAGCCTCTCCCAACCGAGTCCAAGTGATAAAGCCAAAGACATTTATGATATGGGGTTATATCGCCGATCAACCGGTCGCAAATCCAATCTTAAATCTGAGCTTGATTGTTATTTGCATGAAGACTGTGAGCCAGATGATAAGCCTTTAGATATTCTAGGATGGTGAAAGGTTAACTCGAATCGGTTTTCCGTCCTAGCAAATATGGCACAGGACATATTGGCTATACCAGTTTCAACAGTAGCTTTCGATTCTGCTTTTAGTATGAGGGGAAGAATCATCGATCAATATCGTAGCTCATCGATCAATATCGTAGCTCATTGACTCCTAAGATAGTAGAAGCCCTTGTATGTACCGAAGATTGGCTTAAAGGAGACTTTTTCTCTTCTCTTGCACCTGAGAATTTCGAAGAGCTTGAAAAGGTCGAGCAAGGTAAATTGAATATTAAATATTTCTTAAATATATCATATGATTTACTTAGAAAATGTTTTAGTTTAACTTATAATTATAATTTTTTAAAAGTTATAATTATAGTTTTTTTTGTGTGTGCAGATTTGATTTTATCAGAGGACATTACTTGTTCAGTGGGTCCAGGTTCAATTGCGCTTGAGGATGACTAGAAAGTCTTGATTGTTTGTTTTCTTTAGTTATTCTAAACACTTAGGTGGTAAAGAGATTAGACTTGATTTTTTATATATGATTAGACTTGTTTATGTTTATGTTTATGTTTGGTGATAGATCAAAGAAATTCAATACTCCTTAGATGGGGATATTGGTGTCAACAATTATAGCAGTTGCAATGTCATTTTTTGCTGTTGGAATTTGCATCGTTTCTTTGGCTTAGGAGAAAATTTCCATCGTTGAAGAGGCCTTTTGAAGTGCCTTTGGGAATGAAGGGTTTGATCCCAATGTGCCTTATACCTTTTTTGCTCTTGGTGTATGTGATAAGTATTGCCACCAAAAGTTTAGAAAAGTAATTATTATTTACAATGGAAGGGTTTTCATTATTTATAAATGTTACTTGTATTATTTAGAAAGAAAAAAATAATTTTTAGATTAAAAAAATCAATTTAAAAGAAAAAAGGTAAAAAAATTTGGGTTTTAGTATGTAAAAATATTAATTTTTATGTAAAAATTGGTTTTTGGGTATAGAAACTAATTTTTTGGTATAGAAACCAATTTTTTAGTGTAAAAACCAGTTTTTTAGTGTAAAAACTGGTTTTTTTTATATAAAAACCGATTTTTATAGTTTTTTAATATAAAAACCAGTAAAAAATCGGTTTTTTTATATAAAACTGGTTTTTGTTTTAATAACCGGTTTTAACTTTTACTAACCGGTTAATAACCGATTTTATAATATGAAACCAATTTGGTTAATTAACCAATACTATATTTTTGGTTAACCAAAAAACTGGTTTGGTTTTTGGATTAACCAAACCATGAACACCCCTACTGACGAATATTCTTCCTCTGAAGAGGACAAAAATGTTACTGAATAGCAAGTTGCTCAATATCTAGGAGCAATCATGAAGCTGAATGCCAAATTATTTGGTAATGAGACTAGGGAGGATGAACCTCCATTGCTCATTAATGAACTAAGTGCATTGGTTCAGCTAAAGTTACCTCAAAAGAAAGAGGATCCCAAAAGGTTCTTAATACCTTGCAACATAGACACCATGACCTTTGAGAAGGCTCTGTCTGACCTAGGGTCAAGTGTAAACCTCATACCACTCTCTGAAATGGAGAAAGTAAGGATCTTTGAGGTACAAGCTGCAAGAATCTTGCTAGAGATGGCAGACAAATCAAAGAAATAGGCTTATGGACTTGTAGAGGATGTCTTGGTAAAGGTTGAAGGCTTTTACATCCCTGTTGACTTCATAATCTTAGACACTGGAAAAGATGAAGATGAATCCATCATCCTTGGAAGACCCTTCCTAGCCACATCAAAGGTTGTGATTGATGTGGACAGAGGAGAGTTAGTCCTTCAATTAAATGAGGACTACCTTGTGTTCAAGGCTCAAGGATATTCTTCTGTAAACATGGAGAAGAAGCATGAAAATCTTCTCTCAGTACAGAGTCAAATAGAGTCCCCACACTCAAACTCTAAGTTTGGTGTTGGGAGGCCACAATCATGCTCTGAACATCTGTGAAGCTCTAAAAGAGCTCACTGTCAAGCTATTAACATTAAAGAAGCGCTTATTGGGAGGCAACCCAATTTTATTTTATTTATCTATGTTATTTTTATGTTTTCTTTAGGATCATGATCATGTGGAGTCACAAAAACAACTACAAAAATTAAAGAAAAATCAAAAACAGCATAAAGAATGGCACACCCTGGAGGACGAGCTTACTAGCGTTTAAACGCCAGTAAGGATACCAAAATGGGCGTTTAACGCCCAGCCTGGCACCATTCTGGGTGTTTAAACTGGCGTTTAGACGCCAGTAAAGGTATAAAAATGGGCATTTAAATGCCCAGTTTGGCACCTTTCTGGGCATTTAAACGCCAGAAAAGGGCAGCAGACTGGCGTTTAAACGCCAGAAAAGGGCATCAGCCCGGCATTTAAATGCCAGAAAGGCACATAGAGGGCGTTTAATGCCAGTAAGGTGCAGGGATGAAAAAATCCTTGACACCTCAGGATCTATGGACCCCACAGGATCCCCACCTACCCCACCTCACTCTCTCTCCTCTTTACACCTTTCTATAAGACCCTCTTCACCACTCACATCCATCCACTATTTCCCACCTACACCCACCCACTCAAATTCAAACCATTCCCCTCCCAAAACACTCCCAACCCCACATGGCCGAACCCTTCACACACCTCCATCTCCTTCATTTCTTCTTTTTCTTCTCCTTTCTTTCTTTTTTTGCTCGAGGACGAGCAACCTTTTAAGTTTAGTGTGGAAAAGGCATTGCTTTTTGTTTTTCCATAACCATTAATGGCACCTAAGACTGGAGAAACCTCTAGGAAGAGGAAAGGAAAGGCAGTTGCTTCCAACTCCAAGTCATGGAAGATGGAGAGATTCATCTCAAAAACCCATCACTATAAAGAGGAAGGAGCACCAAAAGCACTAAGGATGGAGCACCAAGAGCACTCCATTATCCTTCATGAAATCAGAGAAGACCAAAGAGCCATGAGGGAGGAGCAACAAAGGCAAGGAAGAGACATTGAGGAGCTCAAGCACTCCATAGGATCTTCAAGAGGAAGAACTAGCCGCCATCACTAAGGTGGACCCGTTCTTTAATTTCCTTGTTATTTGTTTTTCTGTTTTTTTATTTTTATGCTTTATGTTTGTTTATGTTTGTGCCTTTATTACATGATCATTAGTGTCTAGTGTCCATGCCTTGAAGCAATGAATGACCTATGAATCCTTCACCTTTCTTAAATGAAAAATGTTCCTAATTACAAAAGAACAAGAAGTACATGAATTTCGAATTTTATCTTGAAATTAGTCTAATTATTTTGATGTGGTGGCAATACTTTTTGTTTTTTGAATGAATGCTTAAACAGTGCATATTTTTTATAGTGAAGTTTATGAATGTTAAAATTGTTGGCTCTTGAAAGAATAATGAAAAAGGAGAAATGTTATTGATAATCTGAAAAACCATAAATTTGATTCTTGAAGCAAGAAAAAAACAGTGAAAAAGAAAAAGCTTGCAAAAAAAAAAAAAGAGAGTAGCGAAAAAAAAGAAGCAAGCAGAAAAAGCCAGTAGCCTTTTAAACCAAAAGGCAAGGGTAAAGAGGATCCAAGGCTTTGAGCATCAGTGGATAGGAGGGCCCAAAGGAATAAAATCCTGGCCTAAGCGGCTAAATCAAGTTGTCCCTAATCATGTGCTTGTGGCATGAAGGTCCAAGTGAAAAGCTTGAGACTGAGTGGTTAAAGTCATGATCCAAAGCAAAAAGAGTGTGCTCAAGAACTCTGGACACCTCTAACTGGGGACTTTAGCAATGCTAAGTCACAATATGAAAAGGTTCACCCAGTTATGTGTCTGTGGCATTTATGTATCCGGTGGTAATACTGGAAAACAAAGTGCTTAGGGCCACGGCCAAGACTTATAAAGTAGTTGTGTTCAAGAATCAACATATTAAACTAGGAGAGTCAATAGCACTATCTTAATTCTGAGTTCCTATAGATGCCAATCATTCTGAACTTCAAAGGATAAAGTGAGATGCCAAAACTGTTCAGAGGCAAAAAGCTACTAGCCCCGCTCATCTAATTTGAACTAAGCATCATTGATACTTTGGGATTTATAGTATATTCTCTTCTTTTTATCCTATTTTGTTTTCAGTTGCTTGGGAACAAGCAACAATTTAAGTTTGGTGTTGTGATGAGCGGATAATTTATACGCTTTTTGACATTGTTTTTACATAGTTTTTAATATGCTTTTGTAACTTTTTAGTATATTTTTTATTAGTTTTTATGAAAAAAACACATTTCTGGACTTTACTATGAGTTTGTGTGTTTTTCTGTGATTTCAGGTATTTTCTGGCTGAAATTGAGGGACCTAAGCAAAAATCTGATTCAGAGGCTGAGAAAGGACTGAAGATGTTGTTGGATTCTGACCTCCCTGCACTCGAAGTGGATTTGATAGCGCTACAAAAGCCCAATTGGCGCGCTCTCAATTGCGATGGAAAGTAGACATCTTGGGCTTTCCAACAATGTATAATAGTCCATACTTTGTCCAAGATTTGATGGCCCAATTTGGCGTCAAAACGCCAACCAAAGACCTTTTTCTGGCGTAAAACGCCAGAACTGGCACCAAAGCTGGAGTTAAACGCCCAAACTGGCACCAAAACTAGCGTTTAAACTCCAAGAAGGGCCTATGCATGGGAAAGCTTCGATGCTCAGCCCAAACACACACCAAGTGGGCCCCGGAAGTGGATTTCTGCACTATCTACAATTAGTTACTCATTTTCTGTAAACCTAGTTTACTAGTTTAATATAAATAGCACTTTTTACTATTGTATTCATATCTTTAGATCATTTTTGAGGCTATCTTTGGATCACTTTTGATCTCTTGATCACGTTTTGGGGGCTGGTCATTCGGCCATGGTTGGACCTTCATCACTTATGTATTTTCAACGGTAGAGTTTCTACATCTCATAGATTCAGGTGTGGAGCTCTACTGTTCCTCATGAATTAATGCAAAGTACTATTATTTTTCTATTCAATTTACGCTTATTCTTGTTCTAAGATATTCACTCGTACTTCAACCTGATGGATGTGATGATCCGTGACACTCATCATCATCCTCCCTTATGAACGCGTGCCTGATAACCACCTCTGTTCTATCTGCAAGAGCTTGAGTGTGTATCTCTTGGCCTCCTGGTTCACGACACATGGTTGCCTCTCCTAACAACAGAGCCTTCCATTCTGTGAGATCAGAGTCTTCATGGTATAAGCTAGAATCAGTTGGCAGCATTCTTAATATCCGGAAAGTGTAAACCTTGTCCGTCTTATTTCGAGTAGGATCTGGGATGGGATGACTGTGACAAGCTTCAAACTCGTGACTGTTGGGCGCAGTGACAGTGTGCAAAAGGATCAATGGATCTTATTCCGACACGATCGAGAACCGACAGCTGATTAGCCATGCAGGAAACTGTAGGGGACATGTTTTCACTGAGAGGATGGATGGTAGCCATTAACAACAGCGATCCACCAACATACAGCTTGCCATGGAAGGAAGTACACAAGATTGGATGAGGATAATAGGAAAGCAGAGGCTCAGAGGGAACAAAGAATCTCCATACACTTATCTGAAATTCCCACCAATGAATTGCATAAGTATCTCTATCCTATTTTATGTTTTATTTCATTTTTTAATCATCAAAACCTCATAACCATTTGAATCCGCCTGACTGAGATTTACAAGATGACCATAGCTTGCTTCAAGCTGATAATCTCCGTGGGTTCGACCCTTACTCACGTAAGGTATTACTTGGACGACCCAGTGCACTTGCTGGTCAGCTGCATGGAGTTGTGAGAGAAGTGTGAACTCACGATTTCGTGTACCATGTACAAATTTTTTTTATTGCCAAATTTAACTATGAATGCATATGTCTTCGGTAACAAAATGCATGAGTATTACTGGTACACAAAATCGTGATACACAACTTCGTGCAGCTGACCAGCAAGTGCACTAGGTCATCCAAGTAATACCTTACGTGAGTAAGGATCGATCCCACGGAGATTGTCGGCTTGAAGCAAGCTATGGTCATCTTGTAAATCTCAGTCAGGCGGATTCAAATGGTTGTAGGGTTTTGATAATTAAAAGAAAGAAGTAGAATATAAAATAGGATAGAAATACTTATACAATTCATTGGTGGGAATTTCAGATAAGTGTATGAAGATGCTTTGTTCCCTCTGAGCCTCTGCTTTCCTATTGCCTTCCTCCAATCATTCATACTCCTTTCCATGGCAAGCTATATGTAGGTGGATCACCGTTGTCAATGGCTACCATCCATCCTCTCAGTGAAAATGGTCCTCTATGGTTTCCCGCATGGCTAATCAGCTGTCGGTTCTCGATCCTGTCGGAATAAGATCCATTGATCCTTTTGCGCACTGTTATTGCACCCCACAGTTGCGAGTTTGAAGCTCGTCACATTCATCCCATCCCAGATCCTACTCGGAATACCACAGACAAGGTTTAGACTTTTTGGATCTCAAGAATGCTGCCAATTGATTCTAGCTTATACCACGAAGACTCTGATCGCACGGAATGGAAGCTTTGTTGTCAGGAGAGGCAACCATGCATCGTGAACCAAGAGGCCAAGAGATACACACTCAATCTCTCGCAGATAGAGCGGAGGCGGTTGTCAGGCACACGTTCATAAGGGAGGATGATGATGAGTGTCACGGATCATCACATTAATCAGGTGAAGTACAAGTGAATATCTTAGAACAAGAATAAGCGTAAATTGAATAGAAAATAGTAGTAATTGCATTAATTCATGAGGAACAGCAGAGCTCCATACCTTAATCTATGAGGTGTAGAAACTCTACCATTGAAAATACATAAGTGATGAAGGTCCAGGCATGGCCGAATGGCCAGCCCCCAAAACGTGATCAAGAGATCAAAAGATGTTCAAAAGATGAAAATACAATAGTAAAAGGTCCTATATATAGAGAACTAGTAACCTAGGGTTTATTGAAATAAGTAAATGATGCAGAAATCCACTTCCGAGGCCCACTTTGTGTGTGCTTGGGCTGAGCATTAAAGCTTTCATGTGCATAGGCTTTTCTTGGAGTTAAACGCCAGCTTTGGTGCCAGTTTGGGCGTTTAACTCCAATTCTGGTGCCAGTTTGGGCGTTTTACGCCAGAATTTTTTTGCTAACTTGGAACGCCAGTTTGGGCCATCAAATCTCAAGCAAACTATGGACTATTTACATTTCTGGAAAGCCCAAGATGTCTACTTTCCAACGCAATTAAGAGCGTGCCAATGGGGCTTTTGTAGCTCCAGAAAATCCATTTTGAGTGCAGGGAGGTCAGAATCCAACAACATCTGCAGTCCTTTTTCAGCCTCTGAATCAGATTTTTGCTCAGGTCCCTCAATTTCAGCCAGAAAATACCTGAAATAACAGAAAAACACACAAACTCATAGTAAAGTCCAAAAAAGTGATTTTTGCATAAAAACTAATAATTATATACTAAAAACTAACTAAATAAATCATACTAAAAACTACCTAAAAACAATGCTAAAAAGTGTATAAATTATCCGCTCATCAATTACCTAATTGCCGAAAAATTTTCACAATAAGCTTATGCCTCCTTCACCAATGTTTCCCAAAATTCCCACCACACTTAGAATTTACACACTAATCCACCCAAGCTAATCAAAGAGTAATTTGGGGACATCAATGGTTTTCTGCTTATTTGGAGTAATGTGCTATCATTAGAACGAAAGGGGATTCATAGGCTCAAAGGGTTTCACAAAGGTGCATGCAAGGGTTGGCCATATAGGTTAGTGAGTTTATCATCAAAAATGGCCTCAATCATGCTAAATGCATTCAAACACAAATACAGGACATAAAGAATCATGCAAATCAATGATCACAATAAAAAGGAGTTATAATCACACACAAGAAAAACATTATGGTTGAAAATATGCAACCATCTATTAAGCTCAAGACTCTCAAGGTATGTTGTTTGAGCTCTTTTCCATGTTCTACAAACAATCTACTTCAAGCAAGTTGGCATACATAATATTTCCTTCAATTCAATCAATGGTACGCCCTAGAAAAAAGACTTCATGGAAATTCCTTGGTGTTTCACCGACTTATTCATTCTATCATGCAACATGCAAGTACTAACTACTGAATATCCATAAACGATAAAGAAATATTTACAAGCAACCAAGCAAGATAAAACAAACATAAAACTACTCAAAATAAATAAAAAGTACTACAAGAAACATTGCAAAAGTGCTTTGAAAAGAGAAATTTTTACCCCCTTGGAATCATCGATCCTCCCCCAGACTTAGTTTGCACACGGTCCTCCGTGCATGCTTACACTCCGTGAGGATAAAGAGGGGCCACCTTCAGCTAGTGGACTCAGAAGTGGGTTGGTCAACTGCGTCATACTCCTCTCCTGCTATCTCGGATGAAGCTCTAGGAGGCGAGCCAGGGTCTCTTCCTTCTAGCCTTGCCGCTATCCACTCAAAACGTTTTTGCTCCAAATGCTCCTTGCGATGGATATCGTGCAAGATGTCTTCGAATACTTCTGGAAGAGAACAGAGAAAAGGTAAAGCAGTTGATGAAGTTGGTAGTCTTGGTAGTGGTGGTGCTGTGGATGTCTTCCTCTCAGAGGGTGTGGTGGTTGTTGTTCTCTCCAAATCTCCCCTCATAATGTACTTGTTGCCTCTAGGAACCCTGAACATGATGTCTCTCGGATGGCACTCTACCCCGCTCCTGTTGCTAAATGCATCACCATCGATGGAAAAGGGATGTTGATGTTCTTTTTCTCAATTAGTTTCCATACTGATGTGCGTAATAAAGGTACAATGGCTATACTCTTGCCTTCCATGATAGCTCAAAGTAGCAAAGCAGTCTTAAATCTCACATGGGTAGCATGGGTGCTGGGAATTATGTAATCTGCCACATATACGAGCTTCGGCATTCAAATCGGAGTAAGCTATAGATGCGGGAATAGAATTTCTCCCCTTGCTATACTCCCATGAGGCACTGGAACGGCCAATTCTCTTAAGTATAGGAGTCAAGGACATCCTCCCCTTGGACACACTCACCTTGATCCTTGAATAGTCATCATATTCGGGCGGAATGTGGGGGATCTTCAGAATAGCTTCAATAGCTCGGTTGGAAGTATCCAACCTCTTGCCCCGGAGGAATACCGACTTCGCTTTTCAATTTCGGTAGTTGGTGTAGAATTCCCGCACCATGGTTTCATTGACTTCAATTGGGTCTTGCTCTAAGAACTCCCAATGAAGTGAGGCAATCTGCTCATGGATGACCATTTTGTACTTGATCGGAACCTTAAGCGTTCGTTCCCAATGGATTGGCCTTTCCTCAAATTTGCCATATAGGAACTCGGCTCTTTGGTTGATCAAGGTGTCCGGGTTATCGCTCGGGCGAGCCATGAAGTATGGTCTTGATGCGCGGGGTGTAGGTTCCACAACTGGCAAAGCGACTTAATGAAGTGAAGCAACTAAATACTTAGTTAGAAGTTTGAAGATAGTGTGATTCATAAGAATGGCGGTGTGTATATTCCAATGGTGCATGCAGTTAGAACATACACACCGGCCGCACACAATGGCAATCACACTCCTAAGGCAATTCAAAGTTCAAAACTTTACAACTAAGTGCTTAAGTTGCACATGTGAAACATAGAAATGGAAGCAACTTCAAGCAAGCACCGACAAGGAATTGTCAATTGTTCATCCTCAACATATGGTAATCACATATACAATGCTCTTAATTGGAAGACAAAAGATGCTTGATCAAGACATCATCAAAAGTTGAACATTTGTAAATTACTCATTATAATTTCCAAGATGAACAATGGAACTCATATTCTACCAGCATAATGCATTTACTATTAAAGTCACCCATTAATAAGGTACACAATCTTGGTAAAATGGGTGGTTGAAATCAAAGTATACCAATAATGAAATGCATCGGAGAAACAATGTGATCAACATCAAAACCCATAAATGGAGTTGCACAATTCATACAATATGCCTAACTAAAGATAAATGGAAAGCATATGATGGCCAAGTCATATGAATGAAACAAGATGTTCATTGAGGTATTTTATCGAACATATGGTATGTAATGTGCAAGGGCATCACAATAAAACTCAAAATTGATCAAAATTAACCCAATAGTCAAGCAACAACACTTTTCAATACAAAGAAACAATTAAGAAAGCAGAGAGGTTGCAAAAGGACGTGCGGGCGCACAAAAGCGTGCAAGCACACAGAGGGACTCTTTTTTTTATATGTGGGCAAAAGCAGGTGTACGTGCGCACACAGGTCTGTGCGCACGCACAGAGGATGGGAATGGGGTGTTGTTTCCATGCACAAGTCATTCCCTCGCCCCCACCAGAGGGCTTGCAAAAGTTGTGCGGACGCACACGTCTGTGCGACCGCAAAGATGAAGCACAAAAGGGAACTTGTGCGTACGCACACAGTTGTGTGTACGCACAGAATAGAGGAAATGGGGCCGAGCGCATGCACAGGCTGTGTTGGCGCCGTGACCAGAGGGCATATTAAGGCCTGTGCGGATGCACAGACTTGTGCGGCCGCACAGGTGGCTAAAAACACAGAGTTGTGCGCATGCACAGCTTGGTGCTTACGCACAGATGCCCTGTTTCAGAATTTTCTTTTCTCTTCAAAACTAAGGTTTCCAACCTTAGCACACCAACATACCAATCCCGTATCATTCAAACAAGCACAAAATCATAGTCCACAAGTAATTCAACTTATATAACTCAAAATCATCAAACAAACCTAAACTAAGCATTATATCACAAGAAAACAAATAGTTCAAAAAGCTATAAACAATCGATAGAGCTAGAAAAATGTCACCATGGTGGGGTGTCTCCCATCAAGCACTTTGGTTTAGAGTCCTAAGTTGGACTTCCATGGCTTCATTGGTCACTTAGGAAGTTCCCCAAGGAGGAAAATTTCTAACTCCTTGGCTTGTGCTTTGGTTGAGCATGATCCTTTGAATTTGACTCCATTGCACAATCCTCTTTTCCTTGCTCCTTGCCATCTTCACTTACTTTGTCTCTAACTATGTCGCATCCAAAAACAGAGTAAGCTCCATGAATGTGCTTGTCAGACTCCTCCAAAGTGAACTTGACTAACTTGCCATCCGACTCAAAAGAATAGACTCCCGAGTGTGCATCTAACTTGAAACGAGCCGTCTTCAAGAATGGTCGTCCAAGGAGTATTGATGATGGCTTGGTTGAGTCAATAGGAGGGGGTATTTAAGATGTGAAAATCAGCTGGAAAGAGCAATCCTTGAATATTGACTATGACATTCTCTGTAATCTCCACAACTGACATAATACTCTTGTCGGCTAACACAAATCTCACCCCGGATCTCTTAAGAGGTGCTAAGTTCAATCTCTCATAGATGGAGAGTGGCATGATGTTCACACACGCCCCCAAATCACACATACAGTCCATGAACTTAGTCTCACCAATCAAACAAGTTACCAAACATGGGCCGGGATCATTGCATTTTTTAGGAAGTAAAGAAGAGATAGAGTCATCTACCGGCTTTTTCTTGAGGTTGCCAAGCTTGTCTTTGTGAGTGCAAATATCCTTGAGGAACTTGGCATATTTCGGCACTTGTTGAATGGCTTGAAAGAGAGGGACGGTAACTTCAACTTTCTCAAAAACTTCCACCACAGTAGAGTCAAGATCTTCTTGCTTTTTTGCTTTCTTAACTATAGTTGGGAATGGAATGGGCAAAGGCTCTTCAAGCAAGGTCTTTCTCTTTGGCTCCTTGACCTTCGGTGGTTCTTTTTCATCTTTATCAATATCTTCATCTCCACTCCTCATCACCTCTACTTCATCCCCTACCTCCTCATTCAACTTTGAAGGTATAGCCACATTCTTATCCAACTTAGTACCACTCCTAACAGTAATGGCAAATATGCTTCCTTTAGGATTAGGTTGAGTTTGGGAGGGTAAATTACTTGAGGTTGAAGCTTGTTGTGTGCTTTGTGTGGTTTGAGGAGGGAGAGTCAAACGGGTAAGGGCTTCGGCTATTGTAGCCATGTAAGCATCTTGTTTCTTATGGAACTCTCTTTGTTCTTGCATGAAGGTGTGAATTGTGTCATTCATGTGGGATTGATTGGAGGGAAGGGCTTGGTTAATTTGAGAGGGATTGGACTGGCTGTTTAGATGTTGATTGGTGCACCAAATTGCAATCACACTTTTGCAATCCCGCACAACTAACCAGCAAGTGCACTGGGTCGGCCAAGTAATACCTTACGTGAGTAAGGGTCGATCCCACGGAGATTGTCGGCTTGAAGCAAGCTATGGTTATCTTGTAACTCTTAGTCAGGATATTAATAATTCTCAGGTTTAATTGTGAAAAGTAGAAGAACATGAAATAAATACTTGTTTTTGCAGTAATGGAGAACAGGTTGAGGTTTTAGAGATGCTCTATCTTCTGAATCTCTGCCCTCCTACTGTCTTCTTCTTCAAGCACGCAAGGCTCCTTCCATGGCAAGCTGTATGTAGGGTTTCACCGTTGTCAATGGCTACCTCCCATCCTCTCAGTGAAAATGTTCAACGCACTCTGTCACAGCACGGCTAATCATCTGTCGGTTCTCAATCAGGTTGGAATAGAATCCAGTGATTCTTTTGCGTCTGTCACTAACGCCCAGCCCTCAGGAGTTTGAAGCTGTCACAGTCATTCAATCCTTGAATCCTACTCAGAATACCACAAACAAGGTTTAGACCTTCCGGATTCTCTTGAATGCCGCCATCAATTCTAGCTTATACCACGAAGATTCTGATTAAGGAATCCAAGAGATATCTACTCAATCTAAGGTAGAACGGAGGTGGTTGTCAGGTACACGTTCATAGTTGAGAATGATGATGAGTGTCACAGATCATCACATTCATCAGGTTTAGGAACAAGTGATATCTTAGAATGGAAGCAAGCATGATTGAATCAAAAATAGTAGTAATTGCATTAATCCATCAAGATACAGCAGAGCTCCTCACCCCCAACCATGGGGTTTAGAGACTCATGCCGTAGAAGATACAATGAGAAATGTGTAAAGTGTCATGAGGTAGAGATACAATGTCAAAAGATCCTATTAATAGTGAACTAGTAACCTATGGTATATAGAAATGAGTAAATGACGTAAAAATCCACTTCTGGGGTCTACTTGGTGTGTGCTTGGGCTGAGCATTGAAGCTTTCATGTGTAGAGACTTTTTCTGGAGTTAAACCAGCTTTTGTGCCAATTTGGGCGTTTAACTCCAATTTTTGTGCCAGTTCCGGCGTTAAACGCCGGGAATTCTGAAGCTGATTTGCAACGCCGGTTTGGGCCATCAAATCTCAGGCAAAGTATGGACTATTATACATTTCTGGAAAGCCCAGGATGTCTACTTTCCAACGCAATTAAGAGCGCGCCAACTGGGCTTCTGTAGCTCCAGAAAATCTACTTCGAGTGCAGAGAGGTCAGAATCCAACAGCATTTGCAGTCCTTTTTCAGCCTCTGAATCAGATTTTTGCTCAGGTCCCTTAATTTCAGCCAGAAATTACCTGAAATCACAGAAAAACACACAAACTCATAGTAAAGCCCAGAAAAGTGAATTTTAAATAAAAACTAATAAAAACATACTAAAAACTAACTAAAATGTACTAAAAACATACTAAAAACAGTGCCAAAAAGCTTATATAAATTATCCGCTCATCACAACACCAAACTTAAATTGTTGCTTGTCCCCAAGCAACTGAAGATCAAATAGGATAAAAAGAAGAGAACATACTATAGACTCCAAAATATCAATGAAACTTAGCTCCAATAACATTTTTCCTTTTCCATCATTCTTTCAAGAGTCAACAAATTTAACATTCTTTAACAAATTCAAAAGACATATGCACTGTTCAAGCATTCATTCAGAAAACAAAAAGTATTGTCATCACATCAAACTAATTCAACTAGTTTCAAAGATGAATTCAAAATCCTGTACTTCTTGTTCTTTTATGATTAAAGCATTTTTCATTTAAGAGAGGTGATGGATTCATAAGACATTCATAGCTTTAAGGCATAGACACTGAGATACTAATGATCATGTAGTGAAGACACAAACATAGATAGAACATCAAGCATAGAAATCGAAAAATAGAATAATAAGAACAAGGAAATTAAGGAACAGGTCCACCTTAGTGATGACGGCTAGTTCTCCTTCTTGAAGATCCTATGGAGTGCTTTTGCTCCTCAATGTCTCTTCCTTGCTTTTGTTGCTCCTCTCTCATGATTCTTTGATCTTTCCCTCTCCCATGACTCGGAGGTGGAAGCTTTTGCCTTCCCTTTCCACTTTCTAGAGGTTTCTCCGGCCTTAGGTGCCATAAATGGTTATGGAGAAACAAAAAGCAACGCTTTTACCACACCAAACTTAGGAGGTTCGCTCGTCCTCGAGCAAAAGAAGAAAGAAGGGAGTAGAAGAAGAAAATGGAGGAGATGGAGGGGGTTTTTTGGGAGATAGGTGTTGAGGTGATTGGTGAATGGGTGAAGAAGAGAGAGAGTGGTGGGGTAGGTAGGGATCCTGTGGGGTCCACAGATCCTGAGGTGTCAAGGAAAATTCATTCCTACACCAAGTGGCGAGCAAAAATGCTCTTTATGCCAATTCTGGCGTTAAACACCGGGCTGGTGCCCATTTCTGGCGTTTAACGCCAGCTTCTTGCCCCTTCTTGGTGTTTAACACCAGTCTGGTGCCCCTTTCTGGCGTTAAACGCTCAGAATGGTGCTAGACTGAGCGTTAAACGCCCATTTCCTGCCCTTACTGGCGTTCAAATGCCAGCAAGTTTTCCTCCAGGGTGTGCTATTTTTCTTTCTGTTTTTCATTCTGTTTCTGCCTTTTTCAATTGAATTTGTGACTTCCCATGATCATCAACCTATAGAAAACATAAAATAACAAAGGAAAATAATGAATATAACATTGGGTTGCCTCCCAACAAGCGTTTCTTTAATGTCAGTAGCTTGATAGTGGGCTCTCATGGAGCCTCACAGAGGTTCAGAGCAATGTTGGAACCTCCCAACACCAAACTTAGAGTTTGGTTGTGCCCCCCAACACCAAACTTAGAGTTTGAATGTGGGGGTTTTGTTTGACTCTGTATTGAGAGAAGCTTTTCATACTTCCTCTCCATGGTTACAGAAGGAGAACCTTGAGTCTTACAGTTTGCACTGTCTGTAAGCCACGGAGCTTCCTGAATAGCAAACAATTGCTCATCCGGAAAGGTTTCAAAGATCTCAGTAGGAGGGAGGGATGCTCCTGCTACTGGTTCTATCCGAGACAGGTGATCAGCTACTTAATTCTCTGTCCCTTTTCTGTCTCTTATTTCTATATCAAACTTCTGTAGAAGCAACACCCATCTTATGAGCCTGGGTTTTGAATCATGCTTTGTGAGTAGATATTTAAGAGCAGCATGGTCAGTGTACACAATCACTTTTGATCCTACTAAATAAGATCTGAACTTGTCAATGGCATAAACCACAGCAAGTAACTCCTTTTCTGTGGTTGTGTAGTTCTTCTGTGCATCATTTAGAATACGGCTGCCATAATAAATGACATGTAGTTGCTTGTTGTGCCTCTGTCCCAATACTGCACCAGTGGCATGGTCACTGGCATCACACATTAGTTCGAATGGCAGTGTCCAGTCTGGTGCAGAGATAACTGGTGTCGTGACCAGCTCAGCTTTTAGAAGGTCAAACACCTGCAGACACTCCTTATCAAAGATAAATGGCGTGTCTACAGCTAGCAGATTACTCAGATGTTTTGCAATTTTTGAAAAATCCTTTATAAACCTTCTGTAGAATCCTGCATGCCCCAGAAAGCTTCTGATTGCCTTAACATTGGTAGGTGGTGGTAGTTTTTCAATTACTTCAACTTTAGCTTGATCCACCTCTATTCCTTTGTTTGAAATTTTATGCCCAAAGACAATCCCCTCAATTACCATAAAGTGACATTTTTCCTAGTTTAAAACTAGGTTGGTCTCTTGGCATCTTTTCAGAACAAGTGCTAGATGGTTAAGGCAGGAGCTGAATGAGTCTCCAAATACTGAAAAGTCATCCATGAAGACTTCCAGAAATTTCTCTACCATATCTGAGAAGATAGAGAGCATGCACCTCTGAAAGGTTGTAGGTGCATTGCACAGACCAAAAGGCATTCTTCTGTAGGCAAATACTCCAAAAGGACATGTAAATGCTGTTTTCTCTTGGTCCTGAAGATCTACTGCAATTTGGTTGTAACCTGAATAGCCATCCAAAAAGCAATAATATTCATGACCTGCTAGTCTCTCTAGCATCTGGTCTATGAATGGTAAAGAAAAATGATCATTTCTGGTGACTGTATTGAGCCTTCTGTAGTCAATA
>NC_029781.3:53746234-53746531 GCF_000817695.3 Arachis duranensis
CCAGGGGCTATCAGAAATAGGATAAATAATCCCAGCCTCTAGTAATTTAGTGACCTCTTTCTGCACCACCTCATTCATGGCTGGATTTAGCCGCCTTTGTGGTTGAACCACTGGCTTAGCATCATCCTCCAATAGGATCTTGTGCATGCATCTTGCTGGGCTAATGCCCTTAAGATCACTTATGGACCACCCAAGAGCTGTCTTGTGTGTCCTGAGCACTTGAATTAGTGCTTCCTCTTCCTGTGGATTTAAAGCAGAGCTTATGATCACTGGAAAAGTGTCACCTTCTCCCAGAAT
>NC_029781.3:53746625-53746848 GCF_000817695.3 Arachis duranensis
TGAGGAATTTTCAGAATTTCTTTTATTTCCTTTAGTTCCTCCAGATCAGGCTGAACATCTTTAAAGATGTCCTCTAGCTCTGATTCGAGGCTTTCAGTCATATTGACCTCCTCCACCAAAGAGCCAATAATATCAGCGCTCATGCAGTCATTTGATGTGTCTGGATGCTGCATAGCTTTGACAACATTCAACTTGAACTCATCCTCATTGACTCTCAGGGTTA
>NC_029781.3:53746941-53749374 GCF_000817695.3 Arachis duranensis
AGAGTTGCACTCTTGTGCTCCTCCATTTCCAGTACCACAAAGTCAGTTGGAAAGGCGAACGGCTCAACCTTGACAATCATGTCCTCTATTATGCCTGATGGATATTTAATGGAGCCATCAGCAAGTTGGAGGCATATTCGGGTTGGTTTGACTTCTTCAGTCAAGCCAAGCTTTCTGATAGTGGATGCAGGTATTAGGTTGATACTTGCCCCAAGATCACATAGAGCTTTCTTGGTACAAGTACCCTCTAATGTGCATGGTATCATAAAGCTTTCAGCTTCTCTGGTAAGCTTTTCAGAATGACTGCACTGCATTCTTCAGTGAGAAAAACTTTTTCAGTTTCTCTCCAATCCTTCTTATGACTTAAGATTTCTTTCATGAACTTAGCATAAGAAGGTATTTGCTCAAGTTCCTCTGCAAACGGAATCTTTATTTCAAGAGTCCTTAGATAGTCTTCAAAGCGGGTAAATTGTTTATCCTGTTCCGCTTGGCAGAGTTTCTGAGGATAAGGCATCTTGGCTTTATATTCTTCAACCTTAGTTGCTGTAGGTTTATTCCCTACAGAGGTGGTTGAAGAAGCCTTTTTAGAGGGGTTACTATCAGCACTCTCAGGTGTCAGATTCCTCATTGGCATTTGAACGCCAGGATTGGGTGAGGAATGGGCGTTTAACGCCAATTTTTCCCCCCTTTCTGGCATTTGAACGCCAGAATTGGGCAAGGAATGGGCGTTTAACGCCAACTTTTCCCCCCTTTCTGGCGTTTGAACGCCAGGAGTATTCCTCTCTGGGCTCTTACTGTCCTCAGAGGGATTTTGGATAGTGGTCTGGTTATCCTCTGTCAGTTGTTCCTTTCTTGGCATTTTGCCACTTTGAGCAGTGTTATTCAATGTCTTTCCACTCCTCAGTTGAACTGCTTGGCATTCTTCTGTTATCTGTTTAGATAATTGCTGTTTTGTCTTATTCAACTATGATTCTATGTTCTTGTTAGCAATTTTAGTTTCTTGGAGCATCTCTTTAAATTCTGCTAACTGTTTTGTCATCAGGTGTAATTGCTGATTAAGCTCAACAATCTGTTCTTGAGGATTAGGATCAGTGGCTACTGCCATAGCTTCTTCTTTTGTAGAGGACTCATTGCTAGAGTACAAATGTTAATTTCTAGCAACAGTATCTATGAGTTCTTGAGCCTCTTCAATCATTTTTCTCATGTGTATAGATCCACCAGCTGAGTGGTCTAAAGACATCTGAGCTTTTTCTGTAAGCCCATAGTAGAAAATGTCTAACTGTACCCACTCTGAAAACATTTCAGAGGGGCATTTCCTTAGCATACCTCTATACCTCTCCTAGTTATTATAAAGGGATTCATTATCCTCTTGTTTAAAGCCTTGGATGTCCAGCCTTAGCTGTGTCATCCTTTTTGGAGGGTAAAATTGATTCAGGAATTTGTCTGATAACTGTCTCCATGTTTTTATGCTTGCTCTGGGTTGGTTATTCAACCACTTCTTAGCTTGATCTCTTACAGCCAATGGAAACAGTAATAATCTGTAGACATCCTGATCCACCTCTTTATCACGTACTGTGTCAGCAATTTGTAAGAACTGTGCCAGAAACTCAGTAGGTTCTTCCTGTGGAAGACCGGAATACTGGCAATTTTGCTGCACCATGATAATGTCAAGATGAACACCAAGAACACTTTGAAGATCAAGATGAACACCAAGAACAAATTTTTTTTAAAAAAAAAATTTTAAGTGAATAAAAGCACAAAAGACACCAAACATAAAATATGAAACTAAACTCAAATAAAAGACTCTAAACCAACAAAAATAAAACAGTCCTAATCTAAGCAACAAGATAAACCGTCAGTTGTCCAAACTCGAACAATCCCCAGCAACGGCGCCAAAAACTTGGTGCACGAAATTACAATCACACTTTTGCAATCCCGCACAACTAACCAGCAAGTGCACTGGGTCATCCAAGTAATACCTTACGTGAGTAAGGGTCGATCCCACAGAGATTGTCGGCTTGAAGCAAGCTATGGTTATCTTGTAACTCTTAGTCAGGAGATCAATAATTCCCAGGTTTAATTGTGAAAAGTAGAAGAACATGAAATAAATACTTGTTTTGCAGTAATGGAGAACAGGTTGAGGTTTTGGAGATGATCTATCTTCTGAATCTCTGCCTTCCTACTGTCTTCTTCTTCAAGCACGCAAGGCTCCTTCCATGGCAAGCTGTATGTAGGGTTTCACTGTTGTCAATGGCTACGTCCCATCCTCTCAGTGAAAATGTTCAACGTGCTCTGTCACAGTACGGCTAATCATCTGTCGTTTCTCAATCAGGTTGGAATAGAATCCAGTGATTCTTTTGCGTCTATCACTAATGTCCAGCTGATGAGCGGATAATTTGTACGCTTTTTGGCATTGTTTTTAGTATGTTTTTT
>NC_029781.3:53749552-53750268 GCF_000817695.3 Arachis duranensis
CCTGAGCAAAAATCTGATTCAGAGACTAAAAAGGACTGCAGATGCTGTTGGATTCTGACCTCCCTGCACTCTAAGTGGATTTTCTGGAGCTACAGAAGCCCAATTGGCGCGCTCTCAACGGCGTTGGAAAGTAGACATCCTGGGCTTTCCAGCAATATATGATAGTCCATACTTTGCCCAAGATTTTATGGCTCAAACCGGCGTTCGAAGTCACCCTCAGAAATCCCAGCGTTAAACGCCGGAACTGGCACCAAAATGGGAGTTAAACGCCCAAACTGGGATAAAAGCTGGCGTTTAACTCCAGGAAGAGTCTCTACACGAAAATGCTTCATTGCTCAGCCCAAGCACACACCAAGTGGGCCCGGAAGCGGATTTTTATGTCATTTCCCCATCTCTGTACAGCTTAGGCTACTAGTTTTCTATAAGTAGGACTTTTTACTATTGTATTGAGACATCTTGGTAGCTATCTTCATTTTTATGCTATCTTAGATCATTGGGAGGCTGGCCATTCGGCCATGCCTAGACCTTATACTTATGTATTTTCAACGGTGGAGTTTCTACACACCATAGATTAAGGTGTGGAGCTCTGCTGTACCTCGAGTATTAATGCAATTACTATTGTTCTTCTATTCAATTCCGCTTGTTCTTGTTCTAAGATATCACTTGTTCTTCAACTTGATGAATGTGATGATCCGTGACACTCATCATCATTCTCA
>NC_029781.3:53750749-53753509 GCF_000817695.3 Arachis duranensis
AGTATTGTTCACAATTTCGCGCACCAAGTTTTTGGCGCCGTTGCCGGGGATTGTTCAAGTTTTGAGCAAGCTTTTGGTCCGATAACATCAGTGCCAAAATCCGGCAACAGCACCAAGTTTTTGGCGCCGTTGCCGGGGATTGTTAAGTTTAGACAACTGACGGTTCATCTTGTTGCTTAGATTAGGTATTTATTTTTTTTCGAAATTCTTGAAGATGAATTCTAGAGTTTCATGATGATTTGTTGAAGTCTGGCTGGCTGAGAAGCCATGTCTAATCTCATTGGACCGAGGTTTCAACTTATCATCACAAGAGCTTGTTGATTTTTATCAATCTTGCTTTTGGAGCAGTGATCTGCTAAGGCTTGGCTGGCCATTAGCCATGTCTAGTGTTTTGGACCGAAGCTTTCTTTGAGAGCTTGGCTGGCTGTGAAGCCATGTCTAATTCCTGGACCGGAGTCTTAGACTAGCATTGCACTGATTCCTGAAATTCTCATTAAGAATTTTGATATTTTTTTTCCACTTAATTTTCGAAAAACACAAAAAAATTACAAAATCATAAAATCCAAAAATTTCTTGTTTGAGTCAAGTGTCTCATTTTAAGTTTGGTGTCCATTGCATGCATTCATTCATGTGTCTTAAGGATCTTCAAATAATACTTGATGATTTCTTACTCTAATCTTTGAATTCTCTTGACTTGAGTGTTTTGTGTGTCTCATATGCATTCTCATTAGTGTCAGTAGTATACAAACTGCTAAGTTTGGTGTCTTGCATGCATTGTTATTTGATTCTTGTTGCATTTTGATTATTAAAAAATCCAAAAATATTTTTAATTTGTGTCTTCTCAAGTCAATAATATAGAGAATTGAAGATTCAGAACATACAGCAGAGGAATTATGCAGAAAAAGCTGGGCGTTCAAAACGCCCAGTGAAGAAGGACAGACTGGCGTTTAAACGCCAGCCAGGGTACCTGGTTGGGCGTTTAACGCCCAAAAAGGTATAGTTTTGGGCGTTAAACGCCAGAATGAACACCATTCTGGGCGTTTAACGCCAGGATGGCACAAGGGGGAAGATTATGTTTTTCAATGCAATTTTTTTTCAGTTTTCAAAGTTTTTCAAATTCAAATGTTTTTCAAATCATATCTTTTCAATCAAATCTCTTTCAAATTCAATTTCTTTCTTTTTTCAAAGATACTTACTATCAATTAATGATTTGATTCAACATTTCAAGTATGTTGCCTTTTCTGTTGAGAAAGGTTTAATGTTTGAATCATATCTTTTCTTGTTAGTCAAGTTTTTAATGTTTCAAAATCAAATCTTTTTAAAATGTTTTTCAAATCATATCTTCTCAATCACACTTTTTTTTAAAACTAATCAAATCTTCTTAACCACATCTTTTTCAAATTAGTTTTCAATCAAATCTTTTTAATTTCTAATTTCAAAATCTTTTTCAAAAATCACCTAATCTCTCTCCCACTCTTTGTTTTCGAAAATTAATTAGTGTTTTTCAAAATGTTTTCAAAATTTCTTACTTAATTTTCAAAAACCACTTCCCTCCTTCTCATATCCTTCTATTTATGGACTAACACTATTCCTTAATGCAAAATTCGAACTCCATCTCCTGTGATAAGTTCGAATTTTCTACTTCTGTCTTCTACTCTTCTTTTCCTCTGACACTTCAAGGAATCTCTATACTGTAACATAGAGGATTCCACATTTCTTGTTCTCTTCTCTCTCATATGAGCAGGAGCAAAGACAAAGGCATTCTTGTTGAGGCTGATCCTGAACCTGAAAAGACCTTGAAGAGAAAGCTAAGAGAAGCCAAAGCACAACTCTCTTTAGAGGACCTGACCGAATTCTTCAAAGGAGAAGAACACATGGCAGCCGAAAACAACAATGCCAACAATGCAAGGAAGGTGCTGGGTGACTTTACTGCACCTACTCCCGATTTCTATGGGAGAAGCATCTATCCCTGCCATTGGAGCAAACAACTTTGAGCTTAAGCCTCAATTAGTTTCTCTAATGCAACAGAATTGCAAGTTTCATGGACTTCCACTGGAAGATCCTCATCAGCTTTTGGATGAGTTCTTGCAAATCTGTGACACTGTCAAGACTAATGGGGTTGACCCTGAGGTCTACAGACTTATGCTATTCCCTTTTGCTGTAAGATACAGAGCTAGGACATGGTTGGACTCTCAACCTAAAGAAAGCCTGGACTCTTGGGAAAAGCTAGTCAATGCCTTATTGGCAAAGTTCTTTCCACCTCAAAAATTGAGTAAGCTTAGAGTGGAAGTCCAAACCTTCAGACAGAAGGAAGGAGAATCCCTCTATGAAGCTTGGGAAAGATACAAACAATTAATCAGAAAATGTCCCTCTGACATGCTTTCTGAATGGAGCATCATAATCAGAAAGTGTCCTTCTGATATGCTTTCTGAATGGAGCATCATAGGAATTTTCTATGATGGTCTCTCTGAACTGTCCAAGATGTCCTTGGATAGCTCTACTGGAGGCTCTCTTCATTTGAAGAAGACGCCTATAGAAGCTCAAGAGCTAATTGAAATGGTTGCAAATAACCAATTCATGTACACTTCTGAAAGAAATCCTGTGAACAATGGGATTAGTCAGAAGAAATGAGTTCTTGAGATTGACACTCGGAATACCATATTGGCTCAGAACAAAATATTGACTCAACAAGTCAATATGATTTCTCAAAGTCTGTCTGGAAGACAAAATGCACCAAGCAGTACTAAGGAAGCTTCATCT
>NC_029781.3:53753679-53754794 GCF_000817695.3 Arachis duranensis
AACAATAATGGTGGAAGAAACAGGTTTAGCAATAGCAAGCCTTTTCCATCATCTTCTCAGCAACAGACAGAGAGTTCTAAGCAGAATACCTCTGACTTAGCAACCATGGTCTCTGATCTAATCAAAACCACACAAAGTTTCATTACTGAAACAAGGTCCTCCATCAGAAACTTGGAAAGACAAGTGGGTCAGCTGAGCGAGAAAATTACTGAACTCCCTCCTAGTACTCTTCCAAGCAATACAGAAGAAAATCCAAAAGGAGAGTGCAAGGCCATCAACATGGCCAAATTTTGGGAGGAAGAAGAGGCAGTGAACGCCACTGAGGAAGGCCTCACTGGGTATCCACTGACCTCCAATGAGTTCCCCAATGAGGAACCATGGGAATCTGAGGCTCAAAATGAGACCATAGAGATTCCATTGGACTTACTTCTGCCATTCATGAGCTCTGATGAGTATTCTTCCTCTGAAGAGGATGAGTATGTCACTGAAGAGCAAGTTACTAAATACCTTGGAGCAATCATGAAGCTGAATGACAAGTTATAGGCACCATGACCTTCAAGAAGGCCTTGTGTGACTTAGGGTCAAGTGTAAACCTCATGCCTCTCTCTGTAATGGAGAAGTTAGGGATCTCTGAGGTGCAAGCTGCAAAAATCTCACTAGAGATGGCAGACAATTCAAGAAAACAAGCCCATGGACGTGTAGAGGATGTTCTGGTTAAAGTTGAAGACCATTACATCCCTACTGATTTCATAGTCCTAGAGACTGGGAAGTGCATGGATGAATCCATCATCCTTGGCAGACCCTTCCTAGCCACTGCAAAGGCTGTGATTGATGTTGATAGAGGAGAGTTGATCCTTCAAGTGAATGAAGAATCCTTGGTGTTTAAGGCCCAAGGATATCCCTCTGTCACCATGGAGAGGAAGCATGAAGAGCTTCCCTCAAAACAGAGCCAAAAAGAGCCCCCACAGTCAAACTCTAAGCTTGGTGTTGGGAGGCCACAACCAAACTCTAAGTTTGGTGTTGAACCCCCACATTCAAACTCTAAGTTTGGTGTTGGGAGGTTCCAACATAGCTCTAAGCATTTCTGAGGCTCCATGAGAGCCCACTGTCAACCT
>NC_029781.3:53756873-53757198 GCF_000817695.3 Arachis duranensis
GTGCTTAAATTGAAAAGGAAAGAATTGCATGAATTTTGAATTTTATAACAGTTTAATTATTTTGATGTGGTGGCAATATTTATTTTTCTGAATGTATGCTTAAAAGTGCATATGTATCTTGAATTTGTAGTTCATGAATGTTGGCTCTTGAAAGAATGATGAAAAAGGAGACATGTTACTGAGGATCTGAAAAATCATTAAAATGATTCTTGAAGCAAGAAAAAGCATTTCTATTCAAAAAAAAAAATTTCGAAAAAAAAGAGAGAAAAAGAAAAAGAGAAATAAAGTTGTGATCCAAGGCAATAAGAGTGTGCTTAAGAACCTT
>NC_029781.3:53757240-53757394 GCF_000817695.3 Arachis duranensis
AATTGGGGACTCTAGCAAAGCTGAGTCACAATCTGAAAAGGTTCACCCAATTATGTGTCTGTGGCATGTATGTATCCGGTGGTAATACTGGAAGACAAAGTGCTTTGGGCCACGGCCAAGACTCAAAAAGTAGCTATGTTCAAGAATCATCAAA
>NC_029781.3:53758556-53763939 GCF_000817695.3 Arachis duranensis
CATAAGCTTGCCATGGAAAGGAGTAAGAAGGATTGGATGAAGACAGTAGGAAAGCAGAGAGACGGAAGGGAAGGCATCTTCATGCGCTTATCTGAAGTTCCTACCAATGAATTACATAAGTATCTCTATCTCTATCTTATTGTTTATTTTCGTTCATCACCATATCCATTTGAGTTTGCCTGACTAAGATTTACAAGATGACCATAGCTTGCTTCATACTAACAATCTCCGTGGGATCGACCCTTACTCGCGTAAGGTTTATTACTTGGACGACCCAGTGCACTTGCTGGTTAGTTGTGCGAAGTTGTGTAATGCCATGGTATTGAACACCAAGTTTTTGGGGTTCATGATCGGGGATTATGAGAGTTGTGAAAAGTATTGTTCACAATTTCGCGCACCACCAGCCCTCAGGAGTTTGAAGCTTGTCACAGTCATTCAATCCTTGAATCCTACTCAGAATACCACAAACAAGGTTTAGACCTTCCGGATTCTCTTGAATGCTGATAAACCCCATTTTTAGGGTTTATCTTGTATTGAATTTAGAGTATTTTGATGACCTTTTCTCGCATTTAGCCTATGAATTAGCATGGTTTTGTAATCTCTCCCGTATTTGTGCTTAAGCGTGAAAACATGCTTTTTAAGCCTTATTTTGATGAATTCTAATTCCTCTTTGATTCCATAAGATGCCTTGATGTGTTTGCTAGTAATTCCAGGATTGAAATAGGCTAGGCATGGATCAAAGGGAGCAAGGAAGGAAGCAAACAAGTGGAGAGAAGCATAAAAATTCAAAGAAATGAAATCAGCCAAGCACGCGCACGCGCACAAGGCGCTCGCGCGCACATTGCAGAATCGGCCAGGGACGCGCACGCGTACCGTGCGCGCACGCGTCGAAGTCCGCACATGACTTCATTAAAGCAGCACGTGCCTGGCGATCTTGGGGAGTTTCTGAACCAACTTTGGCGCCAAAATGCACTAAAAGGACCAAGGATAGAAGGGGAAGGCAATCAATCTTCATTTAGCATCATTAGGATTAGGATTAATTAGTTTTAGAGAGAGAAGCTCTCACTTCTCTCTAGAATTAGGCTTAGGTTTAGGTTAATCTCTCTTCTTAGATCTAGGTTTAATTCATGCTTTAATTCACATTTCTTTTATCAAGTCTTAATCTTCTCCTCTTCCTCTTTCTTGTTATGTACTTTAATTCTTGTAATTCTTCATTTTGTTTTGGATAGGTTGTTGCTCCTTTGTTTTCTTTCAATAATGCAATTTGAGGTAATTCATGATAATTGTGATTTCCTTGAATTGTTGTTGTTAATTCTTTTCAATAATTGTTGTTAGATTCTATTCTTGTTGTCAATTTGCTTTGCTTTTCTTTTGTGCCTTCCAAGTGTTTGATGAAATGCTTGGTTGGATTTTAGTGTAGATTTTGTTCCTCTTGGCCTAGGTAGAGTGATTAGTGACTCTTGAGTTATCTAATTCCTTTGTTGATTGATAATTGGAGATTACTAATTGATTTGAATGCCTCTAAAGCTAGTCATTCCTTTAGGAGTTGATTAGGACTTGAGGAATCAAATTGATTCATCCACTTGACTTTCCTCCATGATTAGAGGTTAACTAAGTGGGAGCAATGGACAATTTGTTATCACAATTGAGGATGATAACTAGGATAGGACTTCTAGTTCTCATATCTTGCCAAGAGCTTTGTTAGTTGTTAGTTTATTTCCTTTGCCATGCCAAGAGCCTTTTATAGTTGTTAGTTTATTTTCATTGCTATTTACTTTCATGCCTCTTATCAAAATCCCAAAACAACTCAAACCAATAACAAGACACTTTATTGTAATTCCTAGGGAGAACGACCCGAGGTTTGAATACTTCGGTTTATAAAATTAGGGGTTTGTTACTTGTGACAAACAATCTTTTGTATGAAAGGATTATTGTTGGTTTAGAAACTATACTTGCAATGAGAATTCATTTGTAAAATTCTATACCATCAAAAATCCAATCATCAAAATGGCGCCGTTGCCGGGGAATTGCAATGGTGTTGTGTTATTAGTTATTGTATATATGTGAATATTGTGAATATGTTTACTTTTTGCCTCTTTGTTAGTTTTTAGTTTGTTCTCTTTATTTGTTACTATTTTTTTTGTTTTTGCCCTCTCTTGCTATCATGAATTCTCACTTTGGCTATGAGTGTAGTTACAATTATGTTGTAGGTGATGAGAACTATAATGAGAATGTGTATCAAGAATGGGATAATCAAAGGTGGGAAGAGCCATATGCTTATGATCAATCCTCATGGCAACAACCTCTACCAATGCACTATGAAGAAGAGCCATTCTATGATGCATACCAATCTAATGGCTATGGTGAATCCCCTTGTGACTTTCAAGAACCACCACCATATGCCTATGATTCATGTCCTCAACATAGCCCTCAACCATACTCACAAGCCTCTTTTCACCAAATACCTCCATGTGACCTTAATCCATATCCACCATACCAACCACCTTTTGAACCATATGTGCCATACATGGAACCACAATTCCAAGATTACTACTCCCAATAACCACCTCAATACACACCACCACCTTACCAAGAAGAACCACCTTCCTATAATGAACCCTTTCTCCAAGACAATAAACCCTCCCATCCACCCCAATCTCCAATGGATGACATCCTTGATGTTCTTGTGCAAGGACAAGAGAAGATGACAATGGATGTGCAACAATTCATGACCGCCTTGGACGAGGTGGTAAACCGGCTAGCATCCCAACTTTTGGACACTCAAGGAACTCCTATGGCTACATGCGGAGAATCAAAAGAAGAACATAGCATGAAGGAGAGATTGGAAACTCAAGTGGAAAAGGAGGAATGCTACTTTGTGTTAGAACAATTGGAGGAACCTATGACCATTGAAGAAAAGGAAGAAGTGGTTGAAGACTTAGGAGATGCGGAACCTCCATGGGAACCTAGAGTTGAACAAAACCCCTCCAAGAAGATTGAAGTTGATGTTGAGGAGGAATGTGCACAACCTCCAAGGCATATTCCATATGAAGACTTGGAAGGAATGGAGCAAGAGTTGAGTTCCCGTGGTGATGAAGATCATGCATCCAATCTTCTTGGTGGTGAATTCTGTGAACTTGAAGAACCTTCTCCCAATGAATTTAAAAGTGATGTGGAGGTAGATTTCTCTCAACCTCCCATTTATGACTTGAGTGATGGAGAAGAGTTAGATGAAGTTGATGAACAAAGGATTGAGAATGAAGAATTTCATGAAGAGGTGGAGATTGACAAAGAAGCAAATAAGGGAGTAGAGCTTGCAAGCACATTGGAGATACCTCTCCCCAAGCCACCACCATCTATTCTCTCATTCAAATAGGTAAATTCCTTATACTTAAGCTTTGTTATTCCCCTTGAATATGGTTTGCTTGAGACGGATGGTCAACTTAGAAAAATTAGTGGCTTTAAGAGTAAAAAGGAGATGGTTAGTGGTTGGAAGCATCATTCTAGGTTCATTATGGTCACATGTCCAAAGCTTGATAGCAAAGGTTGGTGTATAACTAGAGTACATAGGTCTAGGATGATGTTTGGTCATTTCTTTGAGAATTCACTTTGTTCACCACCCACATGGACTAATGATAATCAACTTGGGGATGGGTGTGAAAATAAAGTGTGGGATCCCGGATTACAAGAAGAGGATCAACATTGGGAACCCATGGTTTGTGAAGAACCCCATCAAAGCTTGGAGATATTGATCTTAAATGATGGAGCTTATTGGAAGTCCAAGCATTGGTGGAAGTTCCAAGATGAGTACAAGCACAAGCCACTTTGATGAGGAGCTCCCCATAAGTCCAACTTAAGGACAATAAACAAAAGTGCTAGGTGGGAGACACCCCACCATGGTAAAATCCTTTCATTTTCTCTTTTGTACAAATTGGTAGAATTAGTTTAATTTCATGTTTTGTTTAGTTAGTTGAGTTTAATTGGTAGTTTAGTATGTTAAATAAGGTTTTATGGTGTTTTGGTAGCTGTTTGAAGGTTTAGAATGCTTGGATTGGTGCAAAAAAACATAGGAAAAAATTTTTTTGAAAAACAGAGCACCATCCACGCGTGCGCGCAGTACACGCGTACGTGTGCATCAAGTGTTTTGGACCATCCACGCGAGCGCGCCATGCGGGTGTACGTGTGGATTGAGAAGTTCCACCCTCCATGCATTTTTCCAGAGAGTTGTGCCTGTGCTGCGCCAACGTTGTGCCTTTGGCACAAACCTATTTGCGCGCTCGCGCACGTGACGCGTACGCGCCACTCTCAGAATAAGCCATCGACACGGACGCACTCTGTACGCGTACGCATCGTGTCCATTACACCACCATCCGTGCTCGTGCACCATGCGTGCGTATACGCAGATTTCCTTCCTTCACCACATTTCGTTTCTTCTCCTCTTTCTATTTCTTTCCTTCTCCTTTCTTCTTCCCTCCTCCTACCTCTCATCCAACAATTCCAAACACCATCGATAACCATTTATTTTAGTTAGTTATTAGTTATTTAGTTAGCTAATTAGTTAGTTAGTTAGTCGATTAGTTAGTTTTAGTTAGTTTTCATTTCATTTTTTTCTTTTTCATTGTAAGTGTTGGATTGTTATTCTTGTTTACCATTAATTGCTGTTGAGTACTGAAAAGGGATGTTATCTTCACATCATTATGTTTACAATCTTTGTTGGATTCTATTGTTGAGGTTATATTTTGTTACTTGGTTTTAAGTTCTTCATGCTTACCTTTCGAAAAATACCAAGTGATGAGAATTGCCTTTGAGATTGTAACTCTTTTGAATTGCATGTTGTAGCTAGCCACCATGTGATTTGAACTCTCTCTTTGAGTGGGCAATTTCTTGATGGATGTTTGACAAATGAATTTTTGTTGGTGTAGAATTTATCAAGTGATCAATCGTAGTATAGTCTAAACCAACGCGAAATCCATCATCAAACAAAACTACAATCTATATCCGAGAGTATAAATCTCCCGAGTCGTTCTCCCTTGGAATTGCCAAAGTATGCATCTTATTGCTTTAGTAAGCCTTGTTGAGTTCTTGGAAGAATTTAGCAAGTAATGAGAAACAAACAATCAATTATCAAAAGGACTTGACTTAGGGTTGGCATTAGAAATCTTTATCATTATAGTTTACTCAAGGTTGACAACAATTAGGACTTACTTCATTTAGTCATCCCCTAAGTATAGAGGAAAGTCAAATGAAAACAATTAACTTGAGTCACAAGTTCTAGCTTCACCTCATGGGAATCTAGTTTTAGTGTACTCCAAGGCAATTGGCAAGCTCTAACTCCAAATCAACCCTTGATATAACTATTCAATTCATTCCAATGACCAAACCC
>NC_029781.3:53764010-53771323 GCF_000817695.3 Arachis duranensis
CTAGAGAGAAGTTGGAGTTTCTCTCTCTAACAATGTAACTAACTCAAAAATATCCCAAAAACTAGAAAATGAACTAAGTCCTCTCAACCTTTGCCCCTTTGGTCCTCTTAAGTCTTTTCCCGCCAAAGCACTCCTCAAAAGTTGGGATCTCCAACCAACTCCACGCCTAAGTCACGTGACTTTTAAAAAAATCATTTTCGAACATCGGCGTGCACGCGCAAGGTATGCGTGCGCGCCCTTGATGCGGCTCTGGAGTATGCGCGGAAGCGGAGTGTACGCGTACGCGTCCATGAAGATTCTGGCTTAGCCGCTACGCTAGTCGGCTCGTGGCTTGGCTCTTAGCTTCGGCTTCACATTGCTTTCATCCGCGCGGGCGCGCCATGTGCGCGCACGCGCCCATGCGGAAATATCCAATGCTCAATTTTCATGCTTCCTTCCTTTTGCACCCTTCTTCCCTATCTTTTCCTGTCCATTCCTAGTCTATGTCCTGAAACCACTTAGCACACGAGTCACGGTATCGAATGGCATCAAGGAGAGATTAGAAATGTGTCTAATTTAGTGCAAAATAAGCATGTTTTCCTTTATGAGGCAAAACTGGGAAAAGAATGCAAATCCTTATATTTTCATGCAGAAAGTGTGTGAAATCATTGATAAACCCTTTGAAATTAGCACAAGATAAACCCTCAAAATGGGGTTTGTCAACCTCCCCACACTTAGATTCTAGCATGTCCTCATGCTTAGGAAAATGCAAAGAAACATAGAAGACCGAGGGTCACAAACGCATAGGACTCATGAAATGCAACCTACTTATATGCATGCAACTACAACTAATGCCGTTATCTACTTGGTTGGGAACAAGTTAGCTTCCTTAGGACATGTGTAAGCTCATGGGGTACAATGGTGGTCAATGCATAGATCTTGCCAAATTCTAAGCATCAAATGCAATTTATGCAACCTTGCATGAGGAATGCTCGCGAGAGCCGGGAATCAAAGGATTGAGCGTCGAACCCTTACCGGAAGTATTTGCACTCTAGTCGCTCAAGTGTTTAGGGTTGACTCTCTCAATTCTCCCCTAATCATGCTTTCTAAGATTTGTTCTTCTTCTAACAATCAACATGTATTTCATGCATGCATACATCTATCATGAGGTCTTCTCCTTAGGTTGTAATGGGGTTAGGGTCAAGGTAGGATCATATATGGCTAGTCGGCTTAAAACTTGGATCTTTGATGAACTTAAACCTTCCCACCTAACCTACATAATGACCTATACAATTAAGTGCTAATCTAACTACCCATTCCTCACTTTTTTTTCACATACTCATGCATTCCTTTTTAATTTCATACACTTATGCATTGATCTTTATTGAGCTTCACTTTGCTTTGGGGCATTTTGTCCCCTTTTTATTGCTTTTCTCTTTTTTTTTTTCTTTTTTTCATATTATTCTTCTTTTCCTTTTCTTTTGTTTTTCTCATTTTTTTTTCTTTCTTTCTATATATGAGAACCTCAATGCATAAGGTTTTATATTTGATTAATACATGAGTATGTACCCAATCCCTTACTATTTCCAATAACAAAGCAAAACTACCCTTTTGTCCCCCCCAATGTCCCAAAATTCCCACACTTGAATGATACTCACATACACTAGCCTAAGCCAATCAAAGATCCAAATTAAGGACTTTCATTGTTTTGCGCTTTACGGCTTGTAATGTGCTAAATTAAAGAACAAGTGGGTTAATCGTAGTCTCAAATTGGTTAACAATGGAAGACGAAAGGTAGGCTATTTGGGTAAGTGGGCTAATGAAACGATGGCCTCAATCACATAAATGCATGACTACACAAAATAATGGACATAAAGAGTGAAACAAAGCGAAGATTACAATCATAGAAGGAGAATAATGCACACAAGAAGGAAAATAAGTGGTTATAAGATGTAACCACACCATTGGGCTCAAATCTCACTTGCTTGTGTTCTTAGCTCAAAACTATGTTCCAAAATATAATTCTTCATGCAATTTGGCATCAAAGCATTTAAAATTTTGCAGTGCCCCATGATTGCCCCCAAGGTGTTGGTTTCTTTAAGAAAGAATTCATTGTTCCAACCAAGTAAATTTATCATGCAGATGGTGTCAACTAAAACCTACTCATGCAACCTATCCTAATTTATTCAGCTTTTACCTACGGAGATCGGTCGGTCGACCTCCCCACACTTAAAACTTAGCACGGTCCTCTGTGCTGTAGGTAAGGCGCAGTGGTTGATCGAGTGCCGACTGTCCCATATCTCCAATGTTATCGCTCTCTTCGCTTGAAGTTGCGGTGGATGTTGAGATATCGGGTTCCTCCATAGGTGGTGTGACTACGCTTAGGAGCTTCTTCACATAAGCATATCGGCGTTGGTTACGCCGTTCATAACGGTCCAGTTTCTTGTGAAGGTCCTCAAGGCGTTGGGCGGCCGATTTTTGTGATGTAGATGAGGTGGTAGCTTTGTGAGTTGGTGTGGTTAATCCGCTGTCCTTGGTACCTTCCGGAGGCTTGAGGCATCTCTTGGTCGGAATTATATCACCATCGACCGGAATTGATGCTCTCCTATCTTTAGCCTCTCGGTTGACGCCGGCTTTTGCAACCAATTCCGTCACCAAACCGGGGAACGGCAATGACACGGAGGATTGCGCTCCAATCGAATGTGCGGTCATTGCATGTAGCCAAGACTTCCTCATAGGCGTCATAAGCATCCGTTGAGTGTTCAATCCCAAGGACTTCTTGTATAGTTTCCACTGTGACCGACACTTGCTTTTGGCGCACAAAGATTGATGTGAGAAGGGGGGAGTGGAAGTTGGAGTAGAATTCTACTACCCATGAAAGGTTAGCCTCCTTTGGTTTCCGCAATAGGAACCTCCATTGTCGTTGCTCAATATGTGGCATCACAATTGGATGAAGGTGAGCCGGTAGGACTAGGAGTGGTTCCGGATGATAGTTCCTCTCGATCATTCTTGCGTAAACAAGTTCGCAGTAGCGATTGGGGAACTTGTTTGAATCCTTAGGAGGGTTATCCTTCTCGAGAACATCAATGGGGCCCTTAGTCTTTTTCAAGAGTGGCTTGGCCGTTTGCTCTTGGTGCGCTTTGTTGGGAGTTGGCTTCTTGGGAGCTTTCCCTTTGTTCTTCTTGATAACCATCCTATGAGAGTAAAGAAGGGAAAACATCAAAATCCAAGTAGGTGAAAGTAAATGGGTTAATGCGATGAAAAGTTAAGCCATAGAATATGGGTATCGTTGTCACATGACAGCTGCAACATGTGACTAAGATAACATGAAAAGAGCAAGGCAAATCATTTTCATATGGTGTAAGGGTGATTTATGCATGCAAGTAGGGAGCATGAGAAGCATATACCCTTAAGGGCCACACAAGGAAAGCAAGTTAAGAAAATGGGGATGCGCATAAAGTGAGAAGATGAGAGGCAATTTAGTCAAAGTTGGTGCAAAAGTCAAGTATGCCTTTCATCGAACACTTGGTGTGCATTCAGTTGTAGTGTGTGATTTGAAGATGGTGAAAGCAATGTAGTAAGTCACAATCCACTACTAATGATTATAGTACACAGTGAGTGTAAGAAAAGCAAACAACACAACTCATCTACAAATGCAAGTGAAATAAAGACCTAAATGCCCATGAAGAGTTAGTATGAATGAGAGGGGGGAAGAAAAGAAGACAAGAACAAAAACATCCTAAAGAAGTAACTAAAAGAAAAGAAGAAAGAGGATACTAAATGAAAGTGAAACTAAAGGAATAACAACACAAGAAATGGTAGCTTAGGATGGTACCTTGTGAGATGAAGAGAATGAGAGAGGAGGTTGTGGTGTGGGTTTAGGGGGAGTAGTAGAGAAGGTAGTGAGTGGTAGAAAGTAGTGTAGAAGAGGGGATGGAGGTGAAAAGAGAGTGTGCCCCTCTTTGAAGTTGGAGGTGTAGTAGAAGGTATGAGGAGGGGGAGAATGTGAAGTGAAAGTGAAGGGGTGATTGTGCCTATTTTTGTTTTGGCGCTGAGCATCCGCGCGTGCGCGCACAGCGCGCGCTCGCGCAGTGAGGCGAGGTGGATAGGGACGCGCGCGCGCGCCTATTTTGACAAATGAATTTTTGTTGGTGTAGAATTTATCAAGTGATCAATCGTAGTATAGTCTAAACCAACGCGAAATCCATCATCAAACAAAACTACAATCTATATCCGAGAGTATAAATCTCCCGAGTCAGCAAAGGTTTTGGGCTTGCAGCTTGGTAGAAGCCTGAGAGCGGCCTAACTCTCTGGAACATGTACCAGGATTGCAGCAGGGCAATCGGCGCGGACGCGCACACTACGCTTGCGCGTCGACCGACAGACTTTGCCCAAGTGCGCGGACGCGCCATGTGCGCGGGCGCGCGAGATTCTTGTGCTTTACGCATGGTCCTGGCATGGTGTGGCGCAACTCTCGGGTAAATGTATGGAGGGCTGTTATATGCGATCCACGCGTCCGCGCACGGTGCGCGTTCGCGTGGGTGACCATTGAATGCTTTAGGGACGCGTACGCGCCAGGCACGCGCACGCGCAAAGGGGTTACTTTTCTTAATTGTGCATGTGTTTATACCACTTTTGACATTACAACTTCCCCTTTCCACACAGCTGCCTAAGCACTATAACAGGGCCTTTGACTTGGCAAATCAGCAGTGAATTGAACAAATGATGGGAAATTGACAATAAAATCTAACTAACAAACATGAAGTCAAGTGTCTATGTACAAAGTTCAAAGGAAGATCATACCATGGTGGGGTGTCTCCCACCTAGCACTTTTGTTTAACGTCCTTAAGTTGGACTTTCAGTGGCTCATTGTGCTTGTTCAAGATTTGCATCCTTCAAGAGGAACACTTCGATCTCCTTGGAGTTCTTTCTTTGCTCACCATGATACAATTTGAGACGGTGACCGTTTACCTTGAAGATATCCGGGCTTGATGGGTGGCGCAGGTGGTAGACCCCATAAGGTTCTACTTTCTCCACTTGGTAAGGTCCATCCCACCTTGATCTTAGCTTTCCGGGTAGTAGTCTCAACCTTGAATTGTAGAGAAGTACTAAGTCACCGGGTTGGAACTCCTTTCTTCTAATGTTTTTGTCATGGATGGCTTTCAACTTTTCCTTGTAAAGTCTAGCATTGTCGTAGGCTTCTTGTCTCAAACATTCCAATTCCGCCAATTGAAGCTTTCTTTCTATGCCGGCTCCACCCAAGTTCATATTACACTCCTTTACGGCCCAATATGCTTTGTGTTCAATCTCCACCGGTAAGTGGCATGCTTTACCATATACAAGCCGGAAGGGGCTCATGCCGATCGGTGTCTTGTAAGCCGTTCGATAAGCCCACAGTGCATCGGAGAGTTTAGTGCTCCAATCTTTCCTATTCGGCTTCACAACTCTCTCTAAGACGTGCTTGATTTCTCGGTTAGAGACTTCGGCTTGGCCGTTTGTTTGAGGATGGTAAGCCGTGGCGACTTTGTGGACGATGCCATATTTTCTCATGAGGCCGTCTATTTTTTTGTTGCAAAAGTGGGATCCTTGGTCCCTTATGATTGCTCTTGGGGCTCCAAAACGGCAAATTATATTATTCCTCACAAAAGAATACACCACATTAGCGTCATCCGTTCGGGTGGGGATTGCCTCCACCCATTTTGACACATAATCGACGGCTAACAAGATGTAGAGAAAGCCATTGGAGTTTGGGAATGGTCCCATGAAGTCGATTCCCCATACATCAAAAATTTCACAAAAAAGCATGTTTTGTTGGGGGATTTCGTCCTTCTTGGAAATATCTCCAAACCTCATACATTGGGGCAAGATTTGCAATAGAGGGAAGCATCTTTGAGAAGGGTTGGCCACCAAAATCCGCAATCAAGGACCTTTCTTGCCGTTCTTTGGGGCCCATAGTGACCACCTCCTTCGGAAGCATGGCAAGCGTCCAAGATTGCTTGGAATTCGGTTTGGGGTATGCACCGTCGCACTATTTGGTCCGCTCCACACCTCCAAAAATAGGGGTCATCCCAAATATAGTATTTGGATTCGCTTTTCAGCTTATCCCTTTTGTTTTTGTCAAGATTGGGAGGGAAAGTGTGTGAAACCAAATAGTTTGCTATTGGGGCATACCAAGGAACCACTTCCGAGATTGCGTGCAAGGTATCTAAAGGAAAAGAATCATTGATAGGGGTGGTGTCGCCTTTTGTGTGTTCAAGGCGGCTTAAATGGTCCGCCACTAGATTTTGGGAACCACTCCTATCTTTGATCTCCAAATCAAATTCTTGTAACAAAAGCACCCAACGAATTAATCTCGGTTTTGATTCCTTTTTGGCCAACAAGTATTTTAGTGCCGCGTGATCTGAGTACACTACAACCTTGGAACCAAGAAGATAGGCTCGGAACTTGTCCAAAGCAAAAACAATAGCTAGTAGTTCCTTTTCGGTAGTAGTGTAGTTGGATTGGGCTCCATCTAATGTTTTGGAAGCATAAGCTATGACATAGGGAATCTTACCCTCGCGTTGTGCTAACGCGGCTCCAATCGCATAGTTTGAAGCATCACACATGATTTCAAAAGGTTGAGTCCAATTGGGGCCTCGCACTATAGGAGCTTGTGTCAATGCTACTTTGAGTTTGTCATATGCTTCCATACATTCTTTGCTTAGCTCAAATTCGACGTCTTTTTGGAGTAATCGAGAGAGGGGTAGAGCCACCTTGCTAAAGTCTTTGATGAATCTCCGGTAGAATCCTGCATGTCCAAGAAAAGAACGGACTTCCCTCTTGGAGGAGGGGTAAGGTAAACTGGATATGACATTTATCTTTGCCGGATCTACGGAGATGCCTTCCTTTGATACTATGTGTCCCAAAACAATGCCTTGTTTGACCATGAAATGACATTTTTCAAAATTTAAAACAAGGTTTGTTTTGGTGCATCTCTCCAAGACTTTTTCAAGGTTACCTAGACAATGCTCAAATGAATCACCATACACACTAAAATCATCCATGAAAACTTCCATTGATTGCTCTAGAAAATCCGCAAATAAGCTCATCATGCATCTTTGGAACGTTGTCGGTGCATTGCATAGGCCAAATGGCATACGCTTGTAAGCATACGTCCCAAAGGGACAAGTAAATGTGTTTTTTTCTTGGTCTTCTAGAGCAATGTGAATTTGGAAGTATCCGGAGTAGCCATCAAGAAAACAATAATACGATTTACCGGCTAATCGATCAAGCATTTGATCAATAAATGGTAGTGGAAAATGATCCTTTCTTGTGGCCGCATTCAATCTCCGGTA
>NC_029781.3:53772148-53789119 GCF_000817695.3 Arachis duranensis
CCCGGATCATCACACTTCTCGGGTAGTGTTCCCATTAAAGCGGAAATAGAGCTCCCCAATGGAATGGTTTCCAATTCAAGAATTCTATCCTTATGTATGCATAAGTCTTTGATGGATAGCATCAAAGAGGGGGATGGTTACTTCAACTTTCTTGAATACTTCCACCATTTTGGGGCCAAGTTCTATGCGCTTTTTAGCTTTCTTTGCAAGTGTTGGGAATGGAAGTGGTTGAGCAACTTCCTCTTCCAAGGTTCTTTTGGCCTTGGTTGTCTCTCTTGTTGGTTGGACCTCATCCTCAACTATGGCTTGTGGTGCTTCCTCTTTCACTACTTCTTCTATATTTACTCTCTCCTCTTCTTGAGCGGTTGTGATAGGGCTTGAATCCTTTGCTTCCTTCCCTTTTAGTTGCGTACCGGATCTAAGGGTGATGGCATTGATGCTCCCCTTTGGATTTGGTTGAGGTTGAGAAGGAATGACACTTTGGATTGGGGGTTGAGGAGTGGAAGTTGATGGTGTATCCATGCGTGCAAGAAGAGCTTGTAATGTAGAGGTGAGACCGGTGAGACCGGAAGCAAGTGTGTTTTGTAGTTCCTTTTGGCCTTGGATAATGGTTCGGAGTGTTTCATCTTGGTTGGAGGGAGTGGTTGCGTATGTGAGTTGAGGAGCTTGTGATTGGTTGGGTGGTGGTCTTTGATGTGGTGGTTGGTATGTTTGGTAGTTTCTTTGTGGGTTTTGTTGGTTGTATGATTGGCTTTGTGAGTTGTATGGTCGGTTTTGAGAAAAGTTTTGTGAATTGTTACCCCATCTTTGACCTCCTCCATTGTTGTTGTTGTCCCTATTCCCTTGTTGATGGTTGTCTCTCCAATTTTGGTTATTGTGTCCACTTCCTTGGTTGTGGCTTCCTCCTCCTTGATAAGAGTATCCTTGGTTAGGATTACCGCCTTGGTAGTATCCTTGGTTGGGGCGATCATAGAAATTGTGGGTAGCCGCCAAGGTATTGTCTTCTTGAAGGCTTGGGCACTCATCCGTGTAGTGAGAGTAGCAAGAGCAAATGCCACATACTCTTTGAGGAACCAATTGTTGGTTATGTTGTTGAGGTGGTGGAGGGTGTTGTTGTTGGTATGATTGAGGTTGTGGTTGTTGTTGGTTCAATTGGAGTTGCTTCAAGATGGATGTCATCTCATTCACGGATTGAGTTAGAGCGGTGGTTTCACTACTAGTTGATACTTCATTCACGGTCCTTGGACGGTTGACTCTTCGCCTCATATGTTGATTGGATTCGGCCAAGTCAATAATAAGTTGCCATGCCTCATCCGCAGTTTTATATTTGGACAAAGAACTGTTGCTAGAAGTGTCCAAGAGGGTTCTATCTTGCTCTCGCATCCCTTGACATATGTATCCAAGCAATACTTGAGTGTCAAGCATGTGATTGGGGCATGCATCCAGTAGTTTGCGAAACCGTTCCCAATACTCATAGAGTGGTTCCGTCTCACCTTGCACAATACAAGACATTTCCTTCCTTAGCCTATCCATCTTTTCCGGAGGCAAGAATTTATCCAAGAATCCTCTTCTAAGTAAGTCCCAATCGGAGGTAACTTCACTAGAGAGGGTGTAGAACCATTCTTTAGCCTTGTCCTCAAGAGAGAAAGGGAAAGCAAACAACCATATAGCAACTTCATCGGACCCTTCCCGTCTAGTAGTTGAACATATGCGATGGAAGTCCTTGAGATGTCGAATAGGATCTTGTGCGGGAAGTCCATGAAACTTAGGTAGGAGGTTGATCAAAGCGGTCTTCAATTCAAAGTTAGCATTCAAATTGGGGTGAGTTACGTGAAGGGGTTGAAGGACATAATCCGGTGCACCCGCTTCCTTGATGGTAACTCTCCTCGGAGCGTCCATGGTATTAGTACCTAAAACAAAAGAAGATTCGTTAGTGAGATTGGTGGGAGTAGAATTAATGCCTTCTTTGAGTGACGGTTCAATGTTCACTTATAGTAAGGTGGTTGAGGTAGTGAAAGCCTCTTCCCCTTTTCCAAACTCAAGCCGCCTCCGAGCTTGTCTAATATGAAGCAAAGTTCGTTCTATTTTCGGATCAAAAGGGACTAAGCTCGGATTTGGTTGTGAACGGGTCATGCAATGAAGGGAAAATGGAATTCATTGTAATGAATGAGGGGTTAGTCACTTGAATTATTCACAATGGAATGCAACTATGTACATCTATACATGCTTAATCCAAACAATAACATGGCACACAAAGCAAATTCCCCGGCAACGGCGCCATTTTGACAAATGAATTTTTGTTGGTATAGAATTTATCAAGTGATCAATCGTAGTATAGTCTAAACCAACACAAAATCCATCATCAAACAAATCTACAATCTATAACCGAGCTTGTCTAATATGAAGCAAAGTTCGTTCTATTTCCGGATCAAAAGGGACTAAGCTCGGATTTGGTTGTGAACGCGTCATGCAATGAAGGGAGAATGGAATTCATCGTAATGAATGAGGGGTTAGTTACTTGAACTATTCACAATGGAATGCAACAAGCAATGAGAAACAAACAATCAATTATCAAAAGGACTTGACTTAGGGTTGGCATTAGAAATCTTTATCATTATAGTTTACTCAAGGTTGACAACAATTAGGACTTACTTCATTTAGTCACCCCCTAAGTATAGAGAAAAGTCAAATGAAAACAATTAACTTGAGTCACAAGTTCTAGCTTCACCTCATGGGAATCTAGTTTTAGTGCACTCTAAGGCAATTGGCAAGCTCTAACTCCAAATCAACCCTTGATATAACTATTCAATTCATTCCAATGACCAAACCCCATGCCAAGTATAAAAGTTCTACTCCATGGCTAACATTGACATTTTATCGAACATGTGATGAGCAAAAAGGAAAGTCATAGTGAAATGAAGAGAAAAGTAAAATTAGTAATATTGCAACACTAGAAACTAACAACAAGTTATCAAGGAACAACAATGAGAATCAAAATCTCAAAATATCAATGGAATCCAAAAATCATAAGATTGAATCCTAGATCCAAGGAATGTCAACAATTATAACTACAATTTGGAATTGGGAGAGAAAATCTATTACATGAACAAAGTGAAATGAAAGTTGTAATGGATCTCACCAAAGAATGGATGAAAATCCAAAATTGTGATGAGGAAGAACCCTAGTGGAAGCTTGAGAGAAGTGGATGAATCTAGAGAGAAGTTGGAGTTTCTCTCTCTAACAATGTAACTAACTCAAAAATATCTCAAAAACTAAAAAATGAACTAAGTGTCCTCAACCTTTGCCCCTTTGGTCCTCTTAAGTCTTTTCCCGCCAAAGAACTCGTCAAAAGTTGGGATCTCTAACCAACTTCATGCCTAAGTCACGTGACTTTAAAAAAAATCATTTTCGAACATCGGCGCGCACGCGCAAGATACGCGTGCGCGCCCTTGATGCGGCTCTGGAGTATGCGCGGAAGCGGAGTGTACGCGTACGCGTCCATGAAGATTCTGGCTTAGCCGCTACGCTAGTCGGCTCGTGGCTTGGCTCTTAGCTTCGGCTTCACATTGCGCTCATCCGCGCGGGCGCGTCAGGTGCGCGCACGCGCCCATGCAGAGATTCCCAAAGCTTCAATTCTCATGCTTCCTTTCCTTGCACCCTTCTTCCTTATCTTTTCCTGTCCATTCCTAGTCTATGTCCTGAAACCACTTAGCACACGAGTCACGGCATCGAATGGCATCAAGGAGAGATTAGAAATGTGTCTAATTTAGTGCAAAATAAGCATGTTTTCCTTTATGAGGCAAAACTAGGAAAAGAATGCAAATCCTTATATTTTCATGCAGAAAATGTGTGAAATCATTGATAAACCCTTTGAAATTAGCACAAGATAAACCCTCAAAATGGGGTTTGTCAATATTGTGCATTTACCTTAATACATTGTATTTCTTGATTCTATGCATCCATATATGTTTGACTTGAATGCTTCCATGCTTCTCTAATGCTTGTTTTACCTTACAAGCTTACTTAAAGCATCTCAAGCACACTAGGATAAGTGAAGTGCATGCTTCTTTTGTGACATAACTTTTATGCTAATGTGTGTTCTAAACCGCACAATTTAGAATTCACACACTTATTTGTCACTAATGTCACACTAATTCACTCACCTCATTCTAGTGAATTACCTCATTCCAACAATATATGCTTCCTTGCTTTTGTTTTCTCATCTTATGGTGTTATATTTTTGTTTTTCATGAACAATGCACCAGAAGCAAACATGGAAGCGAAAGAAAGAACACGCAGCAATCTGGAGATTTGCCATACCCCCTTGCTCATCTTTAAGTGCACCGAGGATGGTGTAAACTTTTAAGTGTGGGGAGGTCGTCCGACCGGTCGGTGATTTTGGGTGACAAATTTCTAATCCCAACACTTTTGCATTTCATTCTAGGATTTTATGGTTTTTACTTGCATTTTCTTATTTTTGCATATGTATACACAGTAAGCTTAGTCAAAATAATAAATTTTTTTGAGAAAATTATCTATAGGGCACCAATTGATTTGAGTGAAAACTTTTCATAGAACTTGCTTGAATCATATATATTGTGGAACATGAATTTTGAGCTAAGAACACAAGCTTGCGAGATTCGAGCCTAATGGTGTGGTTACATCTTATAACCACTTATTTTCCTTCTTGTGTGCATTATTCTCTTTCCATGATTGTAATCTTTGATTTGTTTGATTCTTTATGTCCATTATTTTGTGTATTCATGCATTTGTATGATTGAGGCCATCATTTCACTAGCTTACTTATCCAAATAGCCCTACCTTTCATCTTCCATTGTTAGCTAATTTGAGCCTACGCTTAACCCACTTGTTCTTATTTTAGCACATTACAAGCCTTTAAGTGAAAAACAATAATTGTTCCTTATTTGGATCTTTGATTAGCTTAGGCTAGTGTGTGTGAGTATCATTCAAGTGTGGGAACCTTGGGACATTGGGTGAATAAAAGGGGTGTATTTTGTATTGTTATTGAAAATATTAGGAATTGGGTACATACTCATGTATTGATCAAATGTAAAACCTTATGCATTGAGGTTCTTGTATATAGAAATAAAAAAAATGAGAAAAAACAAAAGAAAAAGAAAAGAAAAATAATATGGAAAAGAAAAAAATAGAAAAAGAAAGAAAAAAGAAGAAGAATAATAAAAAAGAGACAAAATGCCCTAAAGCGAAGCTCAATAAGATCAATGCATATGCGTTGTGAAATGAAAAAAAGAAAATGCATGAGTATATGAAAAAGTGAGTAGAATGGGTAGTTAGGTTAGAACTTAAATTGTATAGGATGTCATAGGTTAGGTGGGAAGTCTAAGCTTATCAAAGATTCAAACTTGAAGCTCACTTGACCATATATGCATCCTTGCTTGATCCTAACCCCATTACAACCTAAGGAAAAGACCTCATGATAGATGTATGCATGCATGAAATATATGTTGATTGTTAGAAGAAGAACAAATCTTGGAAAGCATGATTAGGGGAGAATTGAGAGAATCGACCCCAAACACTTGAGCGAATAGAGTGCAAATACATCCGGTGAGGGTTTGATGCTCAATTACATGTTTCCACCTATGATCATCTCTTCTCACGCAAGTTTTTAAAAATATTTAATAACTCAATTCAATTGTGGATTAGACTTGCTAGACCTTAGCCGTTGTACATATATGCTTCTTGAGAATTGATTTATTTTGACCAAGCAATTGCATTCATTTAGATAGTTGCATATAGGGAGATTGCATTTAGTTAGTTTCCATTGAATAAACGCCATACCCTTACTTCATTCTTGGTTTAAGCATGAGGACATGCTTGGTTTAAGTGTGGGGAGGTTGATAAACCCCATTTTGGGGTTTATCTTGTATTGAATTTAAAGTATTTTGATGACCTTTTCTCGCATTTAGCCTATGAATTAGCATGGTTTTGTAATCTCTCCTGTATTTGTGCTTAAGTGTAAAAACATGCTTTTTAAGCCTTATTTTGATGAATTCTAATTCCTTTTTGATCTCATAAGATGCCTTGATGTGTTTGCTAGTAATTCCAGGATTGAAATAGGCTAGGCATGGATCAAAGAGAGCAAGGAAGGAAGCATACAAGTGGAGAAAAGCATAAAAAGTCAAAGAAATGAAATCAGCCAAGCACGCGCACGCGCACAAGGCGCTCGCGCACACATTGCAGAATCGGCCAGGGACGCGCACGCGTACCGTGCGTGCACGCGTTGAAGTCCGCACATGACTTCATTAAAGCATCACGTGCCTGGCGATCTTGGGGAGTTTCTGAACCAACTTTGGCGCCAAAATGCACTAAAAGGACCAAGGATAGAAGGGGAAGGCAATCAATCTTCATTTAGCATCATTAGGATTAGGATTAATTAGTTTTAGAGAGAGAATCTCTCACTTCTCTCTAGAATTAGGCTTAGGTTTAGGTTAATCTCTCTTATTAGATCTAGGTTTAATTCATGCTTTAATTCACATTTCTTTTATCAAGTCTTAATCTTCTCCTCTTCCTCTTTCTAATTATGAACTTTAATTCTTGTAATTCCTCATTTTGTTTTGGGTAGGTTGTTGTTCCTTTGTTTTCTTTAAATAATGCAATTTGAGGTAATTCATGATAATTGTGATTTCCTTGAATTGTTGTTGTTAATTCTTTTCAATAATTGTTGTTAGATTCTATTCTTGTTGTCAATTTGCTTTGCTTTTCTTTTGTGTCTTCCAAGTATTTGATGAAATTCTTGGTTGGATTTTAGTGTAGATTTTGTTCCTCTTGGCTTAGGTAGAGTGATTAGTGACTCTTGCGTTATCTAATTCCTTTGTTGATTGATAATTGGAGATTGCTAATTGATTTGAATGCCTCTAAAGCTAGTCATTCCTTTAGGAGTTGATTAGGACTTGAGGAATCAAATTGATTCATCCACTTGTCTTTCCTCCATGATTAGAGGTTAATTAAGTGGGAGCAATGGACAATTTGTTACCACAATTGAGGAGGATAACTAGGATAGGACTTCTAGTTCTCATATCTTGCCAAGAGCTTTGTTAGTTGTTAGTTTATTTCCTTTGCCATTTATAATTCTTGTCTATAATCTCAAAAACCCCAAAATAACTCACAACCAATAACAAGACACTTCATTACAATTCCTAGAGAGAACGACCCGAGGTTTGAATACTTCGGTTTATAAAATTAGGGGTTTATTACTTGTGACAAACAATCTTTTGTATGAAAGGATTATTGTTGGTTTAGAAACTATACTTGCAACGAGAATTCATTTGTAAAATTCTATACCATCAAAAATCCAATCATCAAATGCCGCCATCAATTCTAGCTTATACCACGAAGATTTTGATTAAGGAATCCAAGAGATATCTACTCAATCTAAGGTAGAACGGAGGTGGTTGTCAGGCACACGTTCATAGTTGAGAATGATGATGAGTGTCACGGATCATCACATTCATCTCAGGCACACGTTCATAGGTGAGAATGATGATGAGTGTCACAGGTCATCACATTCATCAGGTTTAGGAACAAGTGATATCTTAGAATGGAAGCAAGCATGATTGAATGAAAAACAGTAGTAATTGCATTAATCCATCAAGACACAGCAGAGCTCCTCACCCCCAACCATGGGGTTTAGAGACTCATGCCGTAGAAGATACAATGAGAAACGTGTAAAGTGTCATGAGGTAGAGATACAATACCAAAAGGTCATGTTAATAGTGAACTAGTAACCTAGGGTATACAGAAATGAGTAAATGACGTAAAAATCCACTTCCGGGGTCCACTTGGTGTGTGCTTGGGCTGAGCATTGAAGCTTTCATGTGTAGAGACTTTTTCTGGAGTTAAACGCCAGCTTTTGTGCCAGTTTGGGCGTTTAACTCCAATTTTTGTGCCAGTTCTGGCGTTAAACGCCGGGAATTCTGAAGCTGATTTGCAACGCCGGTTTGGGCCACCTAAAGCAATTGAGAGCATGCCAATTGGACTTCTGTAGCTCCAGAAAATCCACTTTGCTCAGGTCCCTCAATTTCAGCCAGAAATTACCTGAAATCACAGAAAAACACAAAAACTCATAGTAAAGCCCAGAAAAGTGAATTTTAAATAAAAACTAATAAAAACATACTAAAAACTAACTAAAATGTACTTAAAACATACTAAAAACAATGCCAGAAAGCGTATAAATTATCCGCTCATCATTGATACTTCACTTGAGATGGAGGTTAGGGGGTTGTTGGTATTGTTGTTGGTATTGTAGTTGACCTTGGGGGTGTTGATGGTAGTAGATTTGAGCATTTTGGTTGGGTTGAGCTTGGGAAGCTTGGTTCCACCTTTGGTTTGAGTTATCCCTCCACCCTTGGCCTTAATAACCTCCATGTGGGTAGGGTCCTTGGGTGTAATTGGGTCTTTGTGGGTAGTGGTTAGCAACCACCAATGTAGTGTCCTCTTGAATTTGAGGGCACTCATCGGTATAGTGAGTAGTACAAGAACAAACACCATATATCCTTGCTGGTCCTTCGGTCCTAGGAGGTTAAGGTGGGGCATTTATCAAAGCTTAAGGGATTTGTTGCCCTTTGGTGATTTGCCTCATCAAAATTGTCATCTCACCAAGGGTCTTAGTCAAAATAGCATCTCCGGAGGGAGAAACCTCACTCACAGCTTTTGGTTGTGGACTTCTAGCCCTAGAGTGTTGAGTAGAATCCGCTAAGTCCGATATAACTTCCCATGCTTCTGCTGCGGTCTTGTTTTTGGTCAATGTGGCATCCAAGAGAAGCTTATCTTGGTGGTGCATTCCTTGACAGAAATAACTTATCAAAACCAACTCATCTATCCGGTGGTGCGGGAAAGCTTCCAACAACTTCTTAAATCTCTCCCAATTTTCATACAAAGTTTTCCCATCTCGTTGCACAATGCAAGAGATCTCTCTTCTCAGCTTGTCTATTTTCTAGGGAGGGTAGAACTTCTCCAAAAATTCTTTTCGCAACAAATCCCAATTGGATCTAACTTCCCCTGGCTGAGTATAAAACCATTCCTTTTCTTTTCCTTCCAAGGAGAAAGGGAAAGTGAAGACCAACACTGCGGCTTCATCCGCCCCATGTCTCCTCGCAGTTGCATATGCAACTTGGAAATCCTTAAGGTGCTTCTGAGGATCTTCCCCAGGCAATCCATTGTACTTGGGGAGAAACTTGATTGTGCTAGACTTAAGCTCAAAATTTGGATCCAAGGCTAGATATAGAATCTGAAGTGGTTGCAAGGCAAGATCAGGAGCTCCGGCGTCCTTCAAGGTAATCCTTCGAGGTGCGTCCGCTATGACGGTGTCATCTGAGTCACTCAAAGACAGTTCAGTACTCCCCACAGATGAATATAGAGTCTCCTCGTTGATTGGAGAATGATAGTCACATATAGGTGGTGATAGTGAATGGGAATGGTCCTCAAGGGAGCCCGCTTCACTATTCATGAAAGCTAGCCGGCGCCGAGCTTCCCTTATACGAGTTAAAGTTCTTTCAATTTTCAGGTCAAAAGTGGCAAAGCTCGGGTCTGGAAGCGACCGTGTTATTCAAATGAGGAGACAATGAAAGCATGCAATTATAAAAGGCAAAACAAAAGTAGGCAAGTAAGCATGAACTAACTTAACACTCTATAACTACCAAAACTAACTAAAGAGGGAAAGTAGTATCTACAATTAATGCCAAGTAGTAAACCAAAAATCAACTATTCACACTATTCGCATATTTACACAACCAAAATCATGGCACTCATTGCACTAAAAGTGAAATTCCCCGGCAACAACGTAAAAAATTTGACCGCACCCAATCGTACGAGTTGGGATTTCTCAAAAATAGGACTAACGTTGCAAGTATAGACCCAAACCCAACAATCGGTCACCGATCAATTTGGAAATTTACAAGATGTGTCACAACTCAAAACCAATTTAAAAACCGAGAGTATTTAACTCCCGGGTCGTCTCCCAAGGAATCACTTAAGAGGCAATGAGTGTGCAAATTCCGGTTGTAGAGATCAAGGGGTCGTCAATGAAGAAATGAACATATAAAGCAATAAAAGAATATGCAAAATTGTATTAATTGAACTAATGAAAAAATTAAAGAACCGACTATATAATATAAACAAGTAAAGTATAAAAGAGATTAACATAGCAATGTATGGAAAATTGAAAGCATAGAAAGGGGTCTTGGCTTGGAGTGAACTGATGGGTGAAAAATTAGAATTCCACACAAAACTCACCGGCAAGTATACCGGGTCGCATCAAGTAGTACTAACTCACAAGAGTGCGGTCGATCCCACAGGGATTGATGGATCAAGCAACTTTAGTGGGTGATTAGTTTAGTCAAGCTAACAATACTGAGTGATAATTGATGCAGCAGAAAGTAAATGACAGTGAATTAAAAGTTCAGAAGAAGTAAATGAGCAGAAACTTAAAGAGCAAGGAATGTAAATTGACAAATTCTTAAATAGCCAGAAAGGTAGATTGCAGCAAATGTAAAGGGGATTGGGTGCAGAGAATTTAAAGAAAGCAGTAAAGCAAGCAATTGAATAGATCTTGAGAACAAGTGACAAGAAATTTAAAGTGCAGGAAAATCAAGTTCAGATCACAGTAGCTTCAAATGAAAAATGGCAGAAAGTAAAATTGCATAAGAGAAGATTCAAAAACTGAAATTTCATAAGCCAAATTGAATTCAATACTTGAAATATAAAGTGCAAAAAAATAAAAGTGTATCAAAGAGAGCTTTCTATTATATCCTACTCCTACTCCTATTGCTCTTTAGCAGAGCCAACCTCCTTTTTAAAATGGAACAGATGCCTTTTTTATAGGCTTTTACAAAATTAAAATGAAATTGAAATTAAAAACAAATTACAATTAAATAAAATTCCTATTCTATCTATCTCTTATGCCTTTGAGTGATGATAATGGGCTTTGCTTGCTTTGGATTTGAAGAAGAGTGGATCCGGATGGCTTGGTTTAAGTGGCATGGGTCAAGGTGCATTTGGTTGAATTTTGGTTGGAGGCATGCTGTAGTGGTGTCTTGTTGCTCACTAGCGCTCACTAAGTGAGCACTGTGCTCACTATTTGAGCACTGTGCTCACTATTTGAGCGCTACTCCTTGGTTCAATGTGTCCCCCTCTTTGAACCTTGGCCAGTGCATGTTTGGTGCCTTGGAGAGTGCTTTTGATGCTTTAAAGATGCCTATCACTTGTGCTTCAATTTTGTGGCAAATATAGATTATTATATATCGTTGGAAAGATCTGAATGTCAGCTTTCCAACACAACTGGAAGTGCATCAATTGAACATTAGTAGCTCACAAGGCTTTTGAAGAAGGCATGGTCATGCCGTCACAAGGCTTAAAGAAAAGCCCGAAAATGCTCACTAAGTGAGCACAGTGCTCACTTATTTGAGCGCTATTAGAGCGCTCCATTGCTGCCCCTTGGTTCCTTGGTTGAGTGGCACACAAATGCTCACTAGAGTGAGCATAGTGCTCACTAAGTGAGCGCTAGCCTTGTCTTGGCCTTGTTTCCAAGCTTAAGAGCGCCACACTTTATTTTCATGGGCCACACTTTTTAAAGCGTGGCCTAATGTCCAAAGCGTGCTCAATCTTCAAAGCATGCCCAAAATTCCTCTTTTCTTCTTTTTAGCTTATTTTGTGTTTTTTTGCTTCTTTTTTCACTTATTTCCTACAAGATTTATAAAATCAAAAGATCAAAGAAATATACCATTTAAGCACAAAAGCAAGCAATATTTAGACACTATTCATCAATTTCTTATTTGAAAAAGCATAGAAAAACATGACATGATGACATGTCATCACAACACCAAACTTAAACCTTGCTTGTCCCCAAGCAAGAAAAAAATCATGCAATAGAGATTGACAATCCAAGGTAAGAAGAATATCAAGTCAATATTCATGGTAGGCTAGTTTTCTATGCATGCTACAATCACAAAAGAAATAAAAATGATTGATGATTCTATCTAGGTCTATTTATGAAATCTTTTCCTTATATTCATCCTTGAAACAAGCTTTTGATTTTCTTATTAGCTTCTCCTTTTGGGTGCTTTGCCCCATGAGTTGATATCAAAGCTACGACTCTAAATGCTTTGTTTTCAAATATTACCACTTGATACTTAAGCATCACAAGCATTTAATTAGAGGATTTCATTAAGCTCATTTGTTTCTTTTCTTGACTCTCTAATCATTGATGCTCAGAACCTTGAACTTTGAGGGAGTGCATTTGCACTTGAGCCTAACCTTGACTCTAAGTGTTTTGTTTTCAAGCTTTTTTCTTGATACATAAACACCACAAGTACTTAACAAATTAATTGTCATTGGTACTCAGAGCCTTCAGCTTTCCCATTCTTTCCCTTTTTCTTTTCTTGCCTTATTTGCATTTGCTTCTTTCAAGGTTTTCATGATTTCCAAAGATTTCACAAAATGTCCTAGATGAAAACTTCAATTAAATAAGATCTAATGCAGTTGAGCAACAATTAACCATACTAGCTTTCCAATATTTGTATGCACATGCTAAGTTCTTTAATTCCTTGTTTGTTTATGATCATGATACTTTACTGCTTTGAACTTTACAAAACTCAAGTTGGTAGTCATAATGGCATAGCAACAAGTTACAGATCAAAATTCAGCCTATGCTTATCCATACACACATGTAAACAGAGAGGATAAAGACAATCATGCAATTTAAAGTGCTGGAAACAAATGAGAGGAAAAGGAACTTTACAACCTTGTAATTCATCTTCTCTCTCATTGTCATTTTCCTCCCATTCTCCCCTTTCCCTTGCCAGACTCAGAATGCTTGCTCATTCTCAAGCAACAATTAGAACAATGGCTATGGGGCTAACATGGATCATGAATGTCTTACACAATGAAATGTTAGTAGTACATGTGTTTTAAACAAGCAAAATTAAAGATAACCATGGAGGCACAGAGAAACAGAGACATTGTGATTGCAAACATAGAGGGTGTGCATGATACATTGCATAAAGAAGGTAAGTGGCACACCAAACTTAGTGTGGCAGTCTCACTTGGAATTGATGCAAGTATCCAGTGTGGTTTGGAAACAAATTTTGTTGCATAGCAACACCAAACTTAGAATGCAATCACATGTCCATTTTATTTGAACTAAGACTAAATGAAACTGTTATATGTTAAATACAATCACCAAGCCACGAATCTGTCATGAATAAGGATTTCTTGGTGATGTATTAACAAAAACAGTTAATAAAAGAAAGCATTAAAAACAAGAAAATGACTAAAACAAAGAGAAAACTAAAATTGTCTAACTAAAAGAAAGATAACACTGCAAAGGGCCTTATGATTATACAGACAAGTGGTGTTGCTGAATGAATTGCATAGAAAAATAAGTGGCACACCAAACTTAGAATCTTAGTGTGACACTTCCATGTAAAATTGATGCAATCATCCAAAGGGATTAAAAACAAATTATTGCAGGGAAACACCGTACTTAGAATGTAACCATATGCCAATTTATTGAAACTTAAACAAAGTAGACAGAGAAAATGAACAAAGCAAAGGAATGAAATGTTACCTAAGGTTGGGTTGCCTCCCAACAAGCGCTCTTTTAGTGTCATTAGCTTGACATGTTGTTCTTCACTTTCTTCCTCTTCTTCCAGTTTGTTAAGAGTAATGACCTCAAGGGAAGAGATGAACCAGCTAGTGTCCCCTGTCTTGGCCTCTCCTCAGCAAGCTTCCTTTTGTTAATGACTTGATTGAGCTTACTTGCTGGATCAGGAGTAGGATTGGTGCTCTTGCTAGTTGCCTTCACTTCTTTGGATTCAAGACTTGGTTGCTGTGTAATTATTGGAGTTTTATCTTCATCCAGAGCCTTTTGAATTGGTGATTCAATGAGCCCTTCTTTTATGCAATTCTCTGCTTCACTTGAGTATGAGTTTCCTTGATTGTCTGTCTCACGTTCTTGTTCTTCCACTTCCTCTTTTGAACTCAACATTTGACTTAATAGCACCTTCATGGAGGAGGTTTGTTGTTCTTCCCAAGATTTCTTCATCTCCTCTTCATATCTTTCAATCACAAATTCAAGTGTTGAGAGTTTTTGGTTTCGGGGAGTTTGTGGAGGTTGTGAGTTTTCATGTTCCTTTGTCATCTCAAGTGGCTTCTGTATGTATGTATGTTTAGGTTCAAATATTTCCACCACCTCTTCCTTCTTTGCTGAAAATTCACTTGACACAATAGCCTCTTCCTCTTGCTTTTCCACTTCCTCCTTCACATCCACCCAGTGGTCCTCATCTTCCTTGCTTAGCAATTCTTTGTTTCTCCTTATTTGCTCCAAATATCCATCCATCTTATTACATAGGGTTTCTTGTTCTTTCCAAGAGTTTATGGATGCTTGTAGGTATTGTTCAAATGCTAGCTCAAGGAATGAAGGTTGAGAGAAATTTTGTGGGCATGGATGTGTTGTGGTTATGTTTTGAGAAGCATAGAATGAATTTTGTGAATTGTGGAATGCATTTTGTGGTTGGTATGGATCGTGGACTGAGTTGTATGGTTCTTGGAGGAAACTTTATGTTGAGGTGGTGGACGAAATTGTGGTCACATCAATGTAGTACTCTTTGTTATTGTATGGAATCATTATTATGGCTCTTTGCTATGAGTGGACACAACTCCGTTCAACTTAACCAGCAAGTGTACTGGGTCATCCAAGTAATACCTTACGTGAGTAAGGGTCGATCCCACAGAGATTGTTGGTATGAAGCAAGCTATGGTCATCTTGTAAATCTCAGTCAGGCGGATTATAATTGACTATGGATTTTCGAATAATAATAAATAATAAATAGGAAATAAAGATAAATAACATAGGATAGAAATACTTATGTAAATTAAAGGTGAGAATTTTAGATAAGCGTATGGAGATGCTGTGTTCCTTCTGAATCTCTGCTTTCCTACTGCTCAAATTACAGTTTTCTTACATCATTCCTTTCCATGGCAAGCTGTATTTAGGGCATCACCGTTGTCAATGGCTACATCACATCCTCTCAGTGAAAAAGGTCCAAATGCTCTGTCACAGCACGGCTAATCATCTGTCGGTTCTCAATTAGGTTGGAATAGAATCCCTTGATTCTTTTTTGTCTATCACTAACGCCCAGCCTTCAGGAGTTTGAAGCTCGTCACAGTCATTCAATCCCGAAATCCTACTCGGAATACCACAGACAAGGTTAGACTTTCTGGATTCCCATGATTGCCACTATCAATTCTAGCTTATACCACGAAGATTCTGATTAAGGAATCCAAGAGATATGCGCCCAGTCTAAGGTAGAACGGAAGTGGTTGTCAGTCACGCACGTTCATAGGTGAGAATGATGATGAGTGTCACGGATCATCACATTCATCAAGTTGAAGTGCAACGAGTATCTTAGAATAGGAATAAAGAGAATTGAATAGAAACAGTAGTAATTGCATTAAAACTTGAGGTACAGCAGAGCTCCACACCCTTAATCTATGGTGTGTAGAAACTCCACCGTTGAAAATTGATGAGCGGATAATTTATACGCTTTTTGGCATTGTTTTTAGGTAGTTTTTAGTATGTTCGAGCTATTTTTAGGGATATTTTCATTAGTTTTTATGTTAAATTCACATTTCTAGACTTCACTATGAGTTTGTGTGTTTTTCTGTGATTTCAGGTAATTTCTGGCTGAAATTGAGGGACCTGAGCAAAACTCTGAGAAAGAGGCTGACAAAGGACTACTGATGCTGTTGGAATCTGACCTCTCTGCACTCGAAATAGATTTTCTGGAGCTACAGAACTCCAAATGGCGCGCTCTTAACGGCGTTGGAAGGTAGACATCCAGAGGTTTCCAGCAATATATAATAGTTCATACTTTATTCGGGAATTGACGACGTAAACTGGCGCTCAACGCCAGTTCCATGTTGCTATTTGGAGTAAAACGCCAGAAACATGTCATGACCCGGAGTTGAACGCCCAAAACACGTTACAACTTGGCGTTCAACTCCAAAAGAAGCCTCAACTCGTGGATAGATCAAGCTCAGCCCAAACATACACCAAGTGGGCCCTGGAAGTGGATTTATGCATCAATTACTTACTCCTGTAAACCCTAGTAGCTAGTCTAGTATAAATAGGATAATTTACTATTGTATTACACATCTTTGGTCTCAGTTTTGTTTTATTCTTCATCTTAGGAGGCTATTGATCACGTTTTGGGGGCTGGCCATTCGGCCATGCCTGAACATTTCACTTATGTATTTTCAACGGTGGAGTTTCTACACACCATAGATTAAGGGTGTGGAGCTCTGCTGTACCTCCAGTTGCAATGCAATTACTATTATTTCCTATTCAATTCTCTTTATTCCTATTCTAAGATATTCGTTACACTTCAACTTGATGAATGTGATGATCCGTGACACTCATCATCATTCTCACCTATGAACGTGCGTGATTGACAACCACTTCCGTTCTACCTTAGGCCGGGCGCATATCTCATGGATTCCTTAATCAGAATCTTCGTCGTATAAGCTAGAATGATGGCGGCATTCATGGGAATCCGGAAAGTTGATGAGCGGATAATTTGTATGCTTTTTGGCATTGTTTTTAGTATGTTTTTAGTATAATCTAGTTAGTTTTTAGTATATTTTTATTAGTTTTTAGCTAAAATTCACTTTTCTGGACTTTACTATGAGTTTGTGTGTTTTTCTGTGATTTCAGGTATCTTCTGGCTGAAATTGAGGGTCCTGAGCAAAAATCTGATTCCGAGACCAAAAAGGACTGCAGATGCTGTTGGATTCTGCCTCCCTGCACTCGAAGTGGATTTTCTGGAGCTACAGAAGCCCAATTGGCGCGCTCTCAACGGCGTTGGAAAGTAGACATCCTGGGCTTTTCAGAAATATTTGATAGTCCATACTTTGCCCAAGATTTGATGGCCCAAA
>NC_029781.3:53789724-53790159 GCF_000817695.3 Arachis duranensis
GTGGGATCGACCCTTGCTCACGCAAGGTATTACTTGGACGACCCAGTGCACTTGCTGGTTAGTTGTGCGGGATTACAAAAGTGTGATTGCAATTTCGTGCTTAGATTAGGACTGTTTTATTTTTGTTGGTTTAGAGTCTTTTAGTTGAGTCTAGTTTCATATTCTAAGTTTGGTGTCAATTGCATGCTTTTGTTTTTCTTTTAATTTTCGATTTTTGCATGTTCTTAGTCCCTTCTTGATTTATAAAAATTCTAAGTTTGGTGTCCTCTTTGTGTTTTTCCCTTAAAAATTTTAGAAAACTGTGTGTTTGATTTTCTAAAAATTTTAAGTTTGGTGTCTTTTTGTGTTTTTCTCTTTCCTCTTTTCAAAATCAAATCTTTTTCATAAAAATTTTTTCAATCATATCTTTTTAATTGCTGTTTTCAAAATCTTTTT
>NC_029781.3:53790191-53790344 GCF_000817695.3 Arachis duranensis
TTTTCAAAATCTTTTTGATTAACTAATTGATTCAGTTCTCAATTTGCTTTGATCTTATTTTCTTTTTTATTTTCGAATTTTTTTTTACTTTTCTTCTATTTTATTTTATTTTTTTTCGTAAATTCTAAAAAAAAAAACAACAAAATTTATCTC
>NC_029781.3:53794674-53794884 GCF_000817695.3 Arachis duranensis
AGCTTTGCTAAAGTCCCCAATTAGAGGTGTCCAGGGTTCTTAAGCACACTCTTATTTGCCTTGGATCACAACTCTTATTATTATTTTTTTTTCGATTTTTTTTTTCGGTTTTTTTTTTCATTGCTTTTTCTTGCTTCAAGAATCATTTTAATGATTTTTCAGATCCTCAGTAACATGTCTCCTTTTTCATCATTCTTTCAAGAGCCAACA
>NC_029781.3:53795074-53795672 GCF_000817695.3 Arachis duranensis
GAAAGGTGATGGATTCATAGGACATTCATAACTTTAAGGCATAGACACTAAGACACTAATGATCACAAGACACAAACATGGATAAACATAAGCATAAAAAAAATTCGAAAAAACAGAAGAATAAAGAACAAGGAAATCAAGGAACAGGTCCACCTTAATGATGGCAGCTCTTTCTTGCTCTTGAAGATCCTATGGAGTGCTTGAGCTCCTCAATGTCTCTTCCTTGTCTTTGTTGCTCCTCCCTCATGATTCTTTGATCTTCTCTAATCTCATGAAGGATGATGGAGTGTTCTTGATGCTCCACCCTTAGTTGTCCCATGTTGGAACTCAACTCTCCTAGGGAGGTATTTAATTGCTCCCAATAGTTTTGTGGAGGAAAGTGCATCCCCTGAGGAATCTCAGGGATCTCATGATGAGTGGGATCTCTTGTGTGCTCCATCCTCTTCTTAGTGATGGGCTTGTCCTCATCAATGGGGGTGTCTCCCTCTATGTCAACTCCAACTGAATAACAGAGGTAACAAATGAGATGAGGAAAGGCTAACCTTGCCAAGGTAGAGGACTTATCCGCCACCTTATAGAGTTCTTGGGCTATAACCTC
>NC_029781.3:53795772-53796940 GCF_000817695.3 Arachis duranensis
TAGAGTTTCAGAAGAAGCACATCATCTCCATACACCTATCTGAAATTCCCACCATGGAAATACATGAGTAACTTTATCTTTATTTTATGTTTATTATTTATTATTATTCGAAAATCCAAAATCAATTATAATCTGCTTGACTGAGATTTACAAGATAACCATAGCTTGCTTCATACCAACAATCTCTGTGGGATCAACCCTTACTCACGTAAGGTTTATTACTTGGATGACCCAGTACACTTGCTGGTTAGTTGAACGGAGTTGTGTCCACACATAGCAAAGAGCCATAATAATGATTCCATACAATAACAAAGAGTACTACATTGATCTGATCACAATTTCGTCTACCAAGTTTTTGGCGCCGTTGCCAGGGATTGTTCGAGTATGGACAACTGACGGTTCATCTTGTTGCTCAGATTAGGTAATTTTCTTTTCAAAAAGTTTTCAAAAATCTTTCAAAGATATTTTTTTATTATTTTCGTTTTTCCAAGAATACTTTCGAAAAAAAATAATAAAAATACAAAAAAATTATAAAATCATAAAAATAAAAAATATTTTGTGTTTCTTGTTTGAGTCTTGAGTCAATTTTTAAGTTTGGTGTCAATTGCATAATTTTAAAATTCATGCATTTTTCGAAAACTCATTCATGGTGTTCTTCATGATCTTCAAGTTGTTCTTGACAAGTCTTCTTGTTTGATCTTGATGTTTTCTTGTTTTGTGTCTTTTATTGTTTTTCATATGCATTTTTCGTTTGTTAGAGTCCATGCATTAAAGATTTCTAAGTTTGGTGACTTGCATGTTTTCTTTGCATAAAAAATTTTTCAAAATTATGTTCTTGATGTTCATCATGATCTTCAAAGTGTTCTTGGTGTTCATCTTGACATTCATAGTGTTCTTACATGCATCTTGTGTTGTGATCCAAAATTTTTATGTTTTGGGTCATATTTGTGTTTTTCTCTCTCATCTTTAAAAATTCAAAAATCAAAAAAATATCTTTTCCTTTTTTCTCTCCAAATTTTCGAAATTTTGGGTTGACTTGGTCAAAAATTTTTAAAAATTAGTTGTTTCTTATAAGTCAAGTCAAATTTTCAATTTTAAAAATCTTATCTTTTTAAAATCTTTTTCAATTTTTATTATTTTCGAAAAATTCCAAAAATCTTTTTCAAAA
>NC_029781.3:53797021-53798532 GCF_000817695.3 Arachis duranensis
TTTACTAACAATTAATGTGATTGATTCAAAAATTTGAAGTTTGTTACTTTCTTGTTAAGAAAGGTTCAATCTTTAAAATCTAGAATCCTATCTTTTTAAGTTTCTTGTTAGTTAAGTAATTAATTTTAATTTTAAAATTAAATCTTTTTCAACCATATCTTATCTATCTTATCTTTTTATCATATCTTTTTCAAAATTTTATCTTTTTCAAATTTTGACTTCAAAATATCTTATCTAACTTCTTATCTTCTTATCTTTTCAAATTTGATTTTAATATCTTTTTCAACTAACTATTTGACTTTTTGTTTGTTTCTTATCTTTTTCAAAACCACCTAACTACTTTTCCCTCTCTAATTTTCGAAAATATCTCATTCTTTTTTCAAAAATTCTTTTTAATTAATTAATTGTTTTAATTTTAATTCTATCTTATCTTTTATTTTCGAAATTATTAACTTCTTTTGCAAAATTATCTTCGAAATTCTCTATCTCTCCTCTTCTTCTATTTATTTATTTATTTACTAACACTTCTCTTCATCCTAAAATTCGAGCCTCCCTCTTTGAGTTTGAATTTTCCTCTTCTCCTTCCTATTCTTCTTCACTATTCTGCCCTTTCTTCTTCTACTAACATAAAGCAATCTCTATACTATGACATAGAGGATTCCTCTTCTTTTTCTTGTTCTCCTCGCTTTCATATGGGCAGGAATAAGGAAAAAGGCACTCTTGTTGAAGCTGATCCAGAACCTGAAAGGACTCTGAAGAGGAAACTAAGAGAAGCTAAATTACAACAATCTAGAGGTAACCTTTCTGAAATTTTTGAACAAGAGAAGGAGATGGCAGCCGAACCCAACAATAATAATGCAAGGAGGAGACATAGACGAGCTCAAAGAGCACCATTGGTTCTTCAAGAAGGCGCCACCCTCACTAAGGTGGACTCATTCCTTGTTCTTATTTTTTTTTTGCTTTTTGATTTTATATTATATGTTTAACTATGTTTTGTGTCTCTACTTCATGATCATTAGTGTTTAGTAACTATGTCTTAAAGTTATCAATAAATTCCATGAATCCTTCACCTCTCTTAAAAGAAAAATGTTTTAATTCAAAAGAACAAGAAGTACATGAGTTTCGAATTTATCCTTGAATTTAAGATAATTATATTGATGTGGTGACAATACTTTTTGTTTTCTGAATGAATGCTTGAACAGTGCATATTTTTGATCTTGTTGTTTATGAATGTTAAAATTGTTGGCTCATGAAAGAATGATAAAAAAGAGAAATGTTATTGATAATCTGAAAAATCATGAAATTGATTCTTGAAGCAAGAAAAAGCAGTGAAAAACAAAAGCTTGCGAAAAAAATGGCGAAAAAAATAGAAAGAAAAAGAAAAAAGCAAGCACAAAAAGCCAATAGCCCTTAAAATCAAAAGGCAAGGGTAAAAAGGATCCAAGGCTTTGAGCATCAATGGATAGGAGGGCCCAAGGAAATAAAATCCAGGCCTAAGCGGCTAAATCAAG
>NC_029781.3:53798682-53826477 GCF_000817695.3 Arachis duranensis
TCTAACTGGGGACTCTAGCAAAGCTGAGTCACAATCTGAAAAGGTTCGCCCAGTCATGTGTCTGTGGCATTTATGTATCCGATGGTAATACTGGAAAACAAAGTGCTTAGGGCCACGACCAAGACTCATAAGTAGCTATGTTCAAGAATCAACATCCTTAACTAGGAAAGTCAATAACACTATCCAAGATTCTAAGTTCCTAGAGAAGCCAATCATTCTGAACTTCAAAGGAAAAAGGAGATGCCAAAACTGTTCAGAAGCAAAAAGCTACAAGTCCCGCTCATCTAATTAACAATTTAAGTTTGGTGTTGTGATGAGCGGATAATTTATACGCTTTTTGGCATTGTTTTTAGGTAGTTTTTAGTAAGTTCGAGCTACTTTTAGGGATATTTTCATTAGTTTTTATGTTAAATTCACATTTCTGGACTTCACTATGAGTTTGTGTGTTTTTCTGTGATTTCAAGTAATTTCTGGCTGAAATTGAGGGACCTGAGCAAAACTCTGAGAAGGAGGCTGACAAAGGACTACTGATGTTGTTGGAATCTGACCTCCCTGCACTCGAAATAGATTTTCTGGAGCTACAGAACTTCAAATATATAATAGTTTATACATTAGTAAAAAGTTCTAGTTATAATAAACTAGCTACTAGGTTTACATGAGTAAGTAATTGATGCATAAATCTACTTCTGGGGCCCACTTGGTGTATGCTTGGGCTGAGCTTGATCTATCCACAAGCTGAGGCTTCTATTGGAGTTGAACGCCAAGTTGTAACGTGTTTTGGGCGTTCAACTCCGGGTCGTGACGTGTTTCTGGCGTTTTACTCCAGACAGCAACATGGAACTGGCGTTAAGCGTCAGTTTACGTCGTCTATTCCCGAATAAAGTATAGACTATTATATATTGCTGGAAAGCCCTGGATGTCTACTTTCCAACGCCGTTCGGAGGGTGCCATTTGGAGTTCTTTAGCTCCAGAAAATCCATTTCGAGTGCAGGGAGATCAGATTCCAACAGCATCAGCAGTCCTTTGTCAGCCTCCTATCAGAGTTTTGCTCAAGTCCCTCAATTTCAGCCAGAAATTACCTGAAATCACAGAAAAATACACAAAATCATAGTAAATTCTAGAAATGTGAATTTAACATAAAAACTAATGAAAACATCCCTAAAAGTAGCTTGAACTTACCAAAAACTACCTAAAATCAATGCCAAAAAGCGTATAAATTATCCGCTCATCATGAGGCAAAATCAAGTGATGGAGGATTATCATATGAGAAACCGGGAGGCAAGGCTGGAAAATTTTGCATGAATGAATTGAAGGTTTGCTCAAGTGACGATGGCTCTCGATTAATGGAGTATGACACATTGAGTGCTCTTTGATTTTGATCCTCCCAATCACAACTTGAGGAATTGTGGAACTCATCACAGTATGGATCATCTTGTTACCTTGGGGGACAATCTTGCATGAATTTATTGGAAATACACTCTAGTGAAGATGTCAAAATATGAGTAGTTGTTAGACTCGTCAAAACCTGGATCATATTGTGTCTCTGGGAAATGTCCCATTTCAACTGATTGTTCACACTCTTGTTGACATGTCCAGATACCATGAGGGTGATGATATAAATCATCTTGTGGTTTTGGATCATATCTCATGTGAATTGCTTCATCATTTATCATTTCTTGGTGATACTCCCAGCCACCATAATGACTTGAATCATTTTGTGGTTGTGGGAAGTATCCCATATGATTCTCTTACTCATCTTGTGGTTCTGAAGTATATCTCCATTGATTGGAGTGCTCAGAATTTGTATCTTCTTGGTGATATTCCCAGCCACCATTGGAAATTGGTGATGGTGGGTAATATCCCATAAAATTTGTTTGATCATAAGATGAGTTGAACTCCATTTGAATTTTGTAAAACACAACACCAATGAAAATTGAAATTCATATCTCAAAGAAGAATTTCTTAGTGAGGCAATAACTCAAACACCTTGGTGTCAGCTTAAAATAGTGAATAAAAACAAAGAAAATGCTTAATCTAGACTTCTCACCCACTTAATCATTGTTGATCTAAATCAATCCTCGACAATGACGCCAAAAACTTGATGGGTGAAAAATTAGAATTCCACACAAAACTCACCAGCAAGTGTACCAGGTCGCATCAAGTAGTACTAACTCACAAGAGTGAGGTCGATCCCACAGGGATTGATGGATCAAGCAACTTTAGTGGGTGATTAGTTTAGTCAAGCTAACAATATTGAGTGATAATTGATGCAGCAGAAAGTAAATGATAGTGAATTAAAAGTGCATAAGAAGTAAATGAGCAGAAACATAAAGAGCAAGGAATGTAAATTGACAAATTCTTAAAGAACCAGAAAGGTAGATTGCAGCAAATGTAAAGGGGATTGGGTGCAGAGAATTGAAAGAAAGCAGTAAAGCAAGCAATTGAATAGATCTTGAGAACAAGTGACAAGAAATTTCAAGTGTAGGAAAATTAGATTCAAATCACAGTAGCTTCAAATGAAAAATGGCCAAAAGTAAAATTGCAGAAGAGAAGATTCAGAAACTGAAATTTCATAAGCCAATTGAATTCAATACTTGAAATATAAAGTGCAGAAAAATAAAACTGTATTAAAGAGAGCTTTCTATTCTATCCTACTCCTACTCCTGTTGCTCTCTAGCAGAGCCAACCTCCTTTTTAAAATGGAACAGATGCCTTTTTATAGGCTCTTACAAAATTAAAATGAAATTAAAATTAAAAACAAATTAAAACTAAATAAAATTCCTATTCTAACTATCTCTTGTGCCTTTGAGTGATGATAATGGGATTTGCTTGCTTTAGATTTGGAGAAGAGTAGATCCGGATGGCTTGGTTTTTGTGGCATGGGTCAGGGTGCATTTGGTTGAATTTTGGTTGGAGGCATGCTCCAGTGGTGTCTTGTTGCTCACTAGCGCTCACTAAGTGAGCACTGTGCTCACTATTTGAGCGCTACTCCTTGGTTCAATGTGTCCCCCTCTTTGAACCTTGGCCAGCGAATGTTTGGTGCCTTGGTGAGTGCTTTTGGGGCCTTAAAGATGCCTATCACTTGTACTTCAATTTTGTGCCAAATATAGATTATTATATATCGTTGGAAAGCTCTGAATGTCAGCTTTCCAACACAACTAGAAGCGCATTAATTGGACATCTGTAGCTCAAGTTATGGCCCTTTAAAGAAGACATGGTCATGATGTCATAAGACTTAAAGAAAAGCCCGAAAATGCTCACTAAGAGAGCATAGTGCTCATTTCTTTGAGCACTATTAGAGTGCCCCACTGCTGCCCCTTGGTTCCTTGGTTGAGTGGCACGCAAATGCTCAGTAGAGTGAGCATAGTGCTCACTAAGTGAGCGCCAACCTTGTCTTGGTCTTGTTTCCAAGCTTAAGATCGCCACGCTTTATTTTCATGCGTGGCCTAATGTCCAAAGAGTGCTCAATCTTCAAAGCGTGCCCAAAATTCCTCTTTTCTTCTTTTTAGCTTATTTTGTATTTTTTTGCTTCTTTTTCTACTTATTTCCTACAAGATTTATAAAATCAAAAGATCAAAGAAATATACCATTTAAGCACAAAAGCAACCAATATTTAGGCACTATTCATCAATTTCTTGTATGAAAAAGCATAGAAAAACATGACATGATGACATGTCATCATGAGCTAAGGATCCTTTCCTTGTTGGAACCACAACTATGCCAATTATGTTGGATTAATCTCACTTGATCAACCCTGACATTGGTAGGTAAGTTAAATGAGCATAAGTGTTCTTAACCCACAAATCCTAAATTGCTTGCTAATTGCCTTAGCAATAACTTAGCATTAATGGGAACAAGAACAATTAACAATCCAAGGATTGACATTAAATGTTGGACATTCCAACTCTAGGAACTTAATTGCTCACTTTACCCAAGCCAAGAGACAAAAATTTAGCCTAAATCCATGTTTGACATTTTGTCAAACACTTGGTGGGCAAAAAGCTTAAACATGATAAAATAAGAAAAGGCTTGGAAGTAAAAGCAATAATTGATTTAAATCAACAAGAATAGCATAGGGAAGCATAGAATAACACCAAATATCAAACTCATCAACAAGAAAGTGAAATTGCAAAAGCGAAGCAAAATTGAACTATAACTTGAATGAGAAGAAAGAGTAATGACAATATAACTATAAAGAGTAATAACAACAGAATACTTACAATGAGATTAGCAAAATCCAATGATCAAAAATGGAAATGGCACTTGGAATGTAAAACCCTAATGAAACCCTAATGGAGAAGATGAGAAAAACTTAGAGAAAAATAAAACTTAAAAAATCTTCTATTCTACTCCTAAAACTATACTGATGATATGCTATGTTATTTTCTTCATTTCCCCTCCAATACAAACTAAAAGATTTCAGAAATGGTCCTCCAAAGCCCCCAAATCACGAGTCACGTGCCTTTCTAATGAAGTCATGCGCGGACACCTGTGCAGACGCACACTCTGCGAAAATTCCCTCCTGTGCGTACGCACGAGTGCTTGTGCGCACGCACACTAGGCGATTCTTGGCGGGATGCGCGATACATTCGAATTGATCCACATGCTCTGCTTGGGCTCCTGTGCAGACGCACAAGAGGTTGTGCGCACGCACGCGTCTCTGAGCTCACCTCCTTTGATTCTTCAAGTTTCCTCCACTTTGCAAGCTCTTCTTCTATTTTCTCCAACCCATTCCTACCTTATACACCTGAAATCACTCACAAACACATCAAGGCATCGAATGGAAGGCAAATAAAATAAAAATAGATCAAACTAAGCACAAAAGAGCATATTTTCATAATCAAGCACAATTTGGGAGGAAAGTTCAAAAGCATGCTATTCAAGGGAATAAGTGTGAGTTTATGTGATGAAATCCATTCAATTATAACCAAAAATCATCATCAAATATGGATTCATCAATCTCCCTTAGCATTTTTCTTTGTCCTTGAAGTAGCAAGGTGAGAGAGTCATCCATTGGGGCTTGGGGTGAATAGGAGGGTACATTATTTTGGAGAAAGGGTTCATAATGGGAAAGTAGTTCTTCTTGGTCAAAATATGGAGGTGGTAGATATGAATTGTGTGGCTCTTGGGAGTATTGATGTTGTGGTGATTCCATATATAGCTCATATGGCTCAAAAGGTGGTTGGTATGGTGGATATGGATTAGGATCATATGGAGGTGTTGGTGAAAAGGTGCTTGCGAGTATGATTGATGACTATGTTGAGGGCATGGCTTATAGGCATATGGTGGCAGTTCTTGATAGTCACAAGGAGATTCACCATAGCCATTTGATTGGTATGCATCATAGAATGGATATAGTTCATAGTGCATTGGTAGAGGTTATTACCAAGAGGATTGATCATATGCATATGGCTCCTCCCACCTTTGATTGTCCCATCCTTGATGCATATTCTCATTGTAGCTCCCATTGCCTACAACATAGTTAGAACCAAACTCATAGCCAAAGTGAGAATTCATGATGAAAAGAGAAAACAAAAACAAAAGCTAACAAGAAATAATGAAACAAAGTCCTAAAACTAGCAAAAACTAACAAGCAATCTAAAAATCAAGCTATTCACAATGTTCACATATGTACAATAACTAATAACAAGGCACACGTTTGCAATTCCCCAGCAATGGCGCCATTTTGATGAACGAATTTTTGTGTGGTAAAGAATTTCACAAATGAAATCTTGTTGCAAGTATAGTTTCTAAACCATCAAAGAATCCTTTCAGACAAAAAATTGTTTGTCACAGGTAACAGACCCCGTAAAAATAATAACCGAAGTATTCAAACCTCGGGTCGTCTCTCAAAGGAATTGCAGGGAAGTGTTCTTGCTATTGGTTATGGGATGTATATTTTGGGGTTATGAATAGGAGAACAAGAAAAGTAAATTGCAAGAATTAAACTAGTAGCTAAGAAAGCTCTTGGCAAGGTATATGAGAACTAGAAGTCCTATCCTCATTATCCTCCTCGATTGTTATATCAATTGTCCATTGCTCCCACTTAGTCAACCTCTAACTATGAAGAAAAGTCAAGTGGATAAATCAATTTGATTCATCAAGTCCTAGTCAACTCCTAAGGAAAGACTAGCTTTAGTAGAATTCAAATCAATTAGCAACTTCTAATTATCAATAAACAAGAGAATTTGATAACTCAAGTGTCACCAATTACTCAACCTAAGCCAAGAGGAGAAAATTATACTCTAGCATCCTTCCAAGCATTTAATCAAACACTTGGAAGGCATAAAAGGAAAGCGTAGTAGAATGACAACAAGAATGAAATCTAATAACTACTAATTGCAAGGAAATAAACAACAACAAAACAATTAAGTAATAAGAGAAATCAAAACATGAATTGCATTAAAAAGAATTAGAAGAATAAGAGTGCATCAACATAAAAGTAAAGAATTACAAGAATTAAAGTACAAAACTAGAGAGAGGAAGAGTAGAGGAGCAAGAATTGATAAAGGAAAAGTAAATCAAAGCATGAATTAAACCTAGATCTAGAGATAAATTAAACCTAATCCTAATCCTAGAGAGAAGAGAGAAGCTCTCTCTCTAGAAACTAACTCTAAACTACTTCTAAAACTAAAGTATGACTGATTGGTAAAGGTGTGTTGATCCCCTTCTAATCCTTGGGTTTAATAGCATCAGAAGTGAGTTGGATTTGGGTCTGGGAAGCCCAGAAATCTCCCCCAGCGGATTCACTTTAATGAGGTCATGTGCGAGCGTCGACACGTACGTGTGGGTCACGCATACCCGTCGCTTGACAATTTGCTATCCATGCGTACACGTCATGTACGCGTACGCGTCGCCATGTGACTTCACTTTCCACGTGTGCGCATCGATCTCAGCATCCCAAATCCTTGTTTTTCCATGAGTTCTCCACTTGCATGCTTTTTCTCTTCATTCCTTTGATCTATTCCTAGCCTTTCCAAACTGAACTAACTAACAAACACATCAAGGCATCTAGTGGAATCAAAGGTGAATTAAAATCAACCAATTAAGGGCCTAAAAAGCATGTTTTCACACTTAAGCATAATATAGGAGACAATCATGAAATCATGCTATTTCATTGAATAAATGTGGGTAAAAGGTGATAAAATCCCCTAAATTAAGCACAAGATGTACCACAAAATAGTTGTGCATCAGCATGATGCACGCGTACGCGTCCCTTGCAAGTTTTCCAATCTCAAGTTCGAAAGTATCACAGGTGCTCATTCGAATAGAGTGTTGCGTTCTTTGCAAATGAACGCTGATCCTCCACCCACGCGTGCGCGCCATGCATGCGTATGCATGGATTTTCAAATGTGTTATCCTGCACGTAAGCGCCATGTACGCGTGCGTGTCACTTGTGAACATAGTGTTCATCAAATGAACGTAGCGTTCTCCTGCACCTTGCTTCTTTGTTTTTTCTTTTCATCATCCTTTCACCTGCCATCTATCAAACAAGCAATCAAAGCCTAGCCAAAATCATAAGGTTTTGCATTATTCATAATAATCACCTAATTCTTGCATAAATCTCATGATTTTGTACAAAATTAATAATGTTTGATTGATTCTAGATAAACTTGAAATTCCACTCCAATCACTTACTTATTGTGCAAGAAAGTGCATGAAACCTAATGAAAAAAAGTAAAAATGCTAGTAAAACTAGCCTAAGATGACTTGTCATCACGTACGCGTGACCAAGAGAACGTTGGTGTGCAAACATTGCCTCAAATGTTGCCTCCAACGTCCTCAGTGAGATCTCAAATTTTGGAGTTGGAAAACTTGCTGCAACGCGTATGCATCGATGACGCGTACACGTGGAAGCAAATTCTAGCCATTCTCGCAAATGCGTGAGTGATGCACATGCGCAAAATGTTGTTTTGACGCATACGCGTGGGCGACGGCACGTGTGGATGAAAAAATGTTGGTGGACCAATGGTGCACAGAATTGTGATTCACACTTCTCACTACTCCAGTGCCACTAACCAGCATGTGCATTGGATCATCCAAGTAATACCTTACGTGAGTAAGGGTCGATCCCACGGAGATTGCCGGCTTGAAGAAAGCTATGGTTATCTTATTATTCTTAGTCAAGATATCAATAACAGTTTTTAATTTTATTTGTAAAAAGTAAGAGAACATGAAATGAATAATACTTGTTATGCAGTAATGGAGAATAGGTTGAAGTTTTGGAGATGCTCTGTCTTCTAAATCTCTGCTTTCCTACGGTTGTCTTCTTCACGCACGCAAGGCTTCTTCCATGGCAAGCTGTATGTTGGTGGATCAGTGTTGTCAACGGCTACCATCCGTCCTTTTAGTGAAAATGGTCCAACTACGGGTTTCGTAGGGCTAATCATCTGTCGGTTCTCACTCGTGCTAGAATAGGATCCATTGATCCTTTTGCACACTGTCACTGCGCCCAGCATTTGTGAGTTTGAAGCTCGTCACAGTCACCCTTCCCAGATCCTACTCGGAATACCATAGACAAGGTTTAGACTTTCTGGATCTCAAGAGTTCTGCCATTTGATTCTAGCTTATACCACAAAGACTCTGGTTTCACATATTTGAATACTCTGTTGTCAGGAGAGGCAATCAAACTCGTGAACTAGGAACCTAAGAGATACACACTCAATCTAAGGTAGAACGGAAGTGGTTGTCAGGCACACGTTCATAAGTTGAGAATGGTGATGAGTGTCACGGATCATCATATTCATCATGTTAAAGTACGAATGAATATCTTATAATAGAAACAAGCGTGATTAAATAGAAAACAGAAATAATTGCATTAATCCATCGAGACACAGCAGAGCTCCTCACCCCCAACCATGGGGTTTAGAGACTCATGCCGTAGAAGATAAAAATTCAAATGTAAAATGTCATGAGGTACAAAATGAATCTCTAAAAGTAGTTTTTATATTAAACTAGTAACCTAGGTTTACAGAAAATGGGCAAACTAAGATAGATAGTGCATAAATCCACTTCCGGGGCCCACTTGGTGTGTGTTTGGACTGAGCATTGAAGCTTTCACATGCATAGGCTATTCCTGGCGTTAAACGCCAGTTTTGGTGCCAGTTTGGGTGTTTAACTCTAACGTTTATGCCAATTTTGGCGTTTAACGCCAGAAAATGGTAAAAAGCTAGCATTTAAACGCCAGTTTGTGCTATCAAATCTCGGGAAAAGTATAAACTATTATACATTGTTGGAAAGCCCAAGATATCTACTTTCGAAAGCAATTGAGGGCGTGCCAATTGAGCTTTTGTAGCTCCAGAAAATCCATTTCGCGTCCAGGAGGGTCAGAATCCAACAGCATCTGCAGTCCTTTTTCAGCCTCTGAATCAGATTTTTGCTCAGGTCCCTCAATTTCATCCAGAAAATACCTGAAATCATAGAAAAATACATAAATTCATAGTAAAGTCCAGAAAATGTGATTTTTGCATAAAAACTATTAAAAATGTACTAAAAAGTAACTAAAGCATACTAAAAACTACATGAAAATACCACCAAAAAGCGTATAAAATATCCGCTCATCACAACACCAAACTTAAACGGTTGCTTGTCCCCAAGCAACTAGATAAATAAAATAAGGTAGAAGGAAAATCAAGAGGCAATACATCTCAGAGTTTTAATTGAAGCTCAGATTCTGATTAGATGAGCAGGACTAGTAGCTTTTTACTCCTAAACAGTTTTGGCATCTCAATTTATCCTTTGAAGTTCAGAATGATTGACATCCATAGGAACTCAGAATTCAGATAGTGTTATTGATTCTCCAAGTTTAATATGTTGATTCTTGAACACAGCTACTTTATGAGTCTTGGCTGTGACCCTAAGCATCTTGTTTTCCAGTAATACTATAGGATACACAAATGCCACACACACATAGTTGGGTGAACCTTTTAGATTGTGACTCAGCTTTGCTAGAGTCCCTAGTTAGTGGTGCCCAGAGTTCTTAGGCACATTCTTTTGCTTTGGATCACGACTTTAACCACTCAGTCTCAAGCGTTTTGTAACAACCCTGATTTTCGAGTACGCGGATCTTTTCTAGAGGCACGAATTTCTCCGGAAGATCAGTAAAGGGAACACCTCTGCTGTATCATCAAGCATCTCAAACCTCATTGTCATTATGACATCTTTAAGCCAAAACCTCCTCTGAGGCAAGCTCAATAACGCAATCGCGAAGAACCTAGTTTTTGAACCGTATCGGTTAGGAGTTTTGATTCTAGTTTTCGTAAATAGGCTCAGTTTGACGAACCGGACTCGATTCATGAGAGAAGAAAGATAATAGTATAATATTATCATTATATTAGTATTAGAAGTTACTTGAAAGATATTATAAGGTTACCTGGTCTGTTTTAGTTAAAAACAGGAAATCGATTTAACCGGGTTCACAGTTTACTGGTGCAGCTTAGCACCAGCACTCTCTGATGACTCTAGCAATACTAAGACCTCATTATACATGTTCTATTCTCATAATAAATATGTTACTAGTTTCATTTATGCTAGTAGATCAGAAAATAATTTTTAGAGATGTTTTTACAAGTGTTCCGATACATCTAGTTTTAGTAGTTGTACACCAGAGATATTTTAATATTATTTTAATCCACCTCCAAGCCAACCAATCACAACTCACCTTTCACCCCAAGACCTCCAAGGCTGTCTCATTTCATCATTTTGGCCGAAAATAACAAGAGAGAAAAGAGAGAAACCTTCATGAACACTTAATCTTCAAAGCTTGATTTCTTCTGAACTAAAACTCAAATCAAAACTCCGATTTCACCAAAATGATCCTCTCTTCTTTCTCTACATAACCATATAACATATCAAGGCTGGAAATAAGGTGAGATGGCTGTCTCCCTCCCTCTTCAATTCGGTTTTCAAGGAAAACCATGTAAACATGTGTTTTCTTGATGTTTTTCCTTAGGAATCATGCTTAACTTGACTTGAGGGCCAAGAAACGTGAATTTCCAGCAAGTCTAAGGTGAGATATCTCTTCCTAACATACTGAGTGAGATTTGGTCAGTTGAGAGTTTTTGGATTTAAAGTTGTTCTTGATGTGATTTAGGAGGAAAAAGTGCTTAAGGACCACCTGAAAGTTTAATTGAATTAGGAGCAGAAAAACCAGGTAGGGCTTGACAAATTTAATCTTGATTGATTGTGTTTGAGTTGTGTGATTATGATGTGGTTTGGATGTGCTTGAAATTGATTGTTTGTATGAGTTATTCTTGTTGAAATTTTGGTGAAAATTTGATGAAATTTGATGAAATTCAAGCTTTAAGTTCATGTTCTTGGAGCAGCTGGAAAAACGAAACCCTAGGCCTAAATTGAGGTTCAATTTGTGTTAAAATAATGTGGAAAAGATGGGGTTTTAGTGGCTGCTAATTTATTATGAATTATAGTAAAAATCGGTTGCTGAAAAGACTGAAAAACGGGTAAAAACAGAGAAAGAATCTGAAGAATTTATGAAGAGCATGAAGAACACTTTGAGTGTGATGAAGAACAATTAAGAACAGGCCTTAGATCTTAAAAAGGGCAAGGAAGTAAAATTTTTGGTGTTTTAGGGGTTGTCTGGTAATTTCTAAAAGTTAGGCTGGTAAAAGTAGAAATATTAAAAGTTACGGGTGGTAAAAAGTGAATTTTAAAGGTTAAAAGTTAAAGAGGGTAATTTTCAAATATTTAATGATAAAATAATAAAATATTAAATAATAATATTTAATTAAAAATAATATTTTAATAAAAATAATAAAATAATGCAGAAAAGGCAGTTTTCTGTAAAAGCTTTAGAAAGAGAACTTTAAGTGCAGAATCTCATAATTACCTTCATAAAACACTTAGGGAGTGGTAATAACATGTTAGTGAGGCAAAGATAAAGAAAAGATAAAAAGTTAAAGAAAAGATAAAAATCGAAGAAAAGTCTGTAATGTTTTAATGACAGAAAAACAGATAGAATTAGTGAACGAACTAGGGCAACATAGTTAGTCCTTGAGTTGCGACTAGGGTTAAGTATTATATGAAAAGTTAAACTGTTTCAGTATAGACTTAATGAACCTATACTTGGGACAGGCTAACTATTCATACCGAAATTTACATAAGCTTTAAATACATATGTTAAGCAGAGAAACCAAAGCAGAGTAAAGAAACACAGAGAACAGAGTAACCAGAGCAGAATAGAGGGATACAGAGAAAAGAGTAATCTGAGCAAAGTAAAAAGACACAGAGAAGAGAGCAATGTGACAGAAAGAAATGGTTTGAGTTAAGATGTTGTAAAAGTAAAACCTGTAGAGTTTGTATAGCATGATTGAACAGAGAAAGAAAGAGGTACTGCATAAGAATGTGAAAGTAATGATGAATAATGAGAATGATAATGAATGATGATAATGAGAATGATTATGTAAGAATCTGCTATAGAAAGGCAGTCAGATAGATGGTGGTACGACCACTGAGAGCGCTTCCTTGGGATACTTAGCTATAACGCTATTCTGTAAGTCAGAGGACTCTTACAGAGGTATCGAGAACACACGACTAGCATATACTCCTGTAAGTCAAAGGACTCTTACAGTGAGAGTGTGTGTATGCTCCTATAAGTCAAAGGACTCTTACAGTGAGTGTGTTGGGCAAATAATAGTTAACTAGCTCCGCCATGCAAGTCAAAGGACTCTTGCAGTGGGTTGCTAGTGCCGCCCTGCAAGTCAAAGGACTCTTGCAGTGGTTTGCCTCACAAGTCAAAAGACTCTTGCGAGGGGCATTGCCAACAGGGAAGCCTTACCTGGCCAAAGGACTCCGGGTAACGTCGGGAGCGGGTATGTAACCGACAAATGAGCTCATTACCTGCACTAGGGCTAGACATGCATCATACTTGGTTGTGCATTTTCTCTATTATGATTGTTGCATGAATGTATGCCTTCTTTGTTTGTATTCTATTCTCTGTGTTTGTGTCTGTGTTTTACTTTCTTGTATTCTTCTGTTTGTGATCTTTTTCTGTTTTCTCTATTTTCTCTATTTATCTGTCTTCTGTTTACTACTTCTCTATATTCTGCTATTAGTCTACTAAACAACACAAAATTAATGAACGTAACTAATAACCCTGGTCCTACTAAGAACTCCCCAGTTCTTACCCCTTCTCTCTCCCTTCCCCCTCCAGATGGAAGCATGAGTACCCTTCCGTAGTTCGTTGACGACCGTTCGTAAAGAGAATTCCGCTCTAGGTAGTCTTCTGAGTCTAGGGTGAATCTCTTTATCTATGTATATGTATATACCGTGGGACCAGCCAACGTCTGCACCCCGTTCGTATGCGCACTTTAACCTGAATCCTGTGTACGAGACTCCCGTTGTGTGGCTACTTGATGAGGTACCAGAGGGACATCCTATGGCAATGTCTGATCGTGCAGAGAAATAGCAGATGATGTCCTACCTTTGGTGACGTTCACTTGACTTGAGTTTTGAAGACTTAGAACGTACTTTCCCTCGCTTTAGTAGTTTAGAGGGACTAGGCGAGTATAAAGTCTAGGCTAGCCTGGGTGCCAGCTTAGGGACTTCTTGAACAGGTCAGGACCTGGGATGTTGTATATATATATATATATATATATATATATATATATGTATATAGATATTATTTAGCTATATTTAGGGATATTCTAACCAAAAGTCTATACTCTAATAAAGGCTAGATCACTGAATCTTGTTAGCTGCTTGTGATGTATTTATGTGTGGTTGTTTATAACTGTTTTATTTGTTATTATTTGTGAATTGATTATAAATGATTATGTTTATTAATCCAAACATTTTCAAAAAGATACACCTCGCAAATTAACTACGCCTTTAACAACGAATCAGGCTCATATGATAAATAATAGATAATAACTAGGAAGACAAATTTGTAGCGCTCAGTTTCTGGTGTGTCCTAGGCGTACTTAAAATTGGGTCGTTACAATTTGGTATCAGAGCAGTTCGTTCCCTGTAGAGCCTGGGGAGTGGACTGACTATGCTTCATTGCATACTCTGCTTGTGTGTCTCATGCCGTTAGGGTATCTTTAAGATACATTTGGCATGAATGTCTATGAGCACTCATTTTGGGAATGTTCGTGCCTAACTTGAGATATTAAGATTGATCACCTTAATGTTGATTGTTTGGTGCGGATAAGACCTCAATGACTGTGAATAGGCATGGTTTAATCGAGCTCCGAATGACAAATCGACGTGAGCCACAACTATCTTCATAGCTGTTATGATCTTCTTGGCTATGGCTGTGTGAGATTTAGATGTTGTAAGGAATGGACCGATCTCTTCGTTAGGATGGCTTGAAGGAAATAGACCGCTTGAAGAAGGATTCTTGCACGCGGCTGAAATTTTGTGGGCAAAATTTTCTTTAAGGAGGGTAGAATGTAACAACCCTGATTTTCGAGTACGCGGATCTTTTCTACAGGCACGAATTTCTCCGGAAGATCAGTAAAGGGAACACCTCTGCTGTATCATCAAGCATCTCAAACCTCATTGTCATTATGACATCTTTAAGCCAAAACCTCCTCTGAGGCAAGCTCAATAACGCAATCGCGAAGAACCTAGTTTTCGAAACGTATCGGTTAGGAGTTTTGATTCTAGTTTTCGTAAATAGGCTCAGTTTGACGAACCGGACTCGATTCATGAGAGAAGAAAGATAATAGTATAATATTATCATTATATTAGTATTAGAAGTTTCTTGAAAGATATTATAAGGTTACCTGGTTTGTTTTAGTTAAAAACAGGAAATCGGTTTAACCGGGTTCATAGTTTACTGGTGCAGCTTAGCACCAGCACTCTCTGATGACTTTAGCAATGCTAAGGCCTCATTATACATGTTATATTCTCATAATAAATATGTTACTAGTGTCATTTATGCTAGTAGATCAGAAAATAATTTTTAGAGATGTTTTTACAAGTGTTCCGATACATCTAGTTTTAGTAGTTGTACACCAGAGATATTTTAATATTATTTTAGTCCACCTCCAAGCCAACCAATCACAACTCACCCTACACCCCCAAAACCCCCAAGGCTGCCTCATTTGCTCATTGTGGCCGAAAATCACCAAGAGAAAAAGGAGAGAAAGTTCTTGGTTCATAAAACTTCAAAGCTTGATTTCTTTTGAACTAAAACTCAAATCAAAACTCCGATTTCACCAAAATGATCCTCTCTTCTTTCTCTACATAACCATATAACATATCAAGGCTGGAAATAAGGTGAGATGGCTGTCTCCCGCCCTCTTCAATTTGGATTTCAAGGAAAACCATGTAAACATGTGTTTTCTTGATGTTTTTCCTTAGGAATCATGCTTAACTTGACTTGAGGGCCAAGAAACATGAATTTCCAGCAAGTCTAAGGTGAGATATCTCTTCCTAACATACTGAGTGAGATTTGGTCAGTTGAGAGTTTTTGGATTTAATGTTGTTCTTGATGTGATTTAGGAGGAAAAAGTGCTTAAGGACCACCTGAAATTTTGATTGAATTAGGAGCAGCAAAACCAGATAGGGTTTGAAAAATTTAATCTTGATTGATTGTGTTTGAGTTGTGTGATTATGATATGGTTTAGATGTGCTTGAAATTGATTGTTTGTATGAGTCATTCTTGTTGAAATTTTGGTGAAAATTTGATGAAACTTGATGAAATTCAAGCTTTAAGTTCATGTTCTTGGAGCAGCTGGAAAAACGAAACCCTAGGCCTAAATTAAGGTTCAATTTGTGTTAAAATCATGTGGAAAAGATGGGGTTTTAGTGGCTGCTAATTTATTATGAATTATAGTAAAAATTGGTTGCTGAAAAGACTGAAAAACAGGTAAAAACAGAGAAAGAATCTGAAGAATTTATAAAGAACATGAAGAAAGTGTGATGAAGAAAAATTAATAACAGGCCTTAGATCTTAAAAAGGGCAAGGAAGTAAAATTTTTGGTGTTTTAGGGGTTGTTTAGTAATTTCTGAATGTTAGGGTGGTAAAAGTAGAAATATTAAAGTTACTGGTGGTAAAAAGTGAATTTTAAAGGTTATAGGTTAAAGTAAAGTTAATTTTCGAAAATATATTAATGATAAAATAATAAATAATAATAAAATATTAAATAATAATATTTAATTAAAAATAATATTTTAATAAAAATAATAAAATAATACAAAAAAGGCAATTTTCTGTAAAAGTTTTAGAAAGACAACTTTAAGTGCAGAATCTCATAATTACCTTCATAAAACACTTAGGGAGTGGTAATAACATGTTAGTGAGGCAAAGATAAAGAAAAGATAAAAAGTTAAAGAAAAGATAAAAATCAAAGAAAAAGTCTGTAATGTTTTAATGACAGAAAAACAGATCGAATTAGTGAACGAACTAGGGCAACATAGTTAGTCCTTGAGTTGCGACTAGGGTTAAGTATTATATGAAAAGTTAAACTGTTTCAGTATAGACTTAATGAACCTATACTTGGGACAGGTTAACTATTCATACCGAAATTTACATAAGCTTTAAATACATATGTTTAGCAGAGAAACCAGAGCAGAGTAAAGAAACACAGAGAACAGAGTAACCAGAGCAGAATAGAGGGATACAGAGAAAAGAGTAATCTGAGCAAAGTAAAAAGACACAGAGAAGAGAGCAATGTGACAGAGAGAAATGGTTTGAGTTAAGATGTTGTAAAAGTAAAAGCTGTAGAGTTTGTATAGCATGATTGAACAGAGAAAGAAAGAGGTACTGTATAAGAATGTGAAAGTAATAATGAATAATGAGAATGATAATGAATGATGATAATGAGAATGATTATGTAAGAATCTGCTATAGAAAGGCAGTCAGATAGATGGTGGTACGACCACTGAGAGCGCTTCCCTGGGATACTTAGCTATAACGCTATTCTGTAAGTCAGAGGACTCTTACAGAGGTATCGAGAACACACGACTAGCATATACTCCTGTAAGTCAAAGGACTCTTACAGTGGGAGTGTGTGTATGCTCCTGTAAGTCAAAGGACTCTTACAGTAAGAGTGTGTGTATGCTCCTGTAAGTCAAAGGACTCTTACAGTGAGTGTGTTGGGCAGATAATAGTTAACTAGCTCCGCCATGCAAGTCAAAGGACTCTTGCAGTGGGTTGCTAGTGCCGCCCTGCAAGTCAAAGGACTCTTGCAGTGGTTTGCCTCACAAGTCAAAAGACTCTTGCGAGGGGCATTGCCAACAGGGAAGCCTTACCTGGTCAAAGGACTCCGGGTAACGTCGAGAGCGGGTATGTAACCGACAAATGAGCTCATTACTTGCACTAGGGCTAGACATGCATCATACTTGGTTTTGCATTTTCTCTATTATGATTGTTGCATGAATGTATGCTTTCTTTGTTTGTATTCTATTCTCTGTGTTTGTGTCTGCGTTTTACTTTCTTGTATTCTTCTGTTTGTGATCTTTTTCTGTTTTCTCTATTTTCTCTATTTATCTGTCTTCTGTTTACTACTTCTCTATATTCTGCTATTAGTCTACTAAACAACACAAAATTAATGAACGTAACTAATAACCCTGGTCCTACTAAGAACTCCCTAGTTCTTACCCCTTCTCTCTCCCTTCCCCCTCCAGATGGAAGCATGAGTACCCTTCCGTAGTTCGCTGATGACCGTTCGTAAAGAGAATTCCGCTCTAGGTAGTCTTCTGAGTCTAGGGTGAATCTCTTTATCTATGTATATGTATATACTGTGAGACCAGCCAACGTCTGCACCCCGTTCGTATGCGCACTTTAACCTGAATCCTGTGTACGAGACTCCCGTTGTGTGGCTACTTGATGAGGTACCAGAGGGACGTCCTATGGCAATGTCTGATCGTGCAGAGAAATAGCAGATGATGTCCTACCTTTGGTGACGTTCACTTGACTTGAGTTTTGAAGACTTAGAACGTACTTTCCCTCGCTTTAGTAGTTTAGAGGGACTAGGCAAGTATCGAGTCTAGGCTAGCCTGGGTGCCAGCTTAGGGACTTCTTGAACAGGTCAGGACCTGGGATGTTGTATATATATATATATGTATATAGATATTATTTAGCTATATCTAGGGGTGTCCTAACTAAAAGTCTATACTCTAATAAAGGCTGGATCACTGAATCTTATTAGCTGCTTGTGATGTATTTATGTGTGGTTGTTTTTAACTGTTTTATCTGTTATTATTTGTGAATTGATTATAAATGATTATGTTTATTAATCCAAACATTTTCAAAAAGATACACCTCGCAAGTTAACTACGCCTTTAACAACGAATCAGGCTCATATGATAAATAATAGATAATAACTAGGAAGACAAATTGGTAGCACTCAGTTTCCAGTGTGTCCTAGGCGTACTGAAAATTGGGTCGTTACACGTTTCACTTGGACCTTCATGACACAAGCACATGGTTAGGGACAGCTTGATTTAGCCGCTTAGGCCAGGATTTTATTCCTTTGGGCCCTCCTATCCATTAATGCTCAAAGCCTTGGATCCTTTTTACCCTTGCCTTTTGATTTTAAGGGCTATTGGCCTTTCCTTTTTCTTGCTTCAAGAATCAATTTTATGATTTTTAAGATTATCAATAACATTTCTCTTTCTTTTCATCATTCTTTCAAGAGCCAACAATTTTAACATTCATAAACTTCACTATCAAAAATATGCACTGTTCAAGCATTCATTTAGAAGACAAAAAGTGTTGCCACCACATAAAAATAATTAGAATTTTTCTTATTGAAAAGTTGAAATAATTGCCTCCTTACTTTAAAGAAAATCTATTATTTTATTCATGTTTAGTGATGATGAGAGGAATAAAGTATAGCTTACTTGGAGATAAAAATAAAAATAAAAATAAAGACCCTAATTACTAATACTCATGTAATTCTTAAGATAGGTTTCTAATAATAAAAGTTATCATAGATTTAAGATTAGGACTCAACAACCTTTATTTTGGGATATGGATGCTCCTTCAATCTGTGGGGTGTCTGGTCCCTCAAGGGAGAGCTTCTGGCGCTTCAGCTCCTGTAGCTCACGCCCTTGCTTTTCTCGTTCCTTAAGCAGCTTGCAGAGCATGCTATTTTGATTTTGTTGTTCATCCTTAAGTTGATCCATAGCTTCTTGCAACCTGGTGACAGATGATTTTAGGCAGGCCCAGTAGTTAATTTGAGAGATTTCTGGGAGGAACTCCTGCGCCCTCCTCTTGATGGAGTTGTCGTGTACTTGTTGTCCCTCCATTGACTTTTTAGTGATTGGATGCTCGAGTGAGATGAACTTATCCACTCCCATCTTTAGCCCAGCATCTTTACATAGCAGAGAGATTAAGCTTGGGTAAGCTAATTTGGCTTCAGTGGAGTTCTTATTTGCAATTGTGTAAATCTCACAAGAAATCAGATGATAAATCTCCACTTCGTTTTCTAGCATAATGCAGTGAATCATCACTGCTCTTTTGATAGTGACCTTAGAGCGGTTGCTAGTGGGCAGTATAGAATGCCCAATGAAGTCCAACCAGCCCCTAGCAACTGGTTTGAGATCTCCTCTCTTGAGTTGGTTTGGGACACCTTTTGAGTTGGTTATCCACTTAGTTCTAAGGAGGCATATGTCCTCTAGAACTTGGTCCAAACGCTTATCTACTCTCACCATTCTCCTATTAAAGGATTCTGGATCATCTTGTAATTGAGGCAGCTTGAAGAACTCTCTTATTTTTTCAAGGTGGAAGTAAATAGTCTTCCCTCTGACCATAGTTCGAAAGGTATGGAAGGCAGTTCTCGTCATTCTCTGCTTATCTATCAACCACAGATTTGACTATAATTCCTGGACCATGTTTCTTCCCACCTTTGTCTTAGGATTAGCTAGGATTTCCCAACCTCTATTTCGAATCTGTTCTTGGATCTCCGGATATTCGTCTTCTTTCAGATCGAACTTAACTTCCGGGATCACTGACCTCAAACTCATTATTTTGTGGTAATGATCTGCATGTTCTTTGGCTAAGAACCTCTCATGATTCCAAAGTGGTTTTGGATTATTCTCTTTCTTGCCTCTTAAAGTGGTTTGTTTTCCTTTAGGGGCCATAATCTTGGTGAGGTTTTGCTCAGTGATCACGGAAATACACACCAAACTTAGAGGTTTGCTTGTCCTCAAGCAAATCAAAGGAAAAGAGAGGAATAGAGGGGGAGAGAGATTCGAATGGTGGAGGTATAGGGATGGTCGAATGTGTATTTAAAAGGGAGGGGTGGGTTTCGAAAATTTTGAAAAAGATATGATAGAAAGATATGATTTGTAAAAGATGAATTATGATATGAAAAAGATGAGATTTTAAAATTCAAAAGATATAGAAAAGATATAAAGAAGTTAAACCTGAATTTTTGTTAATGCATCTAAGAATCTGATTTACATAAGGCTGCCAAGCTTGCTTCACAAATTGGCGTTGGCAACGCCCTTCTAGAGTTGGCAACGCCCAAATTTGCTTCTCCAGGCTGCCTGGCGTTGCCTTCAACAACGCCCCCTTTTCCCAAGTTGGCAACGCCAACTTCTTGCCCAGCTTGCATCATTCTTGTTTCCATGCTTCCTTGTTTCATCACCTATCATCAACAAAGGAAATAGCTTCAAAGTCTTACCAATTCATGCAATAAATTTCATGAGATTCATTCATACTCATTCATGTATGTATTCTTTAAATCATTTGCATGAATTTGGCTAGAATCAACATGTTCCTTGGTGTTCTCATGCATGAAGATAAAACTCATAAAAGGACTTGTTTAGTTAGAGAAAATGAGTGAGATTAAGCTAAAACCAACTAAACTAACTAGCTAATATAACAAATATGCAATTGCATCAAAGAGATAAATGAGTTTTTGAAAAAGATTTGAAAGAGATTTTGAAAGAAAATTAGAAAGAATTTAGAAGATTATTAAATTTTTGAAAATTAAATTTGGGAGATAAAAATTTGTAACATGTTTATGCAGAAAATTATGATTTAAAACATGAAAATTTGAAAAAAATTGAAGTGAAAACAAAATCACCTCCCCCTGTTTGATCTGGCATTAAACGCCCAGAATGGTATCCATTCCGGCGTTTAACACCCATTTGTTGCCCAATTTGGGCGTTTAACGCCCAGCCAGGTACCCTGGCTGGCCTTAAATGCCAGGAATCCTTTGTCACTGGGCACTTTTCTAAACGCCCAGGATGCTGCAACTCTGGCGTTAAATGCCCAGAATGGTGCCCATTCTGGCGTTTAACACCCAAAAAGGTATCTTTACTGGTATTAAACGCTCAGAATGGTATCCATTGTGGTGTTTAATGCCCAAAATGCCTCTTACTGGCGTTTTCGAGCCAGTGAGCTCTTTTTCTCTTCTTTGTGCTCTGAATCCTTTTGTAACTCTATGAATATCTTTGCTAATGACTAGGTTGCCTACCAGCAAGCGCTTCTTTTCTTTAGCTGGACTTTTACTGAGCTTTAGTCTAGTATCAGTTTTGAGCATTCTTGCTCAATATTGCTTTCAAGATAATGTTTGACTCTCTGTCCATTAACAATGAACTTTTTGTCAGAGTCAACATCCTGAAGCTCTACATATCCATATGGTGACACACTTGTGATCACATATGGTCCCCTCCACCGGAATTTTAATTTTCTAGGGAACAATCTGATCCTAGAGTTAAACAGCAGAACCTTCTGTCCTGGCTCAAAGACTCTGGATGACAGTTTCTTGTCATGCCATCTTTTTACTTTCTCTTTGTAAATTTTTGCATTTTCAAAAGCATTGAGTTTGAATTCCTCTAGCTCATTCAACTGGAGCAATCTTTTCTCCCCAACTAAGTTGGCATCAAGGTTTAGGAATCTGGTTGCCCAGTAAGCCTTGTGTTCCAGTTCTACTGGCAGGTGACATGCTTTTCCACACACAAGCTGGTATGGAGAGGTCCCTATAGGAGTTTTGAATGCAGTTCTGTATGCCCATGGAGCATCATCCAGACTCCTTGCCCAATACTTTCTACGGGTATTTACAGTCCGTTCCAGGATTCGTTTTAGTTCTCTATTTGAGACTTCAGCCTGCCCATTTGTCTGTGGATGATATAGAGTAGCCACTTTGTGGTTAATTCCATATCGGATCAGAGTAGAGTCAAGCTGTTTATTGTAGAAATGAGTTCCTCCATCACTGATTAGTATTCTATGGACACCAAATCTGCTGAAGATATGCTTCTGGAGAAACTTCAGCACTGTCTTAGTATCACTAGTGGGTGTTGCAATTGCTTCCTCCCATTTAGATACATAGTCTACTGCCACCAGAACATAAGTGTTTGAGTATGATGGCGGGAAAGGCCCCATGAAGTCAATACCCCATACATCAAACAACTCAATCTCTAAGATCCTTTGCTGAGGCATCGCATAACTGTGAGGTAGATTACCAGCTCTTTGCCAACTGTCATAGCTACGTACAAACTCTCGGGAGTCTCTATAGAGAGTAGGCTAGTAGAAACCACATTGGAAGACTCTTGTGGTTGTCCGCTCACTTCCGAAATGTCCTCCATATTGCGATCCATGGCAATGCCATAGGATCTTCTGTGCCTCTTCTCTGGGCACACACCTATGGATTATTCCGTCTGCACATCTCTTAAAGAGATATGGTTCATCCCACAAGTAGTACTTTGTATCAGTGACTAATTATTTTGTTTGCTGCCTGCTATACTCTTTGGGTATGAATCTTACCGCTTTATAGTTTGCAATGTCTATAAACCATGGTACTTCCTGAATGGCAAAGATCTCAGTAGAGGGGAGGGACGCCCCTTCTATTGGTTCTATTCGGGACAGCTGATCTGCTACTTGGTTCTCTATCCTTCTTCTGTCTCTTATTTCTATATAAAACTCTTGCAGAAGCAACACCAATCTTATGAGCCTGGGCTTTGAATCCTGCTTTGTGAGTAGATATTTAAGAGCAGCATGGTCAGTGTACACAATCACTTTTGACACTACTAAATAGGATCTAAACTTGTCAATGGCATAAACCACTGCAAGCAGCTATTTTTCTGTGGTTGTGTAATTCTTCTGTGCATTATTTAGAACACGGCTAGCATAGTAAATGACGTGCAGAAGCTTGTTATACCTTTGTTCCAATACTGCACCAATAGCATGGTCACTGGCATCACACATTAATTCGAATGGTAATGTCCAGTCTGATGCAGAAATGACAAGTGCTGTGACCAACTTAGCCTTCAGAGTCTCAAAGGCCTGCAAACACTCTGTGTCAAAGAAAAATGGTGTATCAGTAGCTAGCAGATTACTCAGAGGTTTTGCGATTTTTGAAAAATCCTTTATAAACCTCCTGTAGAATCCTACTTGTCCCAGAAAGCTTTTGATTGTCTTAACATTGGTGGGTGGTGGTAATTTTTCAATTACCTCTACCTTAGCTTGATCCACCTCTATTCCTTTGTTCGAAATTTTATGCCGAAGGACAATTCCTTCAGTAACCATAAAGTGACATTTTTCCCAGTTTAAAACCAGGTTAGTCTCTTGGCACCTTTTCAGAACAAGTGCTAGATGATCAAGACAGGAGCTGAATGAGTCTCCAAATACTGAGAAGTCATCCATGAAGACTTCCAGGAATTTTTCTACCATATCAGAGAAAATAGAGAGCATGCACCTCTGAAATGTTGTCGGTGCATTGCACAGACCAAATGGCATCCTTCTGTAGGTAAATACTCCAGATGGACATGTGAATGCTATTTTCTCTTGATCCTGAGGATCTACTGCAATTTGGTTATAGCCTAAATAGCCATCCAAAAAGCAGTAATAGTCATGACCTGCTAGTCTTTCTAGCATCTGGTCTATGAATGGTAAAGGAAAATGATCCTTTCTAGTGGTTGTATTGAGCCTTCTGTAGTCAATACACATACGCCACCCTGTAACTGTTCTTTTAGAAACCAGTTCATTTTTTTCATTATGAATCACTGTCATACCTCCCTTCTTTGGGATGACTTGGACAGGGCTCACCCAGGGGCTATCAGAAATAGGATAAATAATCCCAGCCTCTAGTAATTTAGTGACCTCTTTCTACACCACTTCTTTCATGGCTGGATTTAGCCGCCTCTGTGGTTGAACCACTGGCTTAGCATCATCCTCCAATAGGATTTTATGCATGTATCTGACTGGGCTAATGCCCTTAAGATCATTTATAGACCACCCAAGAGGTGTCTTGTGTGTCTTTAGCACCTGAAGTAGTGCTTTCTCTTCCTGTGGTTCTAAGGCAGAGCTTATGATCACAGGAAAAGTTGCATCCTCTCCCAGAAACATATATTTCAAGGATGGTGGTAGTGGTTTGAGCTCGGGTTTAGGAGGCTTATCCTCTTCCTTAGGAGTTTTCAGGGGTTCTTCTGTTTTCTCTAGTTCCTCCAAATCAGGCTGAACATCTTTAAAGATGTCCTCTAGCTCTGATTCGAGACTCTTAGTCATATTGACTTCTTCCACCAGAGAGTCAATAATATCAACTCTCATGCAGTCTTTTAATGTGTCTGGGTGCTGCATAGCTTTGACAACATTCAACTTAAACTCATCCTCATTGACTCTCAGGGTCACTTCCCCTTTTTGGACGTCAATGAGGGTTCGTCTAGTTGCTAGGGAAGGTCTTCCTAGAATGAGAGTTGCACTCTTGTGCTCCTCTATTTCCAGCACTACAAAGTCAGTGGGAAAGGCAAATAGCCCAACCCTAACAATCATGTCCTTAATTACGCCTGATGGATATTTAATGGAGCCATCAGCAAGTTAGAGGCATATTTCGGTTGGTTTGACTTCTTCAGTCAAGCCAAGCTTTCTGATAGTGGATGCAGGTATTAGGTTGATACTTGCCCCATGATCACATAGAGCTGTCTTGGCACAAGTACCCTCTAATGTGCATGGTATCATAAAGCTTCTGGTATCTTTAGGCCTCTCTGGTAAGCTTTTCAAAATGACTGCACTACATTCTTCAGTGAGGAAAACTTTTTCAGTTTCTCTCCAATCCTTCTTATGACTTAAGATCTCTTTCATGAACTTAGCATAAGAGGGTATTTGCTCAAGTGCCTCTGCAAACAGGATCTTTATTTCAAGAGTCTTGAGATAGTCTGCAAAGCGGGCAAATTGCTTATCCTGTTCCGCTTGGCGGAGTTTCTGAGGATAAGGTATCTTGGCTTTATATTCCTCAACCTTAGTTGCTGCAGGTTTATTTCCTACAGAGGAGGTTGGAGAAGCCTTCTTAGGAGGGTTACTATCAGCACTTACAGGTGTCTGATCCCTCATTAGCGTTTGAACGCCAGGATTAGGGGTTGGATGGGCGTTTAACGCTAATTTTTCACCCTTTTCTGGCATTTGAACGCCAGAACTGGACATGGATTGTGCGTTTAACGCCAATTTTTCACCCTTTACTGGCGTTTGAACGCCAGAATTATTCCTCTCTGGGCTCTTACTGTCCTCAGAGGGATTTTGGGCAGTGGTTTGCTCATCCTCTGTCAGTTGTTCCTTGTTTGACTTTTTGCTGCCTTGAGTTGAGGTATATAATGTCTTCCCACTCCTTAAATGAACAGCTTGGCACTCTTCTGTTATCTGTTTAGATAACTACTGTTTTTTCTGATTCAATTGTTTTTCCATATTCTGGTTAGCATCTTTGGTTTCTTGTAGCATCTCTTTGAATTTTGCTAGCTATTTTGTTAGAAAACATAATTGCTGATTGAGTTCAGCAACTTGTTTTGGAGGACCAAGTTCAGTGGATACTGCCTTAGCTTCTTCTTTCATGGAGGCCTCATTGCTTAAGTACAGATGCTGATTTCTAGTAAATGTATCAAAGCCTCTTCAATTTTCTTTCTCATGTGTATAATTCCACCAGCTAAGTGGTCTAGAGATATCTGGGCTCTTTTTGTAAGCCCGTAATAGAATATGTCTAACTGCACCCATTCTGAAAATACTTCAGAGGAGCACTTCCTTAGCATCTCTCTATACCTCTCCCAGGCATCATAAAGAGATTCATTATCCTCTTGTTTAAAGCCTTGGATGTCCAGCCTTAGCTGTGTCATCTTTTTTGGAGGGAAATATTGATTCAGGAATTTGTCTGACAACTGTTTCCATGTTCTTATGCTAGCCTTGGGTTGGTTATTTAACCACCTCTTAGCTTGGTCTTTTACAGCAAATGGAAACAGCAATAATCTGTAGACGTCCTGATCCACTTCCTTATCACGTACTGTGTCAGCAATTTGTAAGAACTATGCCAGAAACTCAGTAGGTTCTTCTTGTGAAAGACCGGAATACTGGCAATTTTGCTGCACCGTGATAATGAGCTGAGGATTTAGCTCAAAAGTGTTAGCTCTTATGGGGGGTATACAGATACTACTCCCATATGAAGCAGTAGTGGGGTTAGCATATGGCCCCAGAGTTCTTCTGGACTATTCATTTCCATTTAGGTCCATGATGGAGAAAGGGAGATGATGTGGTTTGGAGATAGATATATTATATTTATTATTTAAAAAAAATTTGAGAAAGCCGAAAATAAAAGAAGATAAAATAAAATGAAATAAATGAAAGATTTTGGGTGAGGATTTTCGAAAAAAGAAGAGAGAGAAAGTGGTTAGGAAGTTTTGAAAAAGATATGATCTTAAAATTTTAAAGATTGAAACTTTCTTAACAAGAAAATACCAAACTTAAAATTTTTCAATCAATTTAGTGAACCAAGACAAGAGATTCGAAAATTGTATGTAAGAAAAAGAAAAAGATTTTGAAAAATTTTATGAAGGATTTTCGAAAAAAAATAAAAAGAGAAAATTGAAAAAGAGTTTGTTTTAAAAAAGGTTTAAGAAGATAATTTTAAAAATTAAAATTTTGACTTGACTAACAAGAAACTACCAATTTTTTAAAAATTTTGACTAAATCAACTCAAGGAATTCAAAAATTATGAGTGAATAAAGAAAAAGATATTTTTTTATTTTTTTTAATTTAATGAGGACAGAGAAAAACAATAAGAAGACACAAGACCTAAAAATTTTAAGATCAAAGCACAAAAAAAAAAGACTCAAGAACACTTTGAAGACTCACAAGAACAACAAGAACATAAAAAGAACACCAAGAACACTTTTTGAAAATTTTTTAAGGTAATAACAACACAAGAAATACCAAACTTAAAAATTTGTATACTCTAGACACTAATAATTCAAAAATACACAGGAAAAACAAGGAAAGACACCAAACAAGAAAATTCAAAGATCAAACAAGGAAAATAAACAAGAACAACTCAAAAAATTGAGAGAAAATAACCACATGCAATTGACACCAAACTTAAAACATGAAACTAAACTCAAAGAAAATTAAAGATTAATAAAGAAAAATGATATTTTTGAAAATTTTTTGAAAAGAAAATAAAAGACTCTAAACCAAAAAGATAAACCGTCAGTTGTCCAAACTTGAACAATCCCCGGCAACGGCGCCAAAAACTTGGTGCACGGAATTGTGATTCACACTTCTCACTACTCTGGTGCCACTAACCAGCAAGTGCACTGGGTCGTTGGTGCACGAAATTGCAATCACACTTTTGCAACTCCGCACAACTAACCAGCAAGTGCACTGGGTCGTCCAAGTAATACCTTACGTGAGTAAGGGTCGATCCCACGGAGATTATCGGCTTGAAGCAATCTATGGTTATCTTGTAAACCTTAGTCAAGAGATTAATAATGAAAAGAGTTTTGTTTGTAAAAAGTAAAAGAACATGAAATGAACAATACTTGTTATGCAGTAATGGAGAACAGGTTGAGATTTTGGAGATGCTCTATCTTCTGAATCTCTGCTTTTCTACTGTTGTCTTCTTC
>NC_029781.3:53828416-53829236 GCF_000817695.3 Arachis duranensis
TCCTCTTTTTAGAGGTTTCTCCGGCCTTAGGTGCCATAAATGGTTATGGAAAACCAAAAAGCAACGCTTTTACCACACCAACCTTAGAAGGTTTGCTCGTCCTCGAGCAAAAGAAGAAAGAAGAAAGAGAGTAGTGGGGTAGGTGGGGATCCTGTGGGGTCCACAGATCTTGAGGTGTCAAGGAAAAGTCATCCCTGCACCAAGTGGCGAGCAAAATTGCTTCCTGTGCCAATTCTGGCGTTAAACGCCGGGCTGGTGCCCATTTCTGGCGTTTAACGCCAACTTGGTGCCCATTCCTGGCGTTTAACGCCAGTCTGGTGCCCCTTTCTGGCGCTAAACGCCCAGAATGGTGCCAGACTGGGCGTTAAACGCCCATCTGCTAGCCTTACTGGCGTTTAAACGCCAGCAAGTTCTCCTCCAGGGTGTGCTATTTTTCTTTCTGTTTTTCAATCTGTTTCTGCTTTTTCAATTAATTTTGTGACTTTCCATGATCATCAACCTATAGAAAACATAAAATAACAAAGGAAAATAATAAATATATCATTGGGTTGCCTCCCAACAAGCGCTTCTTTAATGTCAGTAGCTTGACAGTGGGCTCTCATGGAGCCTCACAGATACTCAGAGCCATGTTGGAACCTCCCAACACCAAACTTAGAGTTTGAATGTGGGGGTTCAACACCAAACTTAGAAGTTGGTTGTGGCCTCCCAACACCAAACTTAGAATTTGGCTGTGGGGGCTCTGTTTGACTCTGTTTTGAGAGAAGCTCTTCATGCTTCCTTTCCATGGTTACAGAAGAGGAACATTGAGTCTTATAGTTTT
>NC_029781.3:53829422-53830543 GCF_000817695.3 Arachis duranensis
TGTCTCTTATTTCTATATCAAACTCTTGCAGAAGCAACACCCATCTTATGAGCCTGGGTTTTGAATCCTGCTTTGTGAGTAGATATTTAAGAGCAGCATGGTCAGTGTACACAATCACTTTTGATCCTACTAAATAAGATCTGAACTTGTCAATGGCATAAACCACTGCAAGTAACTCTTTTTCTGTGGTTGTATAGTTCTTCTGTGCATTATTTAGAATATGGCTGCCATAATGAATGACGTGCAGAAGCTTACCATGCCTTTGTCCCAAGACTGCACCAATGGCATGGTCACTGGCATCACACATTAGTTCAAATGGTAATGTCCAGTCTGGTGCAGAGATGACTGGTGCTGTGACCAGCTTAGCTTTCAGGGTCTCAAACGCCTACAGACACTCCTTATCAAAGATAAATGGCGTGTCAGCAACTAGCAGATTACTCAGAGGTTTGGCAATTTTCAAAAAATCCTTTATAAACCTTCTGTAGAATCCTGCATGGCCCAGAAAGCTTCTGATTGCCTTAACATTGGCAGGTGGTGGTAATTTTTCAATTACCTCTACCTTTGCCTTATCCACCTCTATTCCCCTGCTTGAAATTTTGTGTCCAAGGACAAATTCCTTCAGTTACCATAAAGTGACATTTCTCCCAGTTTAAAACCAGGTTAGTCTCTTGGCACCTTTTCAGGACAAGTGATAGGTGGTTAAGACAGGAGCTTAATGAGTCTCCATATACTGAGAAGTCATCCATGAAGACTTCCAGAAATTTCTCTACCATATCTGAGAAGATAGAGAGCATGCACCTTTGAAAGGTTGCAGGTGCATTGCACAGACCAAAAGGCATCCTTCTGTAGGCAAATACTCCAGAAGGACATGTAAATGTTGTTTTCTCTTGGTCCTGATGATCTACTGCAATTTGATTGTAACCTGAATAGCCATCCAAAAAGCAATAATATTCATGACCTGCTAGTCTCTCTAACATCTAGTCTATGAATGGTAAAGGAAAATGATCCTTCCTTGTGGCTGTATTGAGCCTTCTGTAGTCAATACACATACGCCACCCTGTGACTGTTCTTGTAGGAACCAGTTCATTTTTCTCATTATGAACCACTGTCATGCCTCCCTT
>NC_029781.3:53831268-53831905 GCF_000817695.3 Arachis duranensis
GGAATCTTTATTTCAAGAGTCCTTAGATAGTCTGCAAAGCTGGCAAATTGCTTATCCTGTTCCGCTTGGCGGAGTTTTTGAGGATAAGGCATCTTGGCTTTATATTCTTCAACCTTAATTGCTGCAGGTTTATTCCTTACAGAAGTGGTTGAAGAAGCCTTGTTAGAGGGGTTACTGTCAGCACTCTCAGGTGTCTGATCCTCCCTTGGCGTCTGAACGCCAGGATTGGGTGGAAAATGGGCGTTTAACGCCAACTTTTCCCCCTTTTCTGGCGTTTGAACGCCAGAACTGGGCAGGGAGTGGGCGTTTAATGCCAGCTTTCCCTCCTTTTCTGGCGTTTGAACGCCAATAGCATTCCTCTCTGGGCTCTTACTGTCCTCAGAGGGATTTTGGATAGTGGTTTGGCTATCCTCTGTCAATTGTTCCTTTACTGACTTTTTGCTACTTTGAGCAGTGTTATTCAGTGTCTTCCCACTCCTCAGTTGAACTGCTTGACATTCCTCTGTTATCTGTTTAGATATTTGCTGTTTTGCTTGATTCAACTGCAGCTCTATGTTCTTGTTAGCAACTTTAGTTTCATGGAGCATCTCTTTAAATTCTGCTAACTATTCTGTCATCAGGAGCAATTGTTGATTAA
>NC_029781.3:53832233-53833712 GCF_000817695.3 Arachis duranensis
AAGGGATTCATTATCCTCTTGTTTAAAGCCTTGGATGTCCAGCCTTAGCTGTGTCATCCTCTTTGGAGGGTAAAAGTGATTCAGGAATTTGTCTGATAACTGTTTCCATGTTCTTATACTTGCTGTAGGTTGGTTATTCAACCATCTCTTAGCTTGATCTTTTACAGCAAATGGAAACAGTAATAGTTTGTAGACATCCTGATCCACCTCTTTATCATGTACTGTGTCAGCAATTTGTAAGAATTGTGTCAGAAACTCAGTAGGCTCTTCCTGTGGAAGACCGGAATACTGGCAATTTTGCTGCACTATGATAATGAGTTGAGGATTTAGCTCAAAGCTGCTTGCTTTAATTGGAGGTATACAGATGCTACTCCCATATGCAGCTGTAATGGGGTTAGCATATGACCCCAGAGTCCTTCTGGACTGTTCAATTCCACTTAGGTCCATGATGGAGAAAGGGAATATGATATGAATTCACAAGTAAAGTAAATATTTTATTATTTTTTTTAATTAAAGGTGACCGAAAAAAAAATAAAATAAATGGAAAATAAAATAAAATTTCGAAAAATAAAATCAAAACAAATTGAAAACTAAATTAATTAATTAATTAAAAAGATTTTGGAATTAGCAATTAAAAAGATATGATTGAGAATTATTTTGAAAAAGATATGATTGAGAAGATATGATTGCAAATAAAAATGATTGAAAGGATATGGTTTTGAAAATCTTTGCCTAATTTAATGCAAAATTTCGAAAATTATCAGTAAAACAAGGAAAGGATATTTTTTTTTTAAATTTTAATGAGGAAAGAAAAAAACAACAGAACGACACTAAACTTAGAAATTTTAGATCAAAACAAAGAGAACAAACAAGAAGACTTTGAATGTCAAGATGAACACCAAGAACACTTTGAAGATCAAGATGAACACCAAGAACAAATTTTTGAAAAATTTTTAAGTGAATAAAAGCACAAAAGACACCAAACTTAAAATTTTTAGAAAATCAAACACAAATTTCCGAAAACTTAAAGGAAAACACAAAGGAGACACCAAACTTAAAATATAAAACTAAACTCAAATAAAAGACTCTAAACCAACAAAAATAAAATAGTCCTAATCTAAGCAACAAGATAAACCGTCAGTTGTCCAAACTTAAACAATTCCCAGCAACAGCGCCAAAAACTTGGTGCACGAAATTGCAATCACACTTTTGCAATTCCGCACAACTAACCAGCAAGTGCACTGGGTCGTCCAAGTAATACCTTACGTGAGTAAGGGTCGATCCCACGGAGATTGTCGGCTTGAAGCAAGCTATGGTTATCTTGTAAATCTTAGTCAGGATATCAGAAATTATCAGGATTGATTGTGAAAAGCAAAAGAACATGAAATGGTTACTTGTTTTGCAGTAATGGAGAATAAGTTGAGGTTTTGGAGATGCTCTGTCTTCTGAATCTCTGCTTTCCTACTGTCTTCTTCTTCA
>NC_029781.3:53834411-53841407 GCF_000817695.3 Arachis duranensis
GCAACGTATGGACTATCATATATTGCTGGAAAGCCCAGGATGTCTACTTTCCAACTCCGTTTGGGCTTCTGTAGCTCCAGAAAATCCACTTCGAGGGTAGGGAAGTCAGAATCCAACAGCATCTGCAGTCCTTTTCAGTCTCTGAATCAGATTTTTGCTCAGGACCCTCAATTTCAGCCAGAAAATACCTGAAATCACAGAAAAACACAAAAACTCATAGTAAAGTCCAGAAAAGTGAATTTTAGCTAAAAACTAATAAAAATATACTAAAAACTAACTAAATCATACTAAAAACATACTAAAAACAATGCCAAAAAGCGTATAAATTATCCGCTCATCAGTCGTCCAAGTAATACCTTACGTGAGTAAGAGTCGATCCCACAGAGATTGCCGGCTTGAAGCAAGCTATAGTTATCTTATTATTCTTAGTCAACATATCAATAACAGTTCTTAGTTTTATTTGTAAAAAGTAAGATAACATGAAATGAATAATACTTGTTATGCAGTAATGGAGAATAGGCTGAGGTTTTAGAGATGCTCTGTCTTCTGAATCTCTGCTTTCCTACTGTTGTCTTCTTCACGCACGCAAGGCTCCTTCCATGGAAACACTAGAAGAAAACATCCATTCAGGTACACTTGAAAAGTGTAGCCAAAAGTGAAAAAAAATGATGCCTTAGGCTACGGCTACGCTTTCTGGGCTACAGCTACGCTTTTTGAGGTGATTCCTATTCGACCGTTGCCTATTCTCAACGGCTACGCTTTTCTACACCAAGGGCCATGCTTTTAGCATTTGGGAATAGGGTGCGTTTTTCAAGTGATGCTGTCCAGGACCAAAAGCTACGCTTTTCAGCTTCCATTTTTGCCAGAATAGGCTACAGTTTTCAACGCTACTGCATCACCTGTAAAGCGTAGCCACATTGTATAGCATGGGTACTTTTTATAAGTGTAGCCTTAGGTCCCTCATTTTTTTGTATACTATACTTACTGTATATAAGTGTAGCATTTTAAATAAGTTGAATATTATAAAATAAAAATAAATACATAATTATACTAAATAATTTCTTTAAATAATAAAAATCTCAGTGTAGGACTTATGTAGCAAAAGGCATCCAAGCTTTTCAAATATGACAAAGGTTGCACTCCTTGCGGAATCAATAACTTTCACCTTAATTCTATACCGATTTTTATAATATATACAAATGAAATAATCAACATAAATAAACCTCATACCAACACTATAACTTCAAGGAAAACAAATCAACATGCTTTGAAGACTTTTCACAATAGTATGACCCAAACTTCAGAACAACTTCAGTGCCACATCTACATTGAGCAACAAACCAATCAGGTCCACCAATCATTCCCATAATTGTACCATACACAGTATAATCACCATCCTAAAGAAAAGTAACAAACAATAAAAAGGGCATTAGTATTTTAATTTGGACTTGAAGGTTGAACATAAAAAGAAAGTGAAAATAATAAAAAAATGACTAACCTCTTTATATTCCTTCAATTCTCCAATTGTCTTCTGAGTTGTAATCTCGAGAAAATATTTTGCAAGTGAGTAATAGTGATAATGTTTTTTAGCACTATTTGATTTCAAAGATCATATAAAGAAAGCAAAATTTTAGATGTTATGTAAAGGAATATAGAAATACTATAGCATAGCCATGAAGCTTTAAAAAAATGGTTGAACCTTGTATTAACGTTGGAAAGGGGTTTCTGACTAATCAGAAATCTATCAAAGTTTTGTTTATGCTTAACGGTGCTATGAACCTGTTGCAACAATTTGGCACAACAAAAGGGAAATAGAAAATTTAGTTAGCAAAGATAGTAAACTTCAATATTAAAAGAAACAGAGGAGTGGCGGCAAAGACAGCAGATGCTGGTGGTGCTGGGTGAGCAGTGAGAAGCAGTTAGAAGATGATGGAAACAAAAAAATCACGCAGTATAGAAATCATAGTAACAACCTAAATAGAAAATCATAGTTAAAAAAATATGGAAAAAGAAAAATAACAAGAACATGAATCAACTAATAGAATCAACCAATAGAATAGAATCACAGTAATAACATGTTAACAAAAATAATTAAAAAAGAAAACTCAAGTAATAACAACATAAATTAGAGATGGATAGCACTCAAGATATAAGCAGAAAGACAGCAAATCAGAAATCTATAGGAATCTGCAGGCTGTGTTTATAGAAATGGATAACACTCAAGATATAAGCATAAACCTTCAAACCTTGTCCCAATTGAAGAGTAGCTAAGTTCATATTATTCATCTTGAATTATGATTTTTCACAGAACCTTGTCCTAAATGGTGAAGATAAAGGAGAAAACAAGGAGAGTGCATTTCATCTTGAGAAACACATTGATGCATATCTACTAGTTAGGTACATGATTTTCAGTCTATTTTCAATTTCAGTTTATCAAGCTCCTACTTATCATCATGATTGATGTCTTTGGTGTACAGCTGAGATAAATAATTCTGGATCCTAAAGAAAGCATTAAAATTCAATTTCAACCATTCCAGATGCAACATTCAAAAGTTGTTACATTGGTTTAATAGAGAACTTGGCTATGTATTCAAAACAATAAGCACCACAAAGATCTAAAATTATTTGTGCTTACCTAACTTAGAATTTTAGGAACATGAAGCACAAATCAAAACACATGGAATAAGTTAACAGATAGAGTGAAGAAGAGGTACCTGTCACAAATTTGAACCTATTCCATCATGGATGCCATTCTTTGCTGATCAGCTTCTAGAAGTGAACCAAAACCAGCTAACATGCTCTTATCCATGATTCAACCAGGGATTTTGGAGACAAAACTCAAACCCAAGGAATGAAATTGAAACCAGTTAACTAATAATAATATAGGATGAAACTAAAGACCAAAAAGAAATAGAAAGCAAACAAAACTTAACTAAAGATGAAGCATAATTTTGTGCAGAATATGAAGCTAAAGACCTAGTAGTTCTTCAGGGAATTTGTGCAGCTTCCTCTGAATTCATGTTTCCTCTGATAAAATCAACAATAGAATCATCAATTTGGAATCAACAAGAGTGACCAAAAGCACTAATAATATGCCTTATAATAAAAAATAATATAAATAATAAACTAAATTCACTAATGAAACCAGCAAGAATGATCAGAGGCACTAATAAAGCAGAGCAGTTTTTTTAAGAATTAGCAAGGAAAGGAAACTAAAGATGATAATAACATAAAAATTAGCAGTTTTTTTCTGCTGAACTTTCACCATTTACAATGTTGAAATAATAACATTCGTTCAAATTTTGCAAGTAATAAAATTAAGAAAACAGCAATAACAATGGCAGTTTCAAAAACAGCACTAGAAAAACTAGCAGTGCTATGTAAGAAACAGGACTAGCAACATTGCAACAAAATTTGCAAATATATTCTATAATTTCTGTTCCCTATCGAATAAACACATAATCCCATACAAAGATAATGAAGTACAGGAGTAGCAACATTGACTCTGCTATATGAATAAATGTCTCTCTACAACTTCTGGAACAGATTACAATGTTAGTCTCCATGTTTATTTTATAAGTAAATCCAGCATTATTAATTTAAATGATTGAAACAATTGCGTGGACTGTCAGTTTCTTAACAAATTCATAGAAAATCAGAATCGGTTTCCATGATGAGCACAAAACAATCAAACACAGCTTAACATGATAGAAGCAGGAAATGAATGCTTAAATTACAAAAAGTTGAAGAAACTTGGATCAAAGAACTTCAAAATCAAGAGGAGTAACATATTAAACCTTTTTTCTCAACCTTGTGCCTGTCATTCATGGCACTTTCCTGAAACAAAGATCATGAAAATATCAACAAGAGAATTTGAAGTCAGAGAAAGGAGTTGAGAAAGGAGTTGAGACCCATTTAATTCATGACGATTATGATATCTCCAATCCCTGATGAATCATTTTCTTTGATTTTCTTCAATTTAGATCTCTCTGAATTCACTTTAATTAAAATTGTTCATTGCTGTCTTGATTCTCTGCACCCAGTTCCCTTTTATAATTCATGCAATTTAAGTTTCATTGCAATTTAGATTCAGCAATTTTACTTTCTTGCACTCTAAGATTCAAGTTATTTAAATTTCTTGCAATTTAAGATTTAGCCCATTTACATTTTCTTGCTCTTTAAGTTTCAGTCATTTAAGTTTCTTACCATTTAAGTTTCAAGTAATTTACATTCAGCACTTTAGTTTCTTGCAATTTACTTTCTGTTGATCCAATTTAACTCAGTTCATCAATATTCGCTTGACTAGATAAATCACCCAATTAAAATTGCTTGATCCATCAATCCCTGTAGGATCGACCTCACTCTTGTGAGTTTTACTACTTGATGCGACCTGGTATACTTGTCGGTAGTTTGTGCGGATTCAATTTTTTGCCATCAATTGCTGAGCCTTGTCTGGTCCTGGTTCTCTGGTGCTTTCCATACTCTCCTTGGTAATTGGATTGTCTACTGGGAGACCAGTGTCTCTATCAATCAGGACTCCTTTCTCATTACATAGGCAAGAGACAAGGTTTGGGAAAGCAAGCTTGGCTTGGGTTGAGATCTTGTTTGCGAACTTATATAGCTCACAGGGGATTATTTGGTGAACTTCCACCTCATTGCCCAACATGATGTAACAAATCATCATAGCTCTCCTTAAAGTAACTTCAAAATGGTTGCTAGTGGAGAATATGGAACATCCAATGAACTCAAGCCATCCTCTAGCAACTGGCTTGAGATCCATCCTCTTATCATTGATCCACTTGGATCCTGGCAAACATATGTCCTCCAGGACTTGATCTAGCCTTGGTTTGGCTAGTACTCTCCTTTTAAAGGATTCGGGGTCATCCTTTTGCAGGGATAATTTGAAAATTTCCCTCACTTTATCCAGATTAAAATGCAGAGTCTTTCCTTGGACCATGGTATGCCATGTATGGAATCCTTGTCCCTCTTTCTTTTGTTTATCTGTCATCCACAGGTTTACAAAAAACTCATGGATGCATACTATTCCAACATTGGTTGTGGAGTTGGCCAAAAATTCCCAACCCCTCTTTTGAATCTGTTCTTAGATTTCTGGGTATTCATCTTCTTTCAAATCAAGCTTGGAGTATAACCTGTAAGGTTTGTATCCAGGTGTTGGTGGTGTGCCTTCTTTCTTGTTTCTTGATGTGGATCTTCCACTTCTTAGAGCCAGGGATTGTGAATAACTAAAATAGTAACGCTCTTGTCACACTAAACTAAAAATATTTACTCGTCACGAGCAAAATGGAGAGAGAGAATAGGCGTAGGAGAGGGGAAGAGAGGCGTGAGGGAGAAGGTGGAATTCAAATGATGAGGAAGAAGGAAAGAGGGTGGGTTTTTATAAAAGAAAAAGATAATTAAATTGAATTTGGAAGATATGATAAAAAGATATGATTAGAAATTAAATTGAATTAAGAAAGATTTAAAAAAAAGATTTGAAAAAGATTGTGGAGAGGGATGGTATACATAAAGAAAAGATATGAAAGATAGGAAAAAGATGAGATCAGAAGTTGAGTTGTGGGAAAGATATGGTTTAATTTTAAATAAATTTAAAAAGATAGTGAATTGAAGAGAAGATTGATGAAATGATATGGTTTTGAAAAAGATATGGTTTGACCAAGTCAACCCTCCTTCCCTTCCTTGGAATTCGAATGGATGGCTTGCCTCCTCGTGGGCGTTGAACACCTAGGGAACCCTCCTGGTGGCATTCAACACCAGCTCTTCATCCCTCAATGGGCGTTGAAACGCCTGATGAGCGTTAAACTTCCTTCCCTTAGATCATACATAATTGTTTCGGAAACATTTGTGAACTTTTTAACATGCAAAAGATGGCAAAAATAGATACAAATATTTAAGTTCGTCAAGTTCGTTATAAGCTACCATCTCTCCTATGTTCTCTATTATTTTTATATATGGCTTCAACAGGTGTAGGTTCAGAATTATCTCTCTTATGTATTCTTCCAACTAACATTGACACAACTATGATTTATATAGCTTGGTTCTTGATTATAAAAACAAAGTTTCATCCAAGTCTCCATCTTGTTCTTTGTTCAAATAACCTAAAAGTCACAATGAAAAAAATAATACTACTAAAACATTTGCCTAGTGAAAGAAATAGCTTGAAGAGTGAATGAGTTGATGGCTTGCTTACATATGGGGGCTGAGATAAACCAATTTGGCTTTGTTAATATCATTACTTGTAAGCTTGAGAGGTTATAGTGACGGATAAACCCCGTTTTTAGGGTTTATCTTGTGTTAAATTTAGAGTATTTTGTTAACCTTTTCTCACATTTATTCAATAAAATAGCATAATTTCATGGTTGTCTCTTAATTTGTGCTTAAAAATGAAAACATGCTTTTAGACCCTTGATTTGATAATTTTAATCTTCCTTTGATTCCACTAGATGCCTTGATATGTTTGTGGTGGACGAAATTGTGATCCTTAAAGTTGTACTCCTTCTTGGTATTTGCATGAGATTTATTTAATGGCTCTTTCAAAAATACACCAAAGAGATCATGGTATGATGAATTGGAATCTTTAATGATCCCTGGTAATGGCACGTGTGATCACAACTCCATTCAACTAACCGGGTCGTCCAAGTAATAAACCTTACGTGAGTAAGGGTCGATCCCACAGAGATTGTTGGTATGAAGCAAGCTATGGTCACCTTGTAAATATCAGTTAAGCAGATTAAATTGGTTTATGATGAGTTCAAAAATTAATAATAAATAAAAAATAAAAAGGGATAGAAATGCTTATGTAAATCAATAGTGGGAATTCAGATAGGCGTGTGGAGATGCTAGAATCCTCTCGGATCTCTATTTTCTTATTACATTCATCCAATTTCTTCTTACTCCTTTCCATGGCAAGCTGTATGTAGGGCATCACCGTTGTCAATGGCTACATCCCATCCTCTCAGTGAAAATGGTCCAAATGCT
>NC_029781.3:53841862-53842970 GCF_000817695.3 Arachis duranensis
CAAGTTACGTCATCAATTTCCGAATAAAGTATGAACTATTATATATTGCTGGAAATCTCTGGATGTCTACTTTCCAACGCCGTTAAGAACGCGCCATTTGGAGTTCTGTAGCTCCAGAAAATCCATTTCGAGTGCAGGGAGGTCAGATTCCAACAGCATCAGCAGTCCTTTTGTCAGCCTTTTTCAGAGTTTTGCTCAAGTCCCTCTATTTCAGCCAGAAATTACCTGAAATCACAGAAAAACACACAAACTCATAGTAAAGTCCAGAAATGTGAATTTAACATAAAAACTAATGAAAACATCCCTAAAAGTAGCTTGAACTTACTAAAAACTACCTAAAAACAATGCCAAAAAGCGTATAAATTATCCGCTCATCATAACACCAAACTTAAATTGTTGCTTGTCCCAAGCAACTGAAAATCAAATAGGATAAAAAGAATAGAATATACTATAAATTCCAGAATATCAATGAATATTAATTATAATTAGATGAGCGGGACTTGTAGCTTTTTGCTTCTGAACAGTTTTGGCATCTCACTTTTTCCTTTGAAGTTTAGAATGATTGGCTTCTCTAGGAACTTAAAATTTTGGATAGTGTTATTGACTTTCCTAGTTAAGTACGTTGATTCTTGAACACAGCTACTTATGAGTCTTGGCCGTGGCCCTAAGTATTTTGTTTTCCAGTATTACCACCGGATACATAAATGCCACAGACACATGACTGGGTGAACCTTTTCAGATTGTGACTCAGCTTTGCTAGAGTCCCCAGTTAGTGGTGTCCAGAGCTCTTAGGCACACTCTTTTTGCTTTGGATCATGACTTTAACAACTCAGTCTCAAGCTTTTCACTTGGACCTTCATGACACAAGCACATGGTTAGGGACAGCTTGATTTAGCCGCTTAGGCCTGGATTTGATTTCCTTGGGCCCTCCTATCCATTGATGCTCAAAGCCTTGGATCCTTTTTACCTTGCCTTTTGGTTTTAAGGGCTATTGGCTTTTTCTGCTTGCTTTTTCTTTTTCTTTCTATTTTTTTTTTTCGATAGCGTTTGCTTTTTCACTGCTTTTTCTTACTTCAAGAATCAATTTCATGATTTTTCAGATCATCAA
>NC_029781.3:53843551-53844720 GCF_000817695.3 Arachis duranensis
ATGCATCTCTTGAGAACCGTGAAGGGTCTCTCTTGCTTGCTCCATCCTCTTCTTGGTGATGGGCTTATCCTCTTCAATGGGATGTCTCCTTCTATGATAACTCCAGCTGAGTAACATAGATGGCAAATAAGGTGAGGAAAAGCTAGCCTAGCCATGGTGGAGGGCTTGTCAGCTATTTTGTAGATTTCACTGGAGATGACCTCATGAACTTCTATTTCCTCTCCAATCATGATGCTATGAATCATGATGGCCCGATTCACAGTAGCTTCAGATCGGTTGCTAGTGGGAATAATGGAGCATTGAATGAACTCCAACCATCCTCTAGCCACAGGCTTGAGGTCCAGTCTTCTTAGTTGAACTGGCTTGCCTTTGGAGTCTCTTTTCCATTGAGCTCCTTCCACACACATGTCCATTAGGACTTGGTCCAACCTTTGATTAAAGTTGACCCTTCTAGTGTAGAGGCGTTCATCTCCTTGCATCATGGGCAAATGAAATGCCAACCTCACATTTTTCGGACTAAAATCTAAGTATTTCTCCCGAACCATTATGAGATAATTCTTTGGATTCGGGTTCATACTTTGATTATGGTTCCTAGTGATCCATGCATTGGCATAGAACTCTTGAACCATTAAGATTCTGACTTATTGCTTGGGGTTGGTTAGGACTTCCCAACCTCTCATTCGGATCTCATGTCGGATCTCCGGATACTCATTTTTCTTGAGCTCGAAAGGGACCTCAGGGATCACCTTCTTCTTTGCCACAACATCATAGAAGTGGTCTTGATGGCTCTTGGAGATGAATCTTTCCATCTCCCATGACTCAGAGGTGGAAGCTTTTGTCTTCCCTTTTCCTTTTCTAGAGGATTCTCTGGCCTTAGGTGCCATTGATGGTAGTGGAAAACAAAAAAGATTGTGCTTTGACCACACCAAACTTAAAATATTGCTCGTCCTCGAGCAATAGAAGAAAGAAGAGAAGAAGAAGAAGAAGAGAATATGGTAGAGAGGAAGAGATGTAGGTTCGACCTTGGTGAAGAAGAAGGGGTTGTGTTGTGTGAAAATGAAGTAGAATGGAAGGGTATATAGAGGGAGAAGGGAGAGTGAAGTTTCGGCCATATAGGGTGGGATTGGGTAGGAAAGAGAATTTGAATTTGGAAGGTAGGTGGGGTTTAT
>NC_029781.3:53846575-53847430 GCF_000817695.3 Arachis duranensis
GAGATTTAATGGAATCTCTATGGTCTCTATATGAGCCTCAGATTCCTTTGGATCCTTAATAGGAAATTCCTTCTTGCTTGAGGGACGTCCCAGGAGGTCTTCCTCACTAGGATTTTCGTCCTCCTCCTCCCTTGTGCATTCGGCGATATTGATTATATCAATGGCCTTGCACTCTCCTTTTGGATTCTCTTCTGTATTGCTTGGGAGAATACTGGGAGGAGTTTCTATGACTTTCTTACTCAGCTGGCCCACTTGTGCCTCCAGATTTCTAATGGAGGATCTTGTTTCACTCATGAAACTGAAAGTGGCCTTTGACAGATCAGAGACTAGATTGGCTAAATTAGAAGTGTTTTGTTCAGAATTCTGTGTCTGTTGCTGAGAAGATGATGGAAAAAGCTTGCTATTGCTTAGCCTATTGCATCCACCATTGTTAAAGCCTTGTTGAGGCTTTTGTTGATCCTTCCATGAGAAATTTGGATGATTTCTCCATGATGAGTTATAGGTGTTTCCATAAGGTTCACCCATGTAATTAACCTCTGCCATTGCAGGGTTCTCAGGATCATAAGCTTCTTCAGAAGCTGCCTCCTTAGTACTATTGGATGCATTTTTCCATCCATTCAGACTTTGAGAGATCATGTTGACTTGCTGAGTCAACACTTTGTTCTGAGCCAATATGGCATTCAGAGCATCAATTTCAAGAACTCTTTTCTTCTAGGGTATCCCATTATTCACGGAATTCCTCTCAGAAGTGTACATGAATTGGTTGTTTGCAACCATGTCAATGAGTTCTTGAGCCTCTTCAGGTATTTTCTTTAGGTGAATAGATCCACCTACAGAATGGTCCAATGACATTTT
>NC_029781.3:53847885-53849865 GCF_000817695.3 Arachis duranensis
ACAAGAAAAGAAAGAGAAATCCTCTATGTCACAGTATAGAGATTCCTTTATGTTAGTAGAAGAAGAAAGGGGAGAAGAATGCAGAAGAGGGGATTCGGATATTTAGATGGAGAGAGGTGAAGGGAAGTGTTAGTAATTAAATAATTAAATAGAATAAGAAAAGAGATGGAGAATTTCGAAAATAATTTTGAAAAAGTGGTTAGTGATTTTCGAAAATCAGAGATAAGATATAATTAAAATTCAAAACAATTAAAAAGAATTTTTGAAAAAGAGAGAAGTATTTTCGAAAATTAGGGAGGGATAGGTAGTTAGTTGGTTTTGAAAAAGATAGGAAACAAACAAAAAGTTAGTTAGTTGATTGAAAAAGATATTAAAATCAAATTTGAAAAAGATAAGAAGATAATAAGTTAGATAAGATATTTTGAAATCAAATTTTGAAAAAGATAAAATTTTTGAAAAAGATAAGATAAAGGATAAAAAGATTTAATTCAAAAATTTTAAAATTACTTACTTCACTAACAAGAAACTATAAGATAAGATTGTAGAACTTAAAGATTGAACCTTTCTTAACAAGAAAGTAACAAACTTCAAATTTTTGAATCAATCACATTACTTGTTAGCTAATTTTGAAAATATGATGTAAAAGATTAGAAAAAGATTTTGAAAATAATTTGAAAAAGAATTTTTGAAATTTTTGAAAAAATAAAAAAAAATGAAAAAGATATAATTTTTGAAAAAGATTTTGAAAAGATAAGATTTTTAAAATTGAAAATTTGACTTGACTTGTAAGAAACAACTAATTTTGAAAATTTTTTACTAAGTCAACTCAAATTTTCGAAAATTTGGAGAAAAATAAGGTAAAGATATTTTTTTTGAATTTTTTTGGATTTTTAATCATGAGAGAGAAAAACACAAAAATGACTCACAACATGAAAATTATGAATCAAAACTCATGATGCATGCAAGAACACTATGAATGTCAAGATGAACACCAAGAACACTTTGAAGATCATGATGAACATCAAGAACATAATTTTGAAAAATTTTTGATGCAAAGAAAACATGCAAGACACCAAAGTTAGAAATCTTTAATGCATGGACTCTAACAAACAAAAAATGCATATGAAAAACAACAAACAACACAAAACAAGAAAGCATCAAGATCAAACAAGAAGACTTGTCAAGAACAACTTGAAGATCATGAAGAACACTATGAATGCATGAAATTTTCGAAAAATGCAAGAAAAAAATTTTAAAGCATGCAATTGACACCAAACTTAAAAATTGACTCAAAACTCAAACAAGAAACACAAAATTTTTTTGATTTTTATGATTTTATAATTTTTTTTGTATTTTTATTAATTTTTTTCAAAAATATTCTTTGGAAAAACGAAAAAGAAAAGAAAAATTTTGAAAAAGATTTTTGAAAAGAAAATTACCTAATCTGAGCAACAAGTGAAGCAAGCTATGGTCACCTTGTAAATATCAGTTAAGCAGATTAAATTGGTTTATGATGAGTTCAAAAATTAATAATAAATAGAAAATAAAAAGGGATAGAAATACTTATGTAAATCAATAGTGAGAATTTCAGATAGGCGAGTGGAGATGCTAGAATCCTCTCGGATCTCTATTTTCTTATTACATTCATCCAATTCTTCTTACTCCTTTCCATGGCAAGCTGTATATAGGGCATCACCGTTGTCAATGGCTACATCCCATCCTTTCAGTGAAAATGGTCCTATGCTCTGTCACAGCACGGCTAATCATCTGTCGGTTCTCAATCAGGTTGGAATAGAATCTCTTGATTCTTTTGCGTCTGTCACTAACGCCCAGCCTTCAGGAGTTTGAAGCTCGTCACAGTCATTCAATCCCATAATCCTACTTGGAATACCATAGACAAGGTTTAGACTTTCCGGATTCTCATGAATGCCGCCATCAATTCTAGCTTATACCACGAAGATTCTGTTGGGGAATCTAAGA
>NC_029781.3:53850214-53859640 GCF_000817695.3 Arachis duranensis
TTCTTGGAGTTGAACGCCAAGTTATAACGTGTTTTGGGCGTTCAACTCCGGATCATGACGTGTTTCTGGCGTTTAACTCCACACAGCAGCATGTACTTGGTGTTCAACGCCAAGTTATGTCATCAATTTCCGAATAAAGTATAGACTATTATATATTGCTGGAAAGCTCTGGATATCTACTTTCCAACGCCGTTGAGAGCGTGCTATTTAAAGTTCTGTAGCTCCAGAAAATCCATTTCGAGTGCAGAGAGGTCAGATTCCAACAGCATCAGCAGTCCTTTGGTCAGCCTTTTTCAGAGTTTTGCTCAAGTCCCTCAATTTCAGCCAGAAATTACCTGAAATCACAGAAAAACACACAAACTCATAGTAAAGTCCAGAAATGTGAAGTTAACATAAAAACTAATGAAAACATCCCTAAAAGTAGCTTGAACTTACTAAAAACTACCTAAAAACAATGCCAAAAAGCGTATAAATTATCCGCTCATCAGTTTGCTAGTGATCTCAAATTGAAAAAGGCTAGGAATGGATCAAAGGAGTAAAAAAGAAAGCATGCAAAGTGGAGAAATCATGAAAAGCCAAAGGTTTGGGATACGTCCATGGACACGCACGCACACTAGACGCATAGACGTGGATCACGTAAAATCCCATGGGCGCGCACGCGTGCTGTACGCATACGCGTCAGTGCTGGCACGTGATTTTTTAAGTGAAATCATGCCCAGCGAATTTACAGAGGCTGTGGGGCCCAGTTTGGAATCAACTTTGGCGCCAAAATGCTTAAAAGGATCAAGGATTGAAGGGAAAGGCATCATTCAATACCATGCCATTCATTACACATAATTAGGACTTTAGATCTAGTTTTTAGAGTTAGTTTTTCTAGAGAGAGAAGCTCTATCTTCTCTCTAGAATTAGGATTAGGTTTAGGTTAGAATTTCTTAGATCTAGGTTTTAATCTTTGCTTTCATCTACTTCTACCTTTCAATTCTACATTTCTACTTCTTGTTCTTCTATTCTCTTGTTGCAAATTTCTTTATTTTGTTTTCATACTTTGTAGTTGATATACTCTTGTTCTTTTTATTTTCTTTTAATGTAATTTGAGGTAATTCCTGTTAATTGTGTTTTCCTTGATTGTTGTTGTTAATTCTTTGCAACTAATTGTTGTCAGGTTTCATTCTTGTTGTCAATTTACTATGCTTTCCTTTTATGCCTTCCAAGTGTTTGATGAAATGTTTGGAAGGATGTTAGAGTAGACTTTTATATTCTTGGCTTGAGATGGTAACTTAGGGATTCTTGAGTTACTAATATCCAAGTGATTGATGATTGATAGCCATTGACCCTAGCTCTCATTAATTCAATTAGTGAATAGTTAGGACCTATGGACTTGGATTGATATAGCTCATTTGACCTTCCTTTACTTGTTAGAAGATGATTTAATGGGATTGATCCTTGCAATTATCCTTGACCACCAAACCTTGCCAAGACCGTTTTATCATTTGATTTTCATTGCCATTTACTTTTCATGTTTCTTATCCAAAACCCCCAAAATATATGACTCATGACCAATGACAAGAACACTACCCTGCAAGTCCTTTGAGAAGACGACCCGAGGTTTAAATACTTCGGTTATTAGGATTATTAGGGGTTTGTACTTGTGACAAACAAATGTTTGTATGAAAGGATTATTGTCGGTTTAGAAACTATACTTGCAACGAGACTTCATTAGTGAAATTCTAGACCACACAAAAATTCAATCATCAAAATGGCGTCGTTGCCGGGGATTTGCAATTGTGTGCCTTGTTATTGGTTATTGTATATATGTGAATATTGTGAATATATGTGTCTTTTGTTTGTTTGTTAGCTTTTGTTAGCTTTAGGACTTTATTAGTTTTGTTTTTGTTTCCACTATAAATTCTCACCCATTTGGTTATGAGTTTGGTTCTAATTGTGTTGTAGAAAATGTGAACTTCAATGATAACATGTACAAAGGATAGAACCATCAAAGATGGGAGGAACCTCAAGAAAGTGATCACTCCTCTTGGCAACAACCTCCGGACACTTACAGGTATAACTCCCATCCTATGGCATGTCAATCCAATGGCTATGGTGAATCTTTTCATCACAATCATGCACCATGTAACAACCCTGATTTTCGAGTACGCGAGATCTTTTCTGAAAGTACGAATTTCTCCGGAAGATCAGTAAAGGGAACACCTCTGTTATATCATCAAGCATCTCAATCCTCATTATCATTATGTCATCCTTAAGCTAGAACCTCCTTTGAGGCAAGCTCGATAATGCAATCGCGAAGAACCTAGTTTTTGAACCGTATCGGTTGGCAGTTTTGATTCTGACTTTCGTAAATAGTCTCAGTTTGACGAACCGGACTCGATTCATGAGAGGATAGGGATAATAGTATAATAATATCATTATATTAGTATTAGAAAATTCTTGAATGATATTATAAGGTTACCTGGTCAGTTTTTGTTAAAAACAAAAAATCGGTTTAACCGGGTTTACGGTTTACTGGTGCAGCTCAGCATCAGCACTCTCTGATGAATTTAGCAATGCTAAGGCCTCATTATACATGTTCTATTCTCATAATAAATATGTTACTAGTGTCATTTATGCTAGTAGCTCAGAAAATAATTTTTAGAGATGTTTTTACGAGTGTTCCGATACACCTAGTTTTAGTAGTTGTACACTAGAGATATTTTAATATTATTTTAATCCACCTCCAAGCCAACCAATCACAACTCACCCTAAACCCCCAAAACCCCCAAGGCTGCCTCATTTGCTCATTGTGGCCGAAAATCACCAAGAGAAAAAGGCTACCCTGAGATATTTGTGTGATGATCTGCTGCGTGAAGGCAGTCAGATAGATGGTGGTGTGACCACTGAGAACGCTTTCCTGCGGTACAGATTTATATTTTGATTATGTAAGGCAGAGGGGTTATTTTCTGCTACAGAGTACCGTGACCACCTGTTCCATTTCTATAGTGGCAGAGGGTTATTTCCTGTATACAGAAGGTGTGTCGGCATACATCCCTGCAGTGGCAGATGTGTTATTTCCTGCGTGCATTGGACCCTGTGGTGGCAGAGGGGTTATTTCCTGTACACAGGGGTATAGCCAATAGGAAAGCCTTATCCAGACAGAGGTTGCTGGATAACGTCGGGAGCGGGTTAGTAACCGACAGATGAGCTCATTACCTGCACTAGGGCTAGACATGCATCATTCTTGTCTGCGCATTATTCTCTATTGCATTCCTTTTTGTGTGTGACCTATTTCTTTGTGTTTGTCTGCTTGTATGCTATTTCTATGTTTTATTATCTTGTATTCTTTTGTTTGTGTTCTGCTTTCTATCGTCTCTACTTTCTCTTTCTGTCTTTATCTTTCGTTTACTGCTTCGCTATATTCTATTATTCGTCTACTAATCGACCCCAAATAAATGAACGTAACTAATAACCCCGACCCTACTAAGAACTCCCCAGTTCTTACCCCTTCTCTCTCCCTTCCCCCTTCAGATGGAAGTAAGAGTACCTTACCGTAGTTTGTTGATGATGGTTCTGCAAAGAGGATTCTGCTATAGATAGTCTTCTGAGTCTAGGGTGAATATCGTTCTCTGTTTATATGTATATACTGTGAAACCAGCCAACGTCTACACCCTGTTCGTATGCACACTTTAACCTAAATCCTGTGTACGAGATTCCTATTGTGTGGCTACTTCATGAGGTACCAGAGAGACGTCCTGTGGAAAAGTCTGATCGTGCAGAGGAGTAGCAGATGATGTTCTATCTTTTGATGATGTTCCACCTGACTTGAGTTGTGAAGACTTAGAACATACTTTCCCTCGCTTTAGTAGTTTAGAGGGACTAGGTGAGTAGAGAGTCTAGGCTAGCCTAGGCCCCAGCTTAGGGACTTCTTGAACAGGTCAGGGCCTAGGATGTTGTATGTATATATACGTATATAGTTATTATCTAGCTATATCTAGGGGTGTTCTAACTAAAGGTCTATACTCTAACAAAGGCTGGATAAATGAATGTTGCTAGCTACTCGTGATGTATTTATGTGTGGTTGTTTATAAATGTTTTATCTGTTATTACTTGTGAATTGATTATGAGTGATTCTGTGTATTAATTCAAACGTTTCAAAAAAAATAAAAATACTTCACAAATTAACTACGTTTTTAACAACGAATCAGGCTCATATGATAAATAATAGATAATAATTAGGAAGACAAATTGGTAGCGCTCAGTTTCCGGTATGATCTAGACATATTGAAAATTGGGTCGTTACACACCACCACCATATGCCTATGAATTTTACCCTCAACATGATCCTTCACCATGCTCACAAGCCCCTTTTTACCAAGCACCTTCATATGATCCTTATCCACCATATGACCAATCACCCGTACCATATCCTGGTGGCTATTGTGAGCAAGAACCTTTAGAACCACCACGACCTTTTCATGATTACTACCAAGAGCCACCTCAATACACATCACCGCCACATTTTCACCAAGAAGAACCACCTTCCTACTATGAACCCTTTCTCCAAAATGATGAACCCTCCTATCCAAGCCAAGCCCTAATGGACAATTCTCTCACTTTGCTACTTCAAGGGCAAGCGGCCATGCAAAGGAATGCACTAGAGTTTGTGGCTAACTTGACCGAGGTAGTGCACACTTTAGCCTACCAATGCTTGAACACTTGAGGTACTTCTGTGACCACATGTGAAAGATCAAAAGAAAAGCAAAGTATGAAAGAGAGATTGGAAAGTACGATGGAGAGTGAGGAGTTAGATTTTGTATTAGAACAATTGAAGGAAGCCATGATTGTTGAAGAAGAGGAAGAAGTGGTTGAAGATTTAGGAGATGCAGAACCACCATGGGAATCTCAAGAACCTCTCTCCAAAAAGCTTAATATTGACGTTGAGGAGGGTATACAACCTCCAACATACATCATAATTGAAGGCTTTGAAGAAGTTAACCAAGAGGAAGATTCAATCATTGATGAATTCCTATCCAAAATGGAATCTTCTCCCATGGAAATCGACATTGAAGTCATTGAAGACAACTCACTATCAAGAAACATTGATGACCTTGTTGAAGACTATTCCAATGAATGTGAAGTTGATGTTGAAGTAGATTTCACACAACCTTCCAAGTTTGACTCAATTGATGATGAGGAGGACTTGGAAGAAGTCAACAAGCAAGAAGAATTTGAAGAAAGTTGTCAAAAGGTGGAAATCACTAAAGAAGAGCATAAGGGAGTATACCTCGCATTGTGTAAGAGTGGGAAAATCACCCTTCCTAAATCACCATCCAATACAATATTCATTAAGGTTGAACTCTCAAGACATAGGGACCATGATTGGATAAATGCTACTATGTATGGGTCTAGAAGGTAAACTTGGTGTGCTAAAGAGAATTCTATATGTCAACCCCGGATGGAAGAATCATGATGCTCAACTTGAAGATGGGTGTGAAAATAAGATATGGGATCCCGGATCGAAGCATGAAGACCAACTATGGGAGCTCATATCTTGGGTAGAACTTCACTCAAGCTTGGTGAAGATGGTTGGAATTTCCGTCAACCATTTGAGGAGCAAAGATCCTTGGAGATTCAAGGATGAGTACAAGCACAAGCCACCATGACATCTTTTTTGGATTTGATTAATAAGTAATTTGAGTTACCATTATAGGTAGTTTTCTCTTCATGTAGTTGTCTTAATAAATTGGATGTTGATTGCTTGTGGTGCAACCTTCCCATGCTTAGAGTTGAAAACCCTTCAAAAAAACCAAAAAGATTTCTTGTGATTTTGCCTTTGTGGGTATTTGGAGTTGTAGACAGTTTTAGGGAGATTTTAGGCTGTTTTTATTATTTCTGTTAAAAAAAATATGGGCAGGGACGCGTATGCACGTTGTACGCATACGCGTCGATGAGTGGATGCGGCCCCATACATTAATCCAGAGAGTTGGGTGACCCTGTGCTAACATTGGGCCCCTCGCACAAGCTGCAACCCACGCGGACGTGTACATGATGCGTACGCATAGATGCGTTGGTGCAAAATCGATACCAATGACCCGAGAGTTATGCCAACTCTGGCCCAACACTATGCCTCTAGCCCAACTCTCCAGGCACGCGGACGCATACATAACGCGTACGCATCCATGCGCACGTTCCCATCCACGCTCAAGCGCGCATGACGCCTCCGCGTGCATCCCATTTTTGCCCACCCACGCAGACGCGTACAGGACGCGCACGCGTGGATTCAAAATTATAACCCCCATTTATGCAAAAGCCCTAGCACCGCGTCCCTCAAACTCCTTCTCTCTAACGTTTCCTCTTCGTTCCACCCTCGACCCCCATAGCTCACCACCACTCTCCAAAGCCACCCTCGTCCGCTATTGTCCGGCGACCTCACAACTACTGCCGAACCACCACAAACCCTTTTTTTTTCTCTCTCCCTCTCTTTCTACCTCTCACTTTCACCCCGTGCCTCCAACCATAGCTCAGCCACGGCCACCTGTCACTGCCACCTCTCTCCCCTCTCGTCCCCCTCTTTTCTCTCTCCTCGCTAACCACTCCTCTGCTCAGACCTCTGTTCGTCGCCCTTCTCTGTCGTCACGCCTCTGCCCTGCGACTCTGCACCATCCTCCGTGCCACTGCGAGCTCAGTCGCTGCCACCAAATCTGAGTGGCACCACCTCTGTTCCTTTGCCTTCTCACATTTCCCAGTTCCCCCTCTGTTTTTCTGCTACCCTCCAGGTTCCCCCTGCTTCATTGCCTCTCTGTTTCACTTCCTTTTTGTTTAATTTTGCTAGTTAATTTTAGTTAGTTAGTTGAGTAATCTTGTTTGTTAGGTTAGATAGAGATGCATGCGGTTAGGTAGTTAGGATGTGGCTAGACAATTTTAGGCCTGATAATTGCTCCGTTCATGTTTTCTTTCTGAATGCTGCCTTGTTTGCTGAGTGATGGTTGATGTGTTGTTCTGTGTATATATTGCTAATGTTATGTGATAAACCACTATTTTATGGTTTATTGGTGCACGAAATTGCGATCTCAATGGCGCCAACAACTTGGTACACACAATTGTAATCTCAACACTTTTTCATAACTTCGCACAACTAACCAGCAAGTGCACTGGTTCGTCCAAGTAATAAACCTTACGTGAGCAAAGGTCGATCCCACGGAGATTGTCGGCTTGAAGCAAGCTATGGTCATCTTGTAAATCTCCATCAGGCAGATTCAAATAGTTATGGAGTTTTGATAAATTATAAGATAAATAAGCATAAAATAAAGATAGAGATACTTATGTAATTCATTGGTGGGAATTTCAGATAAGCGTATGGAGATGCGTTGTTCCTTCTGAATCTCTGCTTTCCTATTGCCTTTATCCAATCCTTCATACTCCTTTCTATGGCAAGCTGTATATTGGGTGTCACCGTTGTCAATGGCTACCTCCCATCTTCTCAGTGAAAATGGTCCTCTACGGTTTCTGTACGGCTAATCAACTGTCGGATTTCTCGTCTCGGATGAAAAATACCATGCACAGAGATCGTATGGCTAATCAGCTATTGGTTCTCGATCATGTAGGAATAAGATTTACTATCCTTTTGCGTCTGTCACCACGCCCTACAGTCGCGAGTTTGAAGCTCGTCACAGTCATCCCACCCCAGATCTTACTCGAAATACCACAGACAAGGTTTAAACTTTCCGGATCTCAAGAATGCTGCCAATGGATTCTAGCCTATACCACGAAGATTCAAATCTTGGATTCAGATGCCCCATTTTCAGAGGGGATTCGATGTGAATCGTTGTTTAGAAACCCAAGAGATATACATTCAAGCTTGTTTTCATGTAGAACAGAAGTGGTTGTTAATCACGCGTTCATAAGTGAGAATGGTGATGAGTGTCACATAATCATCACATTCATCATGTTCTTGTGTGTGAATGAATATCTTAGAATAAGAATAAGCATGAATTAAATAGAAGAACAATAGTACTTTGCATTAATACTTGAGGAACAACAGAGCTCCACACATTAATCTATGGTGTGTAGAAACTCCACCGTTGAAAATACACAAGTGATGAAGGTCCAGGCATGGCCGAATGGCGAGCCCCCAAAACGTGAACAAGAGATCAAAAGATGAGTACAATAGTAAAAAGTTCTATTTATACTAAACTAGTTACTAGGGTTACAAAAATAAGTAAATGATGCAGAAATCCACTTCTAGGACCCACTTAGTGTGTGCTTTGGCTGAGCATTGAAGCTTTCAGATGTAGAGGCCTTCTTTGGAGTTAAACGCCAGTTTGTAACTTGTTTCTGACGTTTGACTCTAGCTTGCAACTTGTTTCTGGCGTTTAACGCTAGAATAGGGCAGAAATATGGTGTTGAACGCCAGTTTGCGTAGTCTAAACTCGGGCAAAGTATGGACTATTATAAATTGCTGGTAAGCCCTGGATGTCTACTTTCCAAAACATCCATTTTGAGTGTAGGGAGGTCAGAATCCAACAGCATCAGTAGTCTTTTTCAGCCTCTGAATCAGATTTTTGCTCAGGTCCCTCAATTTCAGCCAGAAAATATCTAAAATCACAGAAAAATATACAAACTCATAGTAAAGTTCAGAAATTTGAATTGTGCTTAAAAACTAATAAAAATATACTAAAAAGTAACTAAATCATACTAAAAACTATATAAAGATAATGCCAAAAAGCGTATAAATTATCCGCTCATCACAATACCAAACTTAAATTGTTGCTTGTCCCCAAGCAACTGTAAACAAAATAGGATAAAAAGAAGAGAATATACAATGAATCTCACAATATCAATGAAACTTAGTCCCAATTAGATGAGCGGGGCTAGTAGCTTTTTGCATTGTAAAATCAGGAGCTCCTTCCTCCTAAATGGTAACTCTTCTAGCTGCCATGTTTTCTACACATAAAACAACCGAATCAGTAGAATCGGGGCTGGTTTCTTCCTCAGATTCACTTTCAGATCCGCCCTCAGAGCGGACTAACCTACGCTGTTCTCGCCTTATTCGTGAAATTGTTCTTTCAATTTCAGGATCGAATATTAGCAAGCGCGGATCAGGAAGTGAACGTGTCATTTAACGGAAGAAACATGCAGCTCATAGTAGCAAAATTAAATAAAATGCAAGTAAATAGATTCTAATTAATAAAATTAGCACTCTATTGCAACTCCTCGACAACGGCACCAAAAATTGATGGAGTGCAGAAGCTGATTAATTAAAAATTTATTTAAAGTGTTACGTTGCAAGTATAGTTCTTAACTCACCGAAAATCTTCCTATCAATTTAGAAATATGTCACAGAAAGTTTAAATTAAAATTACTGGGAGTTTTAAGTCCCAGGTCGTCTCCCAACGAGTTGCAAAAATGTGCTGTTTTATTAATCAGATATTCCAA
>NC_029781.3:53859795-53863717 GCF_000817695.3 Arachis duranensis
ATTAATTTATAATTAATAGTTGTTCTGTTTGGTTATCCCTTACTAGGTAAGGGAAAGTCAAACAAGTGGGAATGCCAGATCTGTTCACAAATTTCAACCCACTTAGTTCAAAGGGATTGGCGTCCGTGACAGGATAGCAATCCAACTTTTAACCCAATTACAAATTTTTCCTTCAATCCTTCCAACTCAAGAGTTCCTGATAATGACTCAAAAGGTTTCTAACACCATGTAAAAAGAAAAGAAGAAGAGGAAAGAAAAAGAATGATTTGAAAAGAAAAAGAAAAGAAAAAGAGAATAATAATATATATACATAATATAATAAGGATGATGGAAAAGAGAAAATTGAACATAAAAGTATATAATCCTTGCAGTAATTAATCATAAAAGTATTTGAATGACAAAATTGAACATAACAAAGAACATGGAAGAATAATACCAAGTTAAGAGAACAAACTAGAATGATGAAGTCTTGATGAGGAAATAACTCTTCTCAATGTTCCAATGCTAAGACCAATTGAAAATTAAAATCCTAAAAACTAGAGAGAAAAACCTAAGAGAGTGAAAAACTAGATCTAAAAATTACTCAATGAAAATGTCTCGTTGTTTCTGCATATTCTCTTACTCTAGTCTGCTGTTCCGGGCCGAAAACTGGGCCAAAATAGTGTCCAAAATCGCTGGTTTTGGATTCTGCAGATTATGCAGATCGCGCATGTCACGCGATCGCGTCGTCCATGCGGACGCGTCACTTGCGCTTTTCCTCTTCACGCGTTCGCGTTGTCCACGCTACCGCGTCGCTTGTGCTTTCCAATCCGCGCGGCCGCGCAAGCCATGCGGCCGTGTCACTGCGATTTGCACTCCTTCGCGCGGTCGCGTGAGCCATGCGACCGCGTCACTTTTCGCTGGTTATCTCCTCAAATTCTTGTGTTCCTCCCATTTTTGTTATCTTCCTCTCCAATCTCCGTCTCGATCATGCCCTATAAAGCGTGAAACGCTTGACACACAGATTACGGCATCGAATGGAATAAAGTTGAATTAAAATTAAATAATTAAAGTCTCTAGGAAGCAATTTTCAAACATGTAATAAATTCAGGAAGGAAATCTAAATGCATGCTAAATTGATGAATAAGTGGGTAAGGATCACGACAAAACCACACAATTAAACACAATATAAACTATAAAATAGTGATTTATCAACCTCCCCACACTTAAACATTAGCATGTTCTCATGCTAAATTGAAGGAGACAAGGAAATAAGTATGAACATGTAGAAACTCATGAAATGCAATGCAATCCTACATATATAAATAAATGCAACTATATGATTATTATCAACTTGATCAAAAGTAAATAAGCCCTTCAAAACAATTACAAATCAAATTCCACTAATTCTATCATCATATAATAAAACCGATAAAAGTGCAAGAAGATAGCTTATGAAGGCCGGAAACATGAAAATTCAAGCATTGAACCCTCACTGATAATGTATGCACGCTCTAATCTCTAGTGTATAGGGTAATCACTCTATTCTTCTCTAGTCATGCTTTCTAACTTTTTTTTTTCTCCTAACCAATCAACAATAGTTAATATACCAATGCAAACATCATGAGGTCTTTTCAGGGTTGTAATGGGGCCAAGGTGCAGCTAAGGATATACATATGGCTAAGTGAGCTTTATAAATTGAATCTTTAATTAACCTAAGCTCTCACCTAATATACATATATTCTATATACTTTTAAATTCATGTCTAGCTACCCATAATTCCCTTTTTCAACCCATACTCATGTTTCAACCTTGTATTTTAATTTTATCATATGTGCATTGATCTTTGAATTCTGAATTTAACATTGGGGTAATTTTGTCCCCTTATTTATTGATTTTTTTATTTTTTTATTTATTTATTTATTTTTGAATAAAGCTTATCAATGCACATAGATTTTTCATTCTTATATTTTCACATGAGTGGGTATCCAAATTTCCTTTAAATTTTCATGACACATTCCCTTAACAACTTTTGTTCCCACAATTTCCCATACTTAACTAGCACACACAATTCTATCTTAAGCTAACCAAATATTCAATTCGGGATATGCAATTGTTTTTCAGCTTAAGGTTAGTAATGTGGTAAAATATAGAACAAATGGGGTTTTAAAGGTTCGAAGTGGTTAACAAGGGTAATTGAAAAGGGTAGGCTTGATTTGGATAAGTGAGTTTAAACAAATAATGGCCTCAATCATGTGCAAGCATGTAAATATAATAAATATTGGACATATAAGATAAAACAAAATATAGATTACAATCATAGAGAAGTAAACACACAAGAATAAAATAATTATGGTTAAATAATGTAACCATACATAAAGGCTCAAATCTTTCACAGGTTGTGTGTTCTATAGCTCAAACATCATGTTCCAAATACAACTCAAGCAGCTTTATCATAAAAATTTTGAAAAATTAGTGAAATTTTGTTCCAGAGATAGATTTTTAAAAGAAACTTATTGTCTTTTCAATCAAGTAGAACATGCATGCAACTATCCTAACCTATGCAATTTATTCTATTCTATAAAAGAAAGAAAAATCTAACTAAAATATCCTATTTATTGGTGTCAGAGAAGAGAATTTACCTCCGGAAGTCAGGTACTGACCGACCTCCCCACACTTAAGGCTTTGCACTGTCCTCGGTGCCATCTGTCAGGAACAGAGGTGGGCTGGTGGTAGTATCTCCACAGTTGGGATCATCAAGGCTCCCAGTGCTGGTAAAAGTAGTGGAGTCTGGGGTGTCTGAGTCTCTGAAGCGTCCCTTGAGTAGCTCCTTGAGGTGTTTGAATCGGCGCTCGTTACCGCGCTCTCTCATCTTCGCTTTCTGTTCATGCCGATCCAACTTTTCAAGTATTTGCTGGAGCAATTTCTCAGTGGTAGATGCTTGTGGTGTTGAAGAAGGAATATCTTCAACCGGCTCAGTAGGTTGGCTTGTAGTGGCTGCTGAAAATCTGAGGTATTTCCCGTTAGGGACATATTGATCATCCCGTGGAAGCATGGCTTTGGTGTCCCCAGCTCTGCAGGAGACTCCGGCTGCTGAGACAAGATTTGAGACCAAGGCAGGGAAAGGTAAGTTGCCCGCGATTTGTACATGCTCCATCGCATGCCGGATGTGTCTTGAGAGATCCAGAGGTTGGTCTGTAAGGATGCACCATAGTAGAACAGCCATGTCCACAGTGAAGGAGGACTTATGAGTGCTTGGAAAGACGTAATGGGACATAATCTGTGCCCATACGTGAGCCTCCAAGGTAAGTGCAGAAGCCAAGATTCACTTAGGGCGGTTGCGGTGGTATACATAGATCCAACGGCTGCCAGGTAAAGCGATGACTCCGAGAACGGAGTCCCAGTCAAATTGGTATTTCTGGCGCTGAAAGGTGGCTTCTTGAAAAGCGTCCAATCCTGCTGGAATATGGGGAAGACTCAGAACTTGCTGAATGGCCTCTTCTGTAATGGGAACTTGCTTCTGCCGTACATAAACAGACTGCAGGGTCGGTATGTAGAAGTTGGAGTAGAACTCAACTACCCAAGAAAGATTGACCTGCCTTGGCTGTCTCCATAGGAAACCCCATTGTCTTCGCTCAATTTGCGGCTCAACAAAGGTGGCAATATTGGACGGGAGGATAAGAAGGTATTCATTGTTATAGTTCCTTTCTGCTAGGATAGGGAACATCTGCTCACAGTAGCGATTGGGAAATCGCGCAGTGTCCTTTGCTGGAAAGGCTTTCTCTTTGTCATCAACCTTTATTATCCTCTTAACTCGTTTTGTTGAGGGCTTGACTGCGGTTGAAGAAGGCTCTGCCACTAATGCTCTTTTAGTGCCTCTTCTTGCTGGTGGTTTGGAAGTAGCTTTCTCTTTTCCTTTCTTGGTGGCCATCCTGAAAGAAGG
>NC_029781.3:53865626-53866599 GCF_000817695.3 Arachis duranensis
GGGGATTGGTTTTCGATTGACAATTCTCAAATTGGAAGTTAACTAGATTGAGCATTTTTCTTGTTTTGTTAATTCCGTTCAAGTTACTTGTTTAATTTTAATTTCTGCACTCTGTTACTTGTTTTCTTTCTTTATGCCTTTAAATTCAAGCAACTAACTCACTGACCCACTAACTATTTGAATTAATTCCTCAACTGCTCTAACCATACTCTTCCATTAACCAAGAGTATTTCACTTGTTTGTTGCCTGTGCTGTGTTCTTGTATGACAGGTAGGAGAGGAGAGACATCAACTCCTCCATATACCGAACCAGAGAGGACCCTTCATAAACTTAGAAGGGAAGCAAGAGGGAAGAGAGTACTGAGAGAAGAAAAATCTGAAGGAGAATCTGAGGACAATTTTGAGGAGGCTCTAGATCTCAACATGGATAGAGAAGTTCACAACCATGAGAGAGCTGATGGAAACAATGCCATTCCCGAGAGGAGGGTTCTTGGTTCATACATAAACCCAACATCTGAGAATTGTGGTAGCAGCATTCAGAAACCACCCATTCAGGCCAACAATTTTAAACTCAAACCACAGCTAATATCACTGGTGGAGAATCATTGTTCATTTGGTGGGAGTGCTAATGAAGATCCAAACCAACATCTCACAAAATTCTTGAGAATTTGCGGCACTGTGAAGTCCAATGGAGTCCAGGAAGATGCCTATAAACTGCTCTTGTTCCCATTTTCACTTAGGGACAAGGCAACTAAGTGGCTGGAATCATTCCCAAGGGGGAGCCTAACAACCTGGGATGAGGTGGAAAGCAAGTTTCTGGCACGTTTTTACCCCCCACAAAAGGTCAATAGGCTTCGATCTGAGGTTCAGACTTTTAGACAACAAGATGGTGAAACTCTCTACGAGGCATGGGAGAGATTCAAAGAATTGACAAGGAAATGCCCACCTGACATGTTCCCTGATTGGGTGCAATT
>NC_029781.3:53867213-53867712 GCF_000817695.3 Arachis duranensis
ACTTACAACCCAGGCTGGAAAAACCACCCAAACTTTGGGTGGGGAAACCAGCAAACCTAACCACAAAACCACAAACCTTACAACCCCAACCAACATAACAATTTCACATACCAAAACTCCAACCAAAGATCATACCAAGCCACACAAAACACTTACTCCCAACCACCATATCATGGCAAAAATAATCAACCTGCCCAACCTAATCCGAACCAACAATTTCAAGATCAATTAAACAGGATAGAAGGAATGCTTGCAAACATGGGTCAGGACATAAGTGAGTTGAAAAGCTTTAGGGATGATGTGAGATCTACCTTAAGGAACCATGGTGAAAATCTCAAGAGGATGGAGTCTCGAGTAGGAGAGCTATCTCAACAGGCCCCCAAGTCAACTGCAGTGTTCCCTAGTGACACAGAAAAGAATCCTAAAGGGGAACAAAAGGGAGTGAGATGGAAAGAATGCAAGGCTATCACCATATTGAAGGAAGTCTCAGAAGAAGAAG
>NC_029781.3:53870082-53874188 GCF_000817695.3 Arachis duranensis
GAAAAACAAAAGAAAAAAAAAAGAAAAATAATATGGAAAAGAAAAAGAAAAAAATAGAAAAAGAAGAAAAAGAAAGTAAAAAAAAGGGGACAAAATGCCCCAAAGCAAAGTATAGCTCAATAAAATCAATGCATGAGTGTTATGAAATGAAAAGAAATTACATGAGTATGTGAAAAAGTGAAAAATGGGTAGTTAGGTTAGAACTTAATTGTATAGGATGTCATAGGTTAGGTGGGAAGTTTAAGCTTATCAAAGATTCAATTTTCAAACTCACTTAACCAAATATGCATCCTACCTTGACCCTAGCCCCATTACAACCTAAAGAAAAGACCTCATGATATTTGTATGCATGCATGAAATATATGTCAATTGTTAGAAGAAAAAAACAAATCTTAGAAAGCATGATTAGGGGCGAACTGAGTGAATCAACCCCAAACACCGAGCGACCAGAGTGCAAACACTTCCGGTGAGGGTTCGATGCTCAATCCTTTGATTCCCGGCTCTCGCAAGCATTCCTCATGCAAGGTTGTATGTATTGCATTTGATACTTAGAAATTGGCAAGTCCTATGCATTGACCACCATCGTGCCCCATGTGCTAGCATATATCATAAGAAAGCTGATTTGTTCCTAACCAAGTAGATAACAGCACTAGTCGTAGCTGCATGCATATAGGTAGGTTGCATTTCGTGAGTCCTATACATTTGTGACCCCTCGGTCTTCTGTGTTTCTTTGCATTTTCCTAAGCATGAGGACATGCTAGAATCTAAGTGTGGGGAGGTTGACAAACCCCATTTTGAGGGTTTGTCTTGTGCTAATTTCAAAAGGGATATCAATGATTTCACACATTTTCTGCATGAAAATATAAGGATTTGCATTCTTTTCCTAGTTTTGCCTCATAAAAGAAAACATGCTTATTTTGCACTAAAATAGACACATTTCTAATCTCTCCTTGATGCCATTCGATGCCGTGACTCGTGTGCTAAGTGGTTTCAGGACATAGACTAGGAATGGACAGGAAAAGATAAGGGAGAAGGGTGCAAGGAAAGGAAGCATGAGAATTGAAGCTTTGGAAATTTCTGCATGGGCGCGTGCGCGCACCTGACGCGCCCGCGCGGATGAGAGCAATGTGAAGCCGAAGCTAAGAGCCAAGCCACGAGCCGACTAGAGTAGCAGCTAAGCCAGGATCTTCATGGACGCGTACGCGTACACTCCGCTTCCGCGCATACTCCAGAACCGCAAGGTACGCGTGCGCGCCGATGTTCGAAAATGATTTTTTTAAAGTCACGTGACTTAGGCGTGGAGTTGGTTGGAGATCCCAACTTTTGAGGAGTGCTTTGGCGGGAAAAGACTTAAGAGGACCAAAGGGGCAAAGGTTGAGGACACTTAGTTCATTTTTAGTTTTTTGGAGATATTTTGGGTTAGTTACATTGTTAGAGAGAGAAACTCCAATCTCTCTCTAGGATTTCATCAACTTCTCTCAAGCTTTCATTAGGGTCCTTTCTCATCAAAGTTCTGAATTTTTACTCAATTTTGGTGAGATCCATTGCACTTTCACTTCACTTTACTCATGTAATAGATTTTCCCTTCCAAATTCAAGTTGTAATTGTTGACAATCCTTGGATCTAGGATTCAATTCTATGGTTTTTAGATCCCAGTGATATCTTGAGATTTTGATTCTCATTGTTGTTCCTTGATACTTGTTGCTAATTTCTTGTGTTGCAATAGTTCTAATTTTACTTTTCTCTTCATTTCACCATGACTTTCCTTCTTGCTCACTACATGTTTGATAAAATGTCAATACTAGCTATGGAGTAGAATTTTTGTACTTGGCATAGGGTTTGGATATTGGGAGGAATTGAATAGTCATCTCAATAGTTGATTGATAGTTAGGAATTGCCAATTGACTTGGAGTGCACTAAAGCTAGATTCCCCTAAGGTGAAGCTAGGACTTGTGACTCAAGTTGATTGTTTCCATTTGATTTTCCTCTACACTTAGGGGATAACTAAATGAAGCAAAGCCTACTAGTTGTCAACATTGAATGAGCTATGAGGATAGAATTTCCAATGCCAACCCTAAGTCAAGTCCTTTTGATAATTGATTGTTTATTTCTCATTACTTGCTAAATTCTTCAAAGAACTCAACAAGGCTTACTAAAGCAATAAGATGCATACTTTGGCAATTCCAAGGGAGAACGACTCGGGAGATTTATACTCTCGGATATAGATTGTAGTTTTGTTTGATGATGGATTTCGCGTTGGTTTAGACTATACTACGATTGATCACTGATAAATTCTACACCAACAAAAATTCATTTGTCAAAATGGCGCCGTTGCCGGGGAATTTGCTTTGTGTGCCATGTTATTGTTTGGATTAAGCATGTATAGATGTACATAGTTGCATTCCATTGTGAATTGTTCAAGTAACTAACCCCTCATTCATTACAATGAATTCCATTTTCCCTTCATTGCATGACGCGTTCACAACCGAATGCGAGCTTAGTCCCTTTTGATCCGGAAATAGAACGAACTTTGCTTCATATTAGACAAGCTCGGAGGCGGCTTAAGTTTGGAAAAGGGGAAGAGGTTTTCACCACCTCAACCACCTTACTAGAAGTGAACATTGAACCGTCACTCAAAGAAGGCATTAATTCTACTCCCACCAATCTCACTAACGAATCTTCTTTTGTTTTAGGTACCAATACCATGGATGCTCCGAGGAGAGTTACCATCAAGGAAGCGGGTGCACCGGATTATGTCCTTCAACCCCTTCACGTAACTCACCCCAACTTGAATGCTAACTTTGAATTGAAGACCGCTTTGATCAACCTCCTACCTATGTTTCATGGGCTTCCCGCACAAGATCCTATTCGACATCTCAAGGACTTCCATCGCATATGTTCAACTACTAGACGTGAAGGGTCCGATGAAGTTGCTATATGGTTGTTTGCTTTCCCTTTCTCTCTTGAAGACAAGGCTAAAGAATGGTTCTACACCCTCTCTAGTGAAGTTACCTCCGATTGGGACTTGCTTAGAAGGGGATTCTTGGATAAATTCCTACCCCCGGAAAAGATGGATAGGTTAAGGAAGGAAATGTCTTGTATTGTGCAAGGTGAGACGGAACCACTCTATGAGTATTGGGAACGGTTTCGCAAACTAATAGATGCATGCCCCAATCACATGCTTGACACTCAAGTATTGCTTGGATACATATGTCAAGGGATGCGAGAGCAAGATAGAACCCTCTTGGACACTTCTAGCAATGGTTCTTTGTCCAAGTATAAAACTGCGGAGGAGGCATGGCAACTTATTATTGACTTGGCCGAATCCAATCAACATGTGAGGCGAAGAGTCAACCGTCCAAGGACCGTGAATGAGGTATCAACTAGTAGTGAAACCACCGCTCTAACTCAATCCTTGAATGAGATGACATCCATCTTGAAGCAACTCCAATTGAACCAACAACAACCACAACCTCAATCATACCAACAACACCCTCCACCACCTCAACAACACAACCAACAATTGGTCCCTCAAAAAGTATGTGGCATTTGCTCTTGCTACTCTCACTACACGGATGAGTGCCCAAGCCTTCAAGAAGACAATACCTTGGCGGCTACCCACAATTTCTATGATCGCCCCAATCAAGGATACTACCAAGGCGGTAATCCTAACCAAGGGTACTCTTATCAAGGAGGAGGAAGCCACAACCAAGGAAGTGGACACAATAATCAAAATTGGAGAGACAACCATCAACAAGGGAATAGGGACAACAACAACAATAATGGAGGAGGTCAAAGATGGGGTAACTTCTACACAACTTCGCACAACTAACCAGCAAGTGCACTGGGTCGTCCAAGTAATAAACCTTACGCGAGTAAGGGTCGATCCCACGGAGATTGTTAGTATTGAAGCAAGCTATGATCATCTTGTAAATCTTAGTCAGGCAAACTCAAATTTATAATGGTGATGAACGAAAATAACATAGAGATAAAGATAGAGATACTTATGTAATTCATTGGTAGGAACTTCAGATAAGCGCATGAAGATGCCTTCCCTTCCGTCTCTCTGCTTTCCTACTGTCTTCATCCAATCCTTCTTACTCCTT
>NC_029781.3:53877104-53878024 GCF_000817695.3 Arachis duranensis
TTTGCCTTCCCTTTCCTCTTTCTAGAGGTTTCTCCGGCCTTGGATGCCATAATGGTTATGGAAAAATGAGAAAGCAACACTTTTACCACACCAAACTTAAAATGTTTGCTCGTCCTCGAGCAAAAGAAGAAAGAAGAGAGTAGAAGAAGAAGAAATGAGGAAGAGGGAGATGATGGTGTGTTCGGCCAAAGAGGGGGAGAAGTGGTGTTTAGGTTGTGTGAAAATGAAGGGATGAAGAAGGGTATATATAGGAGAGAGGGGGGTAATGGTTCGGCCATTATGGGTGGGTTTGGGAGGGAAAGTGGTTTGAATTTGAAGGGTGAGGTTGGTGGGGATTTATGAAGGATGGATGTGAGTGGTGAAGAGAAAGATGGGAGTTGATAGGTGAGGGGTTTTTTGGGGAAGAGGTGTTGAGGTGATTGGTGAATGGGGGAAGAAGAGAGAGAGTGGTGGTGGGTTGGAACCCTAGTTTTCTCTGAGCCACGAGAAACTAAACCTCCTCTATTATGGTTGATGACAAGTCATCATATACCCATTTTTCAAGCTAATTTCACTTGTTTTGTTAGCATTTATGCACTTTCTTGCATCTTAAGTAAGTGATTTGGAGTGAAAATGCATAACTTCTCTAAATCAAGCAACCACCATGGAATTTATGTTAAATCATGAGGTTTAAGCTAATTTAAATTGAATTTTAATGGAGTTATAAGCCTCTTGAATTTAGTGATACTTTGAGTGGTTGTTTGGTTTATTGTAGGTGAAGAAAAGAAAAGAAAATGAAAAGCGTGGCCTAAGAAGCGTAACACAAGAAAAGGAAAGCGTGGCCAAAGAGGAGAGAAGCATGCCGCAACTAATGGGGGAAGCAACATTGCCCTCCACAAGGGCAGAATGCCCTCTAGGAGAGCAACATAGGTGACCAAGCA
>NC_029781.3:53878124-53879035 GCF_000817695.3 Arachis duranensis
CAATGGAATCTCTATGGTCTCATCTTGAGCCTCAGATTCCCATGGTTCCTCATTGGGGAACTCATTGGAGGCCAGTGGATGCCCAGTGAGGCCTTCCTCAGTGGCGTTCACTGCCTCTTCTCCCTCCCAGGATTTGGCCAAGTTGATGGCTTTGCACTCTCCTTTTGGATTTTCTTCTGTATTGCTTGGGAGAGTACTTGGAGGGAGTTCAGTAATTTTCTTGCTCAGCTGACCCACTTGTCCTTCTAAGTTTCTAATGGAAGACCTAGTTTCAGTCATGAAACTTTGAGTGGTTTTGATTAGATCAGAGACCATGGTTGCTAAGTCAGAGGTATTCTGCTTAGAGCTCTCTGTCTGTTGCTGAGAAGATGATGGAAAAGGCTTGCTATTGCTAAACCTGTTCCTTCCACCATTATTGTTATTGAAACCTTGTTGAGGTCTCTATTGATCCTTCCATGAAATATTTGGATGATTCCTCCATGAAGGATTGTAGGTGTTTCCATAGGGTTCTCCCATGTAATTCACCTCTTCCATTGAAGGGTTCTCAGGATCATAAGCTTCTTCCTCAGATGAAGCTTCCTTAGTACTGCTTGGTGCATTTTGCATTCCAGACAGACTTTGAGAAATCAAATTGACTTGTTGAGTCAATATTTTGTTCTGAGCCAATATGGCATTCAGAGTGTCAATCTCAAGAACACCTTTCTTCTGACTAGTCCCATTGTTCACAGGACTTCTTTCAGAAGTGTACATGAATTGGTTATTTGCAACCATTTCAATCAGTTCTTGAGCTTCAGTAGGCGTCTTCTTCAGATGAAGAGATCCTCCAGAAGAGCTATCCAAAGACATCTTGGACAATTCAGAGAGACCATCATAGAAAATACATATGATGCTCCATTCAGAAAGCATGTAAG
>NC_029781.3:53882231-53884469 GCF_000817695.3 Arachis duranensis
CAAGATAGAACTCTCTTGGACACCTCTAGCAATGGTTCTTTGTCTAAATATAAAACAGCGGAGGAGGCATGGCAACTTATCATTGACTTAGCCGAATCCAATCAACATATGAGACGAAGAGTCAACCGCCCGAGAACCGTGAATGAGGTATCAACTAGTAGTGAAACCACCGCTCTAACTCAATCCTTGAGCGAAATGATCCATCTTGAGGCAACTCCAATTGAACCAACAACAACCACAACAACCTCAATCATACCAACAACAACCCCCACCCCCTCAACAACACAATCAACAATTGGTCCCTCAAAAAGTGTGTGGCATTTGTTCTTGCTATTCCCACTACACGGATGAGTGCCCAAGCCTTCAAGAAGATAACACTTTGGCGGCTACCCATAATTTCTATGACCGCCCAAATCAAGGGTACTACCAAGGCAATCCTAACCAAGGGCACCCTTATCAAGGAGGAAGCTACAATCAAGGGAGTGGGAATCACAATCAAAATTGGAGAGATCATCATCAACAAGGGAATAGGGACAACAACAACAATGGAGGAGGTCAAAGATGGGGTAACAATTCACAAAACTTTTCACAAAACCGACCATACAACTCACAAAACCAATCATACAATCAACAAAACCCACAAAGAAACTACCAAACATATCAACCACCACATCAGAGACCACCACCCAACCAATCACAAGCTCCTCAACTCACATACGCAACCATTCCCTCCAACCAAGATGAAACACTCCGAACCATTATCCAAGGCCAAAAGGAACTGCAAAACACACTTGCTTCCGGTCTCACCGGTCTCACCTCTACACTACAAGCTCTTCTTGCACGCATGGATACACCGTCAACGTCCACTCCTCAACCCCCAATCCAAAGCGTCATTCCCTCTCAACCTCAACCAAATCCAAAGGGAGGCATCAATGCCATCACCCTTAGATCCGGTACGCAACTAAAAGGGAAGGAAGCAAAGGATTCAAGCCCTATCACAACCGCTCAAGAAGAGGAGAGAGTAAATATAGAAGAAGTAGTGGAAGAAGAGACACCACAAGCCATAATTGAGGATGAGATCCAACCAACAAGAGAGACAACCAAGGCCAAAAGGACCTTGGAAGAGGAAGTTGCTCAACCACTCCCATTCCCAACACTTGCAAAGAAAGCTAAAAAGCGCATAGAATTTGACCCCAAAATGGTGGAAGTATTCAAGAAAGTTGAGGTAACCATCCCCCTCCTCGATGCTATCCATCAAGTTCCTAGATATGCTAAATTTCTCAAAGACTTATGCATACATAAGGACAGAATTCTTGAATTGGAAACCATTCCATTGGGGAGTACTATTTCCGCTTTAATGGGAACACTACCCAAGAAGTGTGATGATCCGGGTCCTTGTATGGTTACTTGCACAATCAATGGAGTTCACTTCAAAGATTGCATGTGTGACCTTGGAGCATGTGTTAGCATCATGCCACTATCCGTCTACCGGTTATTGAACTTGCCACAACTAAAAAGGTCAACGGCAAGATTTGTCTTAGCGGACAAGAGCATAATAACCGTAGCGGGTGTTGCGGAAGATGTATTGGTGAACATAAAAGGGTTGATATTCCCCATTGACTTCTATGTCCTTGAAATGCCATCAAGCGAAACCGAGAGAGCATCGTCTATCTTACTTGGAAGACCATTCTTGAGAACTTCTAGATTTAAACTTGATGCTTACTCGGGGAATTACTCATTTGAAATAGACGGGAGAATTGTAAGCTTTAGCCTAGAGGAAGCAATGAGGCATCCACCGGAGAACCACTCTTTGTTTCAGTGTGACCCAATCGACAACATAGTGGACGAAGTGCATTTAGCAAAGTTAGATGAGAAGCATATGGGTGAAGAAGCAAATGAAAAGTCAAGCGAACTAAACACCACACATCATGCAACTCATCCGGAAACTCAAACCTCAAAGGAAAATAAAAAGATGGAATTGAAGCCACTACCACCTCATTTAAGGTACTCATACCTTGATGAAGCCCAAGAGCTACCCGTGATAATAGCCCAAGAGCTAACTCCTCAACAAGAAGAGAAATTGCTTAATGTGTTGAGAAGAAACAAAAAGGCAATCGGATGGAGTTTGGCGGATCTAGTGGGAATAAGCCCCAAAGTATGCGAGCACCGCATATTCCTTGAAGAAGGAGCAAGACCGGTCCGGCAACCTCAAAGGAGACTCAATCCTACCATCCTTGA
>NC_029781.3:53885376-53897506 GCF_000817695.3 Arachis duranensis
TTGTTGGCCAAAAAGGAATCAAAACCGAGATTAATTCGTTGGGTGCTTTTGTTACAAGAATTTGATTTGGAGATCAAAGATAGGAGTGGTTCCCAAAATCTAGTGGCGGACCATTTAAGCCGCCTTAAACACACAAAGGGCGACACCACTCCCATCAATGACTCCTTTCCTTTAGATACCTTGCACGCAATCTCGGAAGTGGTTCCTTGGTATGCCCCAATAGCAAACTATTTGGTTTCACACACTTTCCCTCCCAATCTTGACAAAAACAAAAAGGATAAGCTGAAAAGCGAATCCAAATACTATATTTGGGATGATCCCTATTTGTGGAGGTGCGGAGCGGACCAAATAGTGCGACGGTGCATACCCCAAACCGAATTCCAAGCAAGCTTGGAATTCGCTTGCCATTCTTCCGAAGGCGGTGGCCACTACGGCCCCCAAAGAACGGCAAGAAAGGTCCTTGATTGTGGATTTTGGTGGCCAACCCTTCTCAAAGACTCTTCTTTCCATTGCAAATCTTGTCCCCAATGTATGAGGTTTGGAGATATTTCCAAGAAGGACGAAATCCCCCAACAAAATATGCTTTTTTGTGAAATTTTTGATGTATGGGGAATCGACTTCATGGGACCATTCCCAAACTCCAATGGCTTCCTCTACATCTTGTTAGCCTTCGATTATGTGTCAAAATGGGTGGAGGCAATCCCCACCCGAACGGATGACGCTAATGTGGTGTATTCTTTTGTGAGGAATAATATCATTTGCCGTTTTGGTGCCCCAAGAGCAATCATAAGTGACCAAGGATCACACTTTTGCAATAAAAAAATAGACGGCCTCATGAGAAAATATGGCATCATCCACAAAGTCGCCACGGCTTACCATCCTCAAACAAACGGCCAAGCCGAAGTCTCAAACCGGGAAATCAAGCATGTTTTGGAAAGGGTTGTGAAGCCGAATAGGAAAGATTGGAGCACTAAACTCTCCGATGCACTTTGGGCGTATCGGACGGCCTACAAGACACCGATCGGCATGAGCCCCTTCCGGCTTGTATATGGTAAAGCATGCCACTTACCGGTGGAGATTGAACACAAAGCATATTGGGCCGTAAAGGAGTGTAATATGAACTTGGGTGGAGCCGGCATAGAAAGAAAGCTTCAATTGGCGGAATTGGAATGTTTGAGACAAGAAGCCTACGACAATGCTAGACTCTACAAGGAAAAATTGAAAGCCATCCATGACAAAAACATTAGGAGAAAAGAGTTCCAACCCGGTGACTTAGTACTTCTCTACAATTCAAGGTTGAGACTATTACCCGGAAAGCTAAGATCAAGGTGGGATGGACCTTACCAAGTGGAGAAAGTAGAACCTTATGGGGTCTACCACCTGCGCCACCCAACAAGCCCGGATATCTTCAAGGTAAACGGTCACCGTCTCAAATTGTATCATGGTGAGCAAAGAAAGAACTCCAAGGAGATTGAAGTGTTCCTCTTGAGGGATGCAAATCTTGAACAAGCACAATGAGCCACTGAAAGTCCAACTTAAGGACGTTAAACAAAAGTGCTAGGTGGGAGACACCCCACCATGGTGAGATATATCTTTTTGCCCTTTTTGTATATATTTCTTGCACTCTTCTTTGGTTTATGATTTCTTAGCTTTTGAATTGTTTAGTTAGATTTGATTGATGTTACCCTGGACCAATCGTTTGAGTCATTGCTGATTTGCCAAGTAAAATGCCCTGTTATAGTGCTTAGGCAGCTGTGTGGAAAAGGGGAAGTTGAAATGTCAAAAGTGGTATAGATACATGCACAATTAGGAAAAGCAACCCCATCTGCGCGTGCGCGCACCTGGCGCGTACGCGTCCTCAAAGCACTCAAAGGTCACCCACGCGGACGCGCACCGTGCGCGGACGCGTGGATCGCAAATAACAGCCCTCCATACATTTACCTGAGAGTTGCGCCCACACCATGCCAGGACCATGCCTAAAGCACAAGAATCTCGCGCGCCCGCGCGCGTGGCGCGTCCGCGCACTTGGGCAAAGTCTGTCGATCGACGCGCAAGCGTACTGTGCGCGTCCGCGCCGATTGCCCTGCTGCAATCCTGGTACATGTTCCAGAGAGTTAGGCTGCTCTCAGGCCTCTACCAAGCCACAAGCCCAAAACCTTGACCGCGTGCGCGCACTGGACGCGCACGCGCCCATACAATGTGAGCACAGGACGCGCGCCCGCGCCATTGCCGCGTACGCGCCCTTTGCTCCTGCACTCGTCTCTGGGCCATTTCACAGAGAGTTGAGCCCCCTCTGGGCCCCTCTCATGCCTGAGGCGCAACCACGTTGACGCGTGCGCGCACTGGACGCGCACGCGCCAATAGTCCTGAAGCAACTTCTGGTACATATACCAGAGAGTTGTGCCAACCCTGTGCCTCCCTTGTGCCTCCAACCCAAACACATGGGCGGGCCAGCGCAAGGCGCGCGCGCGCGTCCCTCTCCACCTCGCCTCGCTGCGCGAGCGCGCACGCGCGGATGATCGGCGCCAATACAAAAAGAGGCACACTCACCCCTTCACTTTCACTTCACATTTTCCCCCCTCTCATACCTTCTACTACACATCCAACTTCAAAGAGGGGCACACTCTCTCTTTCACCTCCATTCCCTCTTCTACACTACTTTCTACCACTCACTACCTTCTCTACTACTCCCCCTCAACCCACACCACAACCTCCTCTCTCATTCTCTTCATCTCACAAGGTACCATCCTAAGCTACCATCTCTTGTGTTGTTATTCCTTTAGTTTCACATTCATTTAGTTATCTTCTTTCTTCTTTTCTTTTAGTTACTTCTTTAGGAGGTTATTGTTCTTGTCTTCTTCTCTCTTTTCCTCTCATTTATACAATGAAAGGCATACTTGACTTTTGCACCCACTTTGACTAAATTGCCTCTCAACTTATCACTATTAGGTGCATCCCCATCTCCCCCAATCCATCCACTCACATTTTCTTAACTTGCTTTCCATGTGTGGCCCTTAAGGGTATATGCTTCTCATGCTCCCTACTTGCATGCATAAATCACCCTTACACCATATGAAAATGATTTGCCTTGCTCTTTTCATGTTATCTTAGTCACATGTTGCAGCTATCATGTGACAACGATACCCATATTCTATGGCTTAACTTTTCATCGCATTAACACATTTACTTTCACCTACTTGGATTTTGATGTTTTCCCTTCTTTACTCTCATAGGATGGTTATCAAGAAGAACAAAGGGAAAGCTCCCAAGAAGCCAACTCCCAACAAAGCACACCAAGAGCAAACGGCCAAGCCACTCTTGAAGAAGACTAAGGGCCCCATTGATGTTCTCGAGAAGGATAACCCTCCTAAGGATTCAAACAAGTTCCCCAATCGCTACTGCGAACTTGTTTACGCAAGAATGATCGAGAGGAACTATCATCCGGAACCACTCCTAGTCCTACCGGCTCACCTTCATCCAATTGTGATGCCACACATTGAGCAACGACAATGGAGGTTCCTATTGCGGAAACCAAAGGAGGCTAACCTTTCATGGGTAGTAGAATTCTACTCCAACTTCCACTCCCCCCTTCTCACATCAATCTTTGTGCGCCGAAAACAAGTGTCGGTCACAGTGAAAACTATCCAAGAAGTCCTTGGGATTGAACAATCAACGGATGCATATGACACCTATGAGGAAGTCTTGGCTACATGCAATGACTGCGCATTCGATTGGAGCGCAATCCTCCGTGTCATTGCTCTACCCGACGCCTATTGGATTCGGGGGACTATCAAGCAAAGACCCAAGGGTTTAGATGTCCGCCACCTCACTCAAGAAGCCACGGCATGGGCCCAAATTCTAGCTCACTATGTGCTCCCAAGTACACATGGGTCCTCCATTACCGCCGAGTTGGCCTTATTGATTTGGTGCATCTTAACCGAGAAACCGGTCAACGTTTCGCATGTCATCCGCCAATCCATGGGGCGCATTCATGCCAAGGGAAATCTACCATTCCCCGGTTTGGTGACGGAATTGGTTGCAAAAGCCGGCGTCAACCGAGAGGCTAAAGATAGGAGAGCCTCAATTCCGGTCGATGGTGATATAATTCCGACCAAGAGATGTCTCAAGCCTCCGGAAGCTACCAAGGACAGCGGATTAACCACACCAACTCACAAAGCTACCACCTCATCTACATCACAAAAATTGGCCGCCCAACGCCTTGAGGACCTTCACAAGAAACTGGACCGTTATGAACGGCGTAACCAACGCTGATATGCTCATGTGAAGAAGCTCCTAAGCATAGTCACACCACCTATGGAGGAACCCGATATCTCAACATCCACCGCAACTTCAGGCGGAGAGAGCGATGACATTGGAGATATGGGACACTCGGAGCCCGATCAACCACTGCGCCTTACCTACAGCACGGAGGACCGTGCTAAGTTTTAAGTGTGGGGAGGTCGGCCGACCGATCTCTATAGGTAACATCTGAATAAATTTGAATTTGAACACATTAGGATAGGTTGCATGAGTAGGTTTTAGTTGACACCATCTGCATGATAAATTTACTTGGTTGGAACAATGAATTCTTTCTTAAAGAAACCAACACTTTGGGAACAATCATGGGGCACTGCAGAATTTTAAATACTTTAATGCCAAAATTGCATGAAGAATTATATTTTGGAACATATTTTTGAGCTAAGAACACAAGCAAGTGAGCTTTGATCCTAATGGTGTGGTTACATCTCATAACCACTTACTTTCCTTCTTGTGTGCATTATTCTCCTTCTATGATTGTAATCTTTGCTTTGTTTCATTCTTTATGTCCATTATTTTGTGTATTCATGCATTTACAGGATTGAGGCCATCATTTCATTAGCTCACTTACCCAAATAGCCTACCTTTTATCTCCCATTGTTAACCAATTTGAGCCTACGATTAACCCACTTGTTCTTTAATTTAGCACATTACAAGCCGTAAAGCGAAAAACAATGAAAGTCCTCAATTTGGATCTTTGATTGGCTTAGGCTAGCGTATGTGAGTATCATTCAAGTGTGGGAATTTTGGGACATTGGGTGGACAAAAGGGTAGTTTTGCTTTGTTATTGGAAATATTAAGGAATTGGGTACATACTCATGTATTAATCAAATGTAAAACCTTATGCATTGAGGTTCTCGTATATAGAAAGAAAAAGAAAAAAAAATGAGAAAAACAAAAGAAAAGGAAAAGAAGAATAATATGAAAAAAAAAGAGAAAAAAAATTTAAGAAAAACAAAAGAAAAAGAAAAGCAATAAAAAGGGGACAAAATGCCCCAAAGCAAAGTGTAGCTCAATAAAATCAATGCATATGTGTGTGAAATTAAAAAGGAATACATGAGTATGTGAAAAAGTGAGGAATAGGTAGTTAGATTAGCGCTTAATTGTATAGGTCATTATGTAGGTTAGGTGGGAAGGTTAAGTTCATCAAGGATCCAAGTTTTAAGCCCACTAGCCATATATGATCCTACCTCGACCCTAACCCCATTACAACCTAAGGAGAAGACCTCATGATAGATGTATGCATGCATGAAATACATGTTGATTGTTAGAAGAAGAACAAATCTTAGAAAGCATGATTAGGGGAGAATTGAGAGAGTCAACCCTAAACACTTGAGCGACTAGAGTGCAAACACTTCCGGTAAGGGTTCGACGCTCAATCCTTTGATTCCCGGCTCTTGCGAGCATTCCTCATGCAAGGTTGCATAAATTGCATTTGATGCTTAGAATTTGGCAAGATCTATGCATTGACCACCATTGTACCCCATGAGCTTGCACATGTCATAAGGAAGCTGATTTGTTCACAACCAAGTAGATAACGGCATTAGTTGTAGTTGCATGCATATAAGTAGGTTGCATTTCATAAGTCCTATGCGTTTGTGACCCTCGGTCTTCTATGTTCCCTTGCATTTTCCTAAGCATGAGGACATGCTAGAATCTAAGTGTGGGGAGGTTGACAAACCCCATTTTGAGGGTTTGTCTTGTGCTAATTTCAAAAGGGATATCAATGATTTCACACATTTTCTGCATGAAAATATAAGGATTTGCATTCTTTTCCTAGTTTTGCCTCATGAAGGAAAACATGCTTATTTTGCACTAAAATAGACACATTTCTAATCTCTCCTTGATGCCATTCGATACCGTGACCCGTGTGCTAAGTGGTTTCAGGACATAGACTAGGAATGGACAGGAAAAGATAGGGAAGAAGGGTGCAAAAGGAAGGAAGCATGAAAATTGAACATTGGAGATTTTCGCATGGGCGCGTGCGCGCACATGGCGCGCCCGCGCGGATGAGAGCAATGTGAAGCCGAAGCTGAGAGCCAAGCCACGAGCCGGCTAGAGTAGCGGCTAAGCCAGGATCTTCATGGACGCGTACGCGTACACTCCGCTTCCGCGCATACTCCAGAACCGCATCCAGGGCGCGCACGCGTACCTTGCGCGTGCGCGCCGATGTTCGAAAATGATTTTTTTAATGTCACGTGACTTAGGCATGGAGTTGGTTGGAGATCCCAACTTTTGAGGAGTGCTTTGGCGGGAAAAGACTTAAGAGGACCAAGGGGGCAAAGGTTGAGGACACTTAGTTCATTTTTAGTTTTTTGGAGATATTTTGGGTTAGTTACATTGTTAGAGAGAGAAACTCCAACTTCTCTCTAGGATTCACCAACTTCTCTCAAGCTTTTACTAGGGTTCTTTCTCATCAAAGTTCTGAATTTTTACACAATTCTTGGTGAGATCCATTGCACTTTCATTTCACTTTGCTCATGTAATAGATTTTTCCTTCCAAATTCAAGTTGTAATTGTTGACATTCCTTGGATCTAGGATTCAATTCTATGGTTTTTGGATCCCATTGATATCTTGAGATTTTGATTCTCATTGTTGTTCCTTGATACTTGTTGCTAATTTCTTGTGTTGCAATAGTTCTAATTTTACTTTTCTCTTCATTTCACCATGACTTTCCTTCTTGCTCATTACATGTTTGATGAAATGTCAATACTAGCTATGGAGTAGAATTTTTGTACTTGGCATAGGGTTTGGATATTGGGAGGAATTGAATAGACATCTCAATAGTTGATTGATAGTTAGGAATTGCCAATTGACTTGGAGTGCACTAAAGCTAGATTCCCCTAAGGTGAAGCTAGGACTTGTGACTCAAGTTGATTGTTTCCATTTGATTTTCCTCTACACTTAGGGGATAACTAAATGAAGCAAAGCCTACTAGTTGTCAACATTGAATGAGCTATGAGGATAGAATTTCCAATGCCAACCCTAAGTCAAGTCCTTTTGATAATTGATTGTTTGTTTCTCATTACTTGCTAAAACCTTCAAAGAACTCAAACAAGGCTTACTAAATCAATAAGATGCATACTTTGGCAATTCCAAGGGAGAACGACTCGGGAGATTAATGCTCTCGGATATAGATTGTAGATTTGTTTGATGATGGATTTTGTGTTGGTTTAGACTATACTACGATTGATCACTACATTTAAACCAAGGGATTGGGAATTTGTTTGTTTTTAGAGAGAATTGGTGAGCCAAGGGATTGGGATCCAATCATATAAGATTGCCAAGCAAAATTCAATGAACGCATTGGTTGAGGAAGGGATAAAAATGTTTTGATTCGGAGATCTCAATATCTCCTGAAACCCAATGAATTCCCCATTTCTGATCTACCACTTTCTCTTTACATTCTGCAATTAAATTCATGCAATCACCCCGATCCCTTTTTAATTTCAGCAATTTAGCTTCTCGCTCTTTAATTCATGCAATTTAAGATTCCGCAATTTTAATTTCTTGCCATTTACGTTTCCCGCCAATTTTACATTCCGCAATTCTCATCTAAATCTTGATTCCGCTCAACTAGAACACACTTCTAATCCGAATTGCTCACTCAACCAATCCTTGTGGGATTCGACCTCACTCTATTGTGAGTTTTTACTTGACGATAACCGGTGCACTTGCCGGAAGGAATTTTTGCCGATCATGCAATTTCCTAAAATCGTAGCATCACTTATCAATGGAAATATAGCAAGTGCATGTAGGACAATGGAATGCAAGAGGTTTGTTGGCATGTAGGCAAAGGCATGAGTAGCATATATCAAACATGCAATGTCCAAGTAAGGTTACTATTTGTAACAAACTAACTATCACGTTTGTATTGACAATAAAATTTAATTAATAAAATATGAAAGGGAATTTGTGAAAAGCAAGCATTGCAGAGTAGAGTAAAGTAATGTAGAAAAGTGCATAGTGCTATATAGGCTTTTTCACAAATACATGGCATGCATGTTAAACAAGATATAAAAAGTATGAAATTGAACATGCAAGCAATCCCTTAAATAGGAGAAAAATAATTGTCAAACAATTTGCAATAATCCACAAGCATATAATGAGGAATGATGACTCAAAAGGTTTCTAACACCATGTAAAAGGAAAAGAAGAAGAAGGAAAAATAAAGATGTGAAAAGAAAAAGAAAAGAAAAAGAAAATAATAATATATATACATAATATAATAAGAATGATAGAAAAGAGAAGAAGGAAGAAGAAGGTAAAACCTTGTTAATGGTGGTGAGAGAGATAGAGAGTGAAAGGTGAGGTAGAAGGGGAAGGGGAAAAGAAGAAGGAAGGAGGGAAAAGAAAAAATTAGGATTTGGAGGAAAGAAAGATAAGATAATTTGGCAATTAAAGTTGAGCTGTGCGGCGCATGCGACGCGGCCGTGGAAGGCACGCGTTCGCGTGAGTGCGCATCAGGAAAGGGGATGCGATCGCGTCTGTCACGCGGTCGCGTGACCTACGTTGTGCTGCTGGCGCGAGTGCAGCCTCGCTCCAGCACAACTCTCTGTTCAATATAATTCAATTGCCAAATTGGGGTGACGCGATCGCGTGGGTCATGCGATCGCGTGAGTGTGCATCAGAAATTAATTGACGCGGCCGCGTCGGCAACGCGGTCGCGTGACAAGGATTGTGCTTCCAGTACCAATCCAGCACCACTCTCGCACAATATAGCATTGTGCACCCTTTGACGTCGAAAATGCAGGGCACGCGGCCGCGTGGAGCACGCGGTTGCGTGGGAGGCCATGATTTCCAAGCAATGCGGTCGCGTGGAATAATTTGTGCCTTTGGCACGACTCCAGCGCTGCTCCTGCATAACTTTCTGTTCATTTTTATTTTTCTTTACTCCCGCTGCCACGCGGATGCGTCGCTGGTGTGATCGCGTCGCGCGGCAAAATTTTTTTTTTTTTAAGGAAAGATAAATTCATGGAATTGAAAGAGCACGAAAGCACTAATAAAGAGAAGAGTTATTTAAAGAAGAAAAACTAAAAGTGAAGAAAAGAACGATCATACCGCGGTGGGTTATCTCCCACCAAGCACTTTGCTTTAACGTCTGTAAGTTGGACGCTCCACTAGCTCAATCTGTTGCTATGTGGGGATCTTCCAGGCGGAAGATCTCAAGCTCCTTGCTTTTCTGCACCTTCTCACCATGGTATAGCTTCAGGCGGTGTCCATTAACCTTAATAAGTTCAGAACTTGAAGGATGGCTTAGGTGATAAACTCCGTACGGTTCAGCCTTCTCTATTCTGTATGGACCTTCCCATTTTGATCTCAACTTACCGGGCATGAGCCTCAGTCGAGATTTATAAAGGAGAACAAAATCTCCAGGTTGGAACTCTCTCTTCTTGATGTTTTGATCATGCACAGCTTTCATCTTTTTCTTGTATATTCTGGAGTTCTCATAAGCTTCTAGGCGAAGGTTCTCCAGTTCCTGTAGTTGCAACTTTCTTTCAGCTCCAGCATTCTCAATCCCCATGTTGCACTCTTTAACTGCCCAGAAAGCTCTGTGTTCGATTTCAACTGGGAGATGACAAGCTTTTCCATAGACTAAGCGGTAGGGGCTCATCCCAATGGGTGTTTTGTATGCTGTTCTATATGCCCACAGTGTATCTTGTAGTCTGGTGCTCCAGCCTTTTCTGTGAGGCTTTACTATCTTTTGCAAGATACGTTTAATTTCTCTGTTTGACACCTCGGCTTGCCCATTAGTCTGGGGATGGTAAGCTGTTGCAACTTTATGGATTATCCCATGCTTCTTCATCAATCTTGTTAGTCTCCTGTTACAAAAATGGGTGCCTTGATCGCTCAGGATCGCTCGTGGTGATCTAAAGCGGCATATAATATGGTTTCTCACAAAGGAAACAACAGTGTTAGCATCATCAGTGCGGGTAGGAATTGCTTCCACCCATTTGGAAACATAATCTACAGCTAACAATATATAAAAATATCCACTAGAATTTGGAAATGGACCCATGAAGTCAATGCCCCAAACATAAAAAACTTCACAGAAAAGTATATATTGTTGAGGCATCTCATCCCTCTTGGATATAATACCAAATTTCTGGCATGGGTGACAAGATTTACAAAACTTAGCAGCATCTCTAAAAAGAGTAGGCCACCAGAATCCACAGTCTAAGATCTTTCTAGCTGTTCGTTGGGGGCCAAAATGTCCTCCACTTTCAGATGAGTGACAGGCCTCTAAAATGGACTGGAATTCTGATTGAGGTACACAACGTCTAATTATCTGGTCAGCGCCACATCTCTATAAATATAGGTTATCCCATGTATAATATTTAGACTCACTTTTCAGCTTGTCTCTTTGATGTTTAGAAAAATGTGGAGGAAATGTGCAGCTAACTAAATAATTAGCAACAGGTGCATACCAAGAGACTACCTCAGATACTGCTTGCAGGTTGTCAAAAGGAAAATTATCATCTATAGGAGTAGAATCATCCTTAATATGTTCAAGGCGACTCAAGTGGTCTGCTACTAAATTTTGATTACCACTCCTATCCTTGATTTCTAAATCGAATTCTTGTAACAGCAGTATCCAACGTATAAGTCTTGGTTTGGATTCCTTTTTAGCCAATAGATACTTTAGAGCTGCATGGTCCAAATACACTATTACTCTAGTACCAAGTAAATAAGCCCGGAATTTATCCAGAGCAAAAACAATAGCAAGTAGCTCTTTCTCAGTAGTAGTATAATTGGACTGGGCAGTGTCTAAAGTCTTAGACGCATAGGCAATAACAAAAGGATTCTTACCTTCACGCTGAGCCAGCGCTGCTCCTACTGCATGGTTGGAAGTATCGCACATGATTTCAAATGACTGGCTCCAGTCAGGTCCTCTCACAATTGGAGCTTGAGTTAGAGCAGTCTTTAGCTTATCAAATGTTTGTTTGCAATCCTCACTGAACTCGAACTCAATATCCTTTTGTAGTAATCTGGATAAGGGAAGTGCCACCTTACTAAAGTCCTTAATAAATCTCCCGTAGAAACCTGCATGGCCAAGGAACGAACGAACTTCCCTCACAGAAGAGGGGTAAGGTAAACTAGAAATAACATTCACCTTTGCTGGATCTACAGAAATACCATTATTAGATACCACATGTCCCAATACAATCCTTGCTTTACCATAAAGTGGCATTTTTCGAAATTCAATACAAGGTGTGTATTAATACATCTATCTAATACTCTAGATAATCCATCTAAGCAAAGGTTAAAAGAATCACCATAAACGCTAAAATCGTCCATAAAAACTTCCATACAGTCCTCAATAAGATCAGAGAAAAGACTCATCATGCACCTTTGGAAAGTAGCTGGTGCATTGCACAAGCCAAAGGGCATTCTCTTATAAGCGTAGGTCCCAAAAGGACATGTAAAAGTAGTCTTTTCCTGATCCTCAAGAGCTATATGAATCCGGAAATAACCTGTGTAACCATCTAAAAAGCAATAATGTGATTTACCTGACAGGCGATCCAACATTTGATCAATGAATGGAAGTGGGTAGTGATCCTTACGAGTAGCTTGGTTGAGACGCCTGTAATCAATGCAGACTCTCCAAGCATTATGAACTCTAGTTGCTATGAGCTCTCCATGCTCATTCTTCACGGTAGTGACTCCAGACTTCTTGGGCACCATGATGAGCGGATAATTTGTACGCTTTTTGGCATTGTTTTTAGTATATTTTTGGTATGATCTAGTTGGTTTTTAGTATATTTTTATTAGTTTTTAGTTAAAATTCACTTTTCTGGACTTTACTATGAG